>NC_132935.1:63002370-63338308 GCF_034638445.1 Ciconia boyciana
AAAGCAGGACACACCTCTTGGAAATGTCTTGGTGACATTTAGCAGTCTTCAGAAGGAAAACAATTTATTGCCTCACCTGGGAGTTCCAGCCTTTGTTACTTGGTGTTCTTGATTTGTTCCAAAATAACATAAACAATCAGTTCAGATTTTAGGAAGTTCTAGGTGTTTTAAACTGTGTTTTAACCTGTTTTCCGTGCAGCATGTTAGATGATTACTAACCTAAAGCTTGTGTAACTACACTGAACTATCCTTTGGCAAGGTTATTTTTGGTCAAGCTGGCAATAACACACACAAATTTTCTTTGAGCACTCGTTTCTGAAGCAGTTTGCTTTGTCAAGTAATAACAACAAGATCTGTGGGAGAGCAATGTTTAAAATTCTAGTTCAAATATTATTGTATACTTTTAAATGGGTAAAATGATTTTTATAAGTCTGTACATCATTAATAATCTAATTAGAATTAATGATTTTGTCTCTCATGTTTTCTTCTATTCTTGAAGTGCCTTTGAATTACATATAGGTCTGAATGGTCAGATACACTTTAAAACTAAATTAAGACAAACAGAATTTCCCTTTCTCTATTGGATATATTTTTAAAATATGTGGATTAGTCTTACCATGTTTATACTGAGCTGATTTATATTCTAAATTAAGATCACTTGATCACCAGTCAAGACCTCTGTCTCTGGAACCTAGCAAGTGCATGCAGCAATACGAAAAACACTAACATCATCAATCTACCTGTTGTATGAAATGAATAGGGAAAGGAAAGATAGAGCTATAGATAGAAAACACATCATAGCTTACGTGTGTATTGAAAACAGTTTAACTCCGGGCAGGTATGGATAAAAGTCATTGGTAAGGCTAAAGAAAATAAACTCTGGAGATGGTGTGCAGAATTTTATGGAAATATTTGACTTCAGGGATGAACAAGAATTTTTAGAACTCCTTACTTTATGTGAGATGTCATTTAGGTCAGTAAATGAATCCTTTCACACCACTAAAAATTATTTTCAACAACTGAATTAATTCCTCTAATTAGATCTTGCCTAATGTCCATAATTCCTATGATAACTCAGTGTTAAGAAAGAGCTTTTGTCAAGCCATCCATATTCACTAGGTCTGATTACTAGAAGTAAATCAGAAGCAACTCTGTAGAAGATACTGGATTTACATTAATATACAACCAGTATCTGAAGGAAAATCAGGCTCTATCATACTGCATTATTTTGGATGACACATAGTAAATATAATAAAGCTTTCATTTAAATCAGATACTAAATATTAATCCTGAAAGTAATAAGACTTCAGGTTTAGAATATTTTTTTATTTAAACGAATGTTTTATTTATTCAAACTGCTAAAACCATAAAGCTACATTACAGAATTTAACTGTGTCCTTGGTAACATTGTGAGAATTCCCTATGAGATATTCAGTGTGCTAAAATAAAATAAATACACTCTTTAACGTGTAATATGACTGAAATACAAAAAAGCCCATTAATGAAATAATGATAAGTACAAATTAAAATAAATATTAAATATTGTTCCAACGATAAACATGGAAATTCAGAATGGCAGGTAATGTTCTGAATGAAATTGCCTTAATATTAAAAAACATTAGTAAAATAAAATTAGAAATGACAGTTTTCTATCTTGCTGAAGAATAGTTTTTGTAACCGCAGCAGGGACATTTTTAACTAAACAGTATCAGTTAAATATAGAATTGGAAACAAAGTGCCAGAGCATTTTTGCAAAAGCAACAGGGTTGGTATTTTGTTGTTGTAATTAAGGGCACCTAGGTAATTATTCCTATTAAAAAAAAACTCTCTTAGAAATCTTTCAATTGCCAGAGCTTGTTTTTATATGAAATATAAATCTTTCTTTTTGTACCAACTGTATATATTTTTCTTACTTCCATTCTTTTTTTGCCTGTATCCTTTTTCATTTTAATTTTTATTTTTGTACATGGCCTTTTTTTTACTCCTCTAAGAAATTCTGAAGTTTAAACATTTATCTTGTCTTAAGTTTGGTTGAAAGAACTGAATGTTGAAACTCTTTGCTGAAAAAGATGGTCTCAAATACCCTATTCTGACACTGTGCTATCAACTGACTTTTCTGCATTATATCACTTTTTGTTCTTAGATGTTCTTTACTTCCACAGCAGGTATTGCAGTTTGTTTCTCCTTCCTGTGAGCAAGCCATATCCTTCCTGTGATGCACTTCTGTCTCTTCCTTTGGCTAAAGTGCGGTGATGGTGCAAGAGGAAGGAACTGTCCTGAAATTATATAATATTTAATTTTTCAGGCATTTCTTTCTAATTGAAATAAAAAATATTTCAACACTCTTTTTTTCCTAATGGAAAAAAGGCAATATTTACCCTGTTAATCATTTGGGTTATTATTCTTCCTCCTCCCACCCTTTTTGTATGGGAAAAAAATTCAGTGTAATATTTGATATAAGGTCTGAAAGCCTTTGATTGGTGACTGTGATATTCCAAAATATAAAATGCTTATCACATAGATAAATAATTCCAGACCGAAAGAATTTTGCAATACTTAATTATGTTAATAAAGTTATTGACTTTTAAGCATTCTTAATAACTGAATGTTATCAGTAAGTAAAAAAATCATTTTCTGAAAAGTTGCTTTTTTTTTTCTTAATAATATGACAGATAGTCCTGAAAAGATATTCGTAGTCAGCAAATTTGAGCCTGTGTAGTATATCACAAACAGTGAAACCATTTAATGATGTCAAGGGAGGAGAGAAAGGAGAGGGAGGAGAGAGAAAGATATATTTTTCATTAAGACAAAGTGACTCTTTGTTGCTCTAGTTGCACAGTGTGGATTTTCTCACAACAGCAAAGACCACAAACCAATTTTTTTTTCATTTGATGTCTAGTTAGACTTGAGACTCTTTGCTGAGAATGTTTTTAATGCTGTTTAAAAAAGGAGTCAGAAACCTCTACAGATACAAGTATGTTGTTTAAAACAGTTACAAGTAGGAAAAAATATTATTGTAACAATATTATATGCTCTAAGTTTTAAATCAGTCAGAGACCCATGTGATCAGAGGTGTATGGTGAGATTCCAACATCTCTCTTAAATATTTGATCTCAATATTGTCTTAGTGTAAGAGTGGACCTGATGGATTTAGCTTTGCCACTCTTGTTAAAACTACTCTGCAGTAGAACTAAAAAATTAATGAAGGTGACTGTTATAAAGGTCTTAGTGTAGCTCCATCTCTTTTGTGCAAGAGTTAAGGTTCATTTTGCAACATACCCAGTGCTTTACAATGTTCAGTTGCTTCTCTTAATCTTGCTGTTTCCCAGATGTCCCATGCCTGCAAAATCCCATGAAGACAATTAGAATTTTTGATATTTCATGCTCTCAGGCAGACCTCAAGTATTTTTTACATTCCACATATTTTTGTTCAGAGCTCATACAAAATGGATAGATCAGGAAACTACTTAGAAATGTATATATATATATATACACACACACACACACAGAATAAATATTTTTGAGAAATTTGTGTTTCGACCTTATTTAAGGTGGATCCAGCCATCTCCATGGAACCCTGTTTCTTCACTCAGTTTCTCATAAAGTGCTACAACCATTTCATGCTGTGTCTAATATAATAAAAAAGACATTGATACAGAATTATTAGGAACATATTCATGTGAAAACAACTTCTTGCACAAGTGAAGAAACGCTGGACGGTATGAATGGTGGTGTCATTCTGAAGACCATTGCTGTGTGGCAATGACTTTATAAAGAAAAGGCTGTGCTTTGCCTATCTGGCTTTTATGAAGCAGACACTGTTGCTAGCATACTGTCAAAGCTTTGAGAGCATATAAGTGTAATGAAACCAATACTTAATTTCCTAATTCTCCCTCAGTGCTTTTTGGTGGAACTTCTGGATGGTCTGTTGAAGTCCTAGCAGACATAAACTCTTTCATTTCTTAATTTATAAGCCTTTCTTATTTTATTTTTTAATTGTAATTAAAGTTGAGGATTTTTTTTTAATTTTACTTAGCAGTTTTGGTGTAGGGTTGGGGTTTTTCTTAATTATTCAGAAGGAAGCCCCTAGATGCCATTTAACATCCTTCTTGTTCTCCTGACATTCGTTGCCATTCATTTAGTCTGTGATATGTATAGTGTTAATGCCTGTTTTCCTGACAAGCTGTGAATGGTGGAGGATCTCATGTGTCACTAGGTTAGCAGTACCAGACTGCTTTTCAAATTTCCCATCATCTTGTGTGGCAGAAGACTGGGACCATAGTTGTGGCATCCTCACATCTATAGCTGTCTTGGATAAAATGGTGCATGTCATACCATATAGATATAGCACCAAATCATCTTCTTGCCTAAGGAGGCTGGGACACTTTGAAAATGCAAATAAAAGAATTGTGAAATGCTAAGTGGAAAGCAAGCTTAGACCTATGAATGGTGACTGACATATCTGTGGTTTTTTATGACCTTCTAAGATGTTACACAATGCCACTTAGCCAGTGGTTTAAAAAAAATAAATCAGGATGCTGTTATTGCCAAAAAATAATTTATTAACCTTATTTAAGATTAACTTACATTAATAAATTTAAGTTATTAGTCATTGGTGAGAACAATTCTGTGAATAAGCATTCTGTAAAGTAACATTCTACAATGAATGTGAAAAACAGACTTATTGTCAAACTGGCTTAGCATGTTTACGGCATGGTTTTGTAGCTATTGGTAGGACTGGCTTCACATTCATCCACCTTTGACAGACAAGGAAATGTATTCAGACACTAATTTGTTGATTGATTTGTTGTTTGGAGTAAGATTCAAGCTAACACCCCTGGTTCACTAGCAAAATGTCTTCTCTGCCCTCTTTCTCTCTATCAAGGAGAATTTTTTTTCCTTTTTTTTTTTTGTCATCTGGAAGTGTAAGTAAAAGTGGACTGAGGCAAGAAGAAAATACGCTAGGCTGCTGTGCATAACACTCAGTGTCATATTCAAACAGCCAAATACAAAGCATATATGTAACACATCCCTTGAGCTGTTGCGAGATGGTTAAGCGGTGCTTTGTAGGTATTAATTATTTTAATTCAACACATCTTTAAAAATTCATCAGAGACAATAAACCTGTTTTTGAAGGATTAATATTTTCAACCAAAAATGCAGAAGTGTAGGATTTTCTTTGAGTATTATGAGGGACTATTAAATTTAAGAAACTTGAGAATGTATCTGTGAATTCATTATGATTGCTAATATGGAAAAAAAATTAAGAAAAAAAAGTGTAGAAGAAGAATACAAAAGTGGTAGTACAAGACGAAGGATTTCAGTCACTGGTGTTACAGGAAACTTTGCCACTGGGTCCAGAATTTTATTCTGTGGGTATTTTGTAGAGTAATCCAGTAAAATAATTTTTTATAAGATGATAAAGTTTGGAAGGTTTTTGTCATATTTTGATCATACCTGTGCTTCTGCATCCTTATCTTTGATGTATTTTGCACCTTTATCTTTAAATGGACATATGTCTTTAACAGACCAACTACAAAGTACATTAAATTAAAGACTTTCATGGAGTCTTTCAATGAATGACAGCAGTATCAGTAGTAGCGCAGTCTTCTGCAAGAAACCTACCATCACCGGTTTATAATTACTTTTCATTCAGGTTATTTACTCTGGTGTTATTTTGGCTAACAATAGATACGGCAGTCAGGGCTCAGAACTAACAATAATTTGTATCCTAGACTGTACCTGGTAAAGTGTTTCCATTGTGGGCTATCAGACAGCCATCACACTATGATATATTTACTAGGGGAAGAGAAAAATGATAGGGAATGTTTGCATTTCTTACCCAATTATACCAATAAAGAAAATGAGCTTGATTTATAGCAAATAAGGGGTCTTGTAAAACAGAAGAGTCGAAATAATATTTCCTTGCAGCTCTGTAGGCACAACTCAGACTGGTGTCATGTCTTGTGTTTTCTTTCTGTTTAAATTTCTAACTGCTAGGAAGGATTTTCATCCTGGAGCAAGGCTTGAATATAAAGCATTCTCATATAAAAAGCAATTTATGTGGGGTCATAATCTCTCCCCAAGCATAGCCTATATTTCTGGTATGTGTTCTGTAGAGATTTGCTAGAGCTGAGTATGAACCCTAAATCAAGAGTACTGGAAGAGTGATAGCAAAAAGCACAACCTCAGAGATGCACTGTTTGCTGCAGTCTTCTCTCTCCTAGGAAGGATCACTACATCTACCATTATGAATCCAATATAGATTACAAATACTGAACATGAAAGTGCAAATAAACCCTAAAGAACTCTGTTGCTTCTGCTGTCACCAGACTTTTTTGGATGTTTGTGCCCTGGATCTCTCAATCATTGAAACAGAAAAGTTTTGTTGTTTGTCATTAACACACTCTACGAGGAGTACTACTCAGGAGTTGGGACACATGGCTTTCCTAAAAACCTGTTGTAGGTCTCTTTTTTTGCCTTAAAACAATTACTTTGGGCAAGTAATTTCTCTCTGCCTTTCTTCCCAAAGTCTATGCTGGGGATTATGTTTCCCCTTTGTTTAGTACAAGACTGAATGCTGAGGTGACAAATGCAACATAAGATCCTGCACAGAACAAAAAATTGGAGTGCACTGTTTGTACACCTAATTTTGATTTCTATGTCCTTTTCAGCATTTAGAACAAACACTTACACTCTTGAATATGGATTTGAGGAACCCCATAGCACATGGCTCTCCTTCCAATACTCCTGATGGCCTCAAATAGAATAGATTTTCAAAAACAATGGGAGAAATACAGCCAGAGAAGGAAAAACTTCCTGCCTTTCTCTCTCAAAAATAATTGATATTAAGTCACTTGTAAATTTTTGTCTCTGTCTTTTTCAGCTGTTCACTTGTTCATAGGAAATAATTTCTTGATTTACTTTTGGTATGTAATTTTGCAAGTAAGAGAGGGCAATTGCCCTCTCTTACTTGCAAAGGATAATGAAGAATGCCTATATTACACCAATACAGACTTAGTCTCCAGATTATTAATTTTTAATTCTTCAACATTTAAAACATATTATGTGTTCTCTTGTTTTCCCTGGTAACTTTTAAAGAAATGCTTTTAACACTTTAGCTAAAAAATAAAAACAACTTCAGAGAAGGACATTTACCATGGGATACAGCAAGACATGACATTTTACTTAAGTTTTTATTTATGGAGGAAGGGGCTGAATAATGAAGATAGGAATACAACCCATAAACTTCCTCCCTCCATGAAGTTTAATAATCCAAAGGTAAACTGCCTAAATATTTAATCAGCTAGGGCTTCTACAGAGTAAATAGAGAGATGTTCTTGTACAGAAAGGCACATCATCTACCTTAGACATGTGTCTTAGAATATATAACACTCAGGGACAACTGTCTCTGTTGACTATAGAAAGTCTAGGGTGTTGTTTTGAACAGGACAGTGCGTGATAATTTAAATGAATGGTGCCCTGGATGTGTAACGGTGAAATTGCATTTTGCTTAAAACAAACTGCTATGGAGAGGCAGCCTGCACTCCGTGTCATAATGTACTCCTTCGAGACCTTGTGGAACGTGAAACTACTGTGTTCAACCAAAATTTGTGGAGTAGGCCTTTCACCACAGCAGTTGAAGAATGGCTTTCTCAGCTGTCCGTTTCATAGAGAGCTTCATAACACTGCTAAATAAAAAAGCATCTCTTGGTTCTGTAGGAAACTTATTATCAACTATACAAAGCTCTAAGTGGTGGAAGATGATGAATCTTATGTCAGGTTTTAAAAGTGTCCTTTGCAGAAAAAGCAGCAGTACATATTTATCCATACTTTAATTTAGTTAATGTGTCATTTAGGGAAAAGGTAAAATTGGAAGACTGAGAAAAACATAGGACTTCGAACAGCCGTTCTCTGGAAGTTTTATTTTTTAGGGGTTTTTTGAAAGTATTTTAGCAAATACATCTTCTACAATATCATAAAAAAAGCTGCTCTGTAGACTAGAGAGGCTTCACCAAAGCCTGGAAATAAAATATTCTTCTGTTCTAAGAGTATCACACCCATCTCGAAACTCAGCTTCTTTGAAAATCTAGGTTATACCTTGATCTTGCATGGAATCTTATGTTCAAAGAACATCATCAAGGTCATGTAATTAGAAATTAAAAAATCATAAAATTTAGTTCTTTGTGAGAGTTGCATTCAGTTTTCCAGCTGGAATCAGATTCTCATACCTTCCCTACTATGGGTTTTGTTGTTTTATTCACAACTCAGGTTTCAGATTCTGAAAATATACAAGCTAAAGATCTGACAAAGACCTGGTTTTTGTTGTTGGGTTTTTTTTGTTGTTTTTTTGTGGTTTTTTTACAACATAATGCAGAATCTCCCTTTTCCCCCACAAGCTGGTCAAGACTAGAACACCATGGAAAAAATAACAGGCAATCATGAAATTAAACTTCAGGATGTACCATACAGACCTTAGAACAAACACCTAAGCAGCCTGTAGCTCTGTTTGGGACACAACTACAAGTGGAAGGAAACCTGGAAGGGATTCAGAGCACACAAGCTATCTTGCATTAATTCCCTAGTGCACAGTCAAAATGAAGCAGCTTATCCCATCTTTCAAAAGTGTAAGTTACCATTACATTCAGCAGTGTCAGAGGAAGCCCTGTGCAATTAGGTGAAACACACTGGAGCTATAAGAAGATGTCAAATGCTCTGTGAGGGTACATTATTCTGTGTGGACGCATTTGCAAACTACTCATCCATAGGAACTGTGAGGGTAAAGAAAATTATCAGAGCAGTTCCCTACAATCTCTGAAGTGTTCCAAGTAAAAAAAAAAAAATTATTGTGTCTCAATAAATTAATTTTTAAAGTTTATTATTTGAAGACGCATTCTATATTTTTATTGGTTTTGCACAAGAAGTGTCATGACACTGATATAACTTCTTCTTGAAGTCTAGTTCCTTGAACAAGGCAAGGCACCAAATTTTGTCAAAGATAAGGCTGCCAGACTTTTGTAAAGGGAAGAAGTTTGCATTTTTGCTCCATACCTCTGGCAATAATGAACCATTTAGTTGTTTCATATTTTGTTTTTAAAGATTTTTCAGGCAGACACTGAATCTGAAAGACAGTTAAATAGTTTGAATTCCATGTAGTTGAAATAAATGAAAATTGATTCTTATAGTGGAAAATGTCTCTCAATTCCAGTGACAAAGGATACCATTTGTATTACTGAAGAGATGAAGGAATATTAGGGAGAAAAAAACCCTGAAAAGATCTAGTATTCTATCTTTTTTTAGTTTAGAAGTATATAACTGAGAATTCTAACATGATTTTTTTTCCCATTGATCCAGTTTAGATTTAATTGCAAGACTGGTGCCAGTAACATAACATATAGTAGCAGCTCTGTATGGGACTATCTGTAGGAGGCAAATCCAGGTGTTAATGGAGATTCTCAATAGCGTAGTATGGTTTCCTTGGAGTTTCAGGTAAAGAATAAAAAATCCCAAATTACTTGCTAATGTGATTGAGGAACTTGACTGAAAACAACTCAAAATCTAATGTAAAGCTCGTGGAAGCAAATATCCATGTTGCTTTATAAAGAATTTAATTCATGCAGTTTCACAGACCTTTTACAGTTAAGTAACTGTGTGTACTAATAGAAAAACAGATCCTATTTGCATCTGGATTTTAAAATGAGTATTAAAGTATGTGCACTAGAAACTTTTATACACTCTTCCATCTAGGAAATAAATGTGAGATGCTGATTTTTTTTGGCTCATTAGAGCTAAGCAACTCATCTTGAATTTGTAATATCATTGCTAAGTTGGGCTTTGTGATAAACTCCATGCTGTTATAGGAGAAAAAAGGGGTTAAGAAATTTAAGTCATGATGAGAACATATACATTTGTGGGTCATTAATAGATTCATAAGACAAGGATCATAGTTTTAACTTAGTTGAATGGTGGAAGGACTGAAGGGACACTTGGGTAACTACAAGGCACTTTGTTTCCCCTGTGCTCCTGTCCCAGTCATAGGAAGGGAGATGCAGGCAGAATTGAAGATTGCTCAAAATTAAGAGATTAATTGGGCATGAGGCTTGTGGTCATAGGCTCAAAAACCTTTCTTTTACTGCCAAGGAGGGCCATCAGCTCCTGGGAAGGAAGAGAGTGAATAATCAAATGTCTGCTCTCTTTTTAAGTACAATGTGACAAATACTCTCAGAAAGCTCCCTGGTATAATTTAAGGAAAAGAAAAGAGAAAAGGGAAAAGGGAAAAGAGAAAAGAGAAAAGGGAAAAAGGAAAAAGGAAAAGAGGAAAGGGGGGAAGGAAAAGGGGAAAAGGGGAAAAGGGAAAAAGGAAAATGGGAGTGGAAAGGAGAGGAGAGGAGAGGAGAGGAGAGGAGAGGAGAGGAGAGGAGAGGAGAGGAGAGGAGAGGAGAGGAGAGGAGAGGAGAGGAGAGGAGAGGAGAGGAGAGGAGAGGAGAGGAGAGGAGAGGAGAGGAGAGGAGATGATGATCTCAGAAAAAAGTAATGTTTTCCAATACTATATAGCCCAGTGGTGGACATTTTGTATTTTGATCACTGTTAACTCAGTATACTCAGCTTAAGTAGAAAGTGAACTCATGAGAAACCTGCAATTTATGTTGTCACTCGTGAAATGAATAAATGTCTCATTTATGAGAACTTCTGAGGAATGAGAAGTCATGCACTAAAATGTCCAAATATAATAAAAAATTTTGTAAATTCACCAAGATTCAATGGAACAAAACAGTGTAAAATACGTGATAACTGCTAGAGCAGAAGTCAGGTCTGCATAGAAAGAAGCTTCAAGGTGCTATTTCTTCAAAAAAGAAAACCTTTGTGCTAGAGGTAAGGCAATATAATAGGATACTTTATGCATTTGATTTGGAATTTTCGTTGGTTTAATTAAAAAAATTAGAATTTGTTTCTTTAAAGACATGAATAATCTATATTTGCATAAAACCTGTTTCTGAAAATAGCCTGTGATCAATTTATTTTAATGAAGAATTTTACTGAACCTGGTGATGTTACTCTTCTGAGTAAATTCAACTATGAACATTTTCACAATAAAATCTTAGTTGAAAGGAGTGTAGATAAGGAGTTGCATGATTGAATCTTTATGCTAGAATTGCAGACAGCACTATTTGGTAACATCAGAAAGCACACATATTAAATCTGGTGTTTCAGACATGCCCTTTCTAAGCTTTTCTGTCAGTTGTGTGTACTATAGAGTGCAAATGGGCTTAAAATGGACAGGATTTATGACTAGAGGTCCAAAAGAAGAGACTACACTGCAGTCCGGAAGATGTGGAGGGAGATGACTAGAAATTAAAACTGGGGGGGGGGGGGGGGAAGACAGAGCATGAATATAGGGGAAATGAGAAAAAGAAAATAAAATAATTACTTGACTTTGCTCATTTTTTATTATAAAGAAAATCCTTACAAGCCTCATTTTAAAAACAGTTGTCTCCATTTCTATCATTGAAGAACTGCATCAGTAATAACAGGAAGTTTTACCTAGAGAAAATAAGGACAAAGTATGATCAAAGGTCTTGAATAGCAGAAGTAGCAATCTTCAGAAGACTGTAAGGGCAGTATTATGCACTCAAGCATCCGTTGTGGCTTTTAGTTAAATAAATTATTTCAATTTTACACAATGTTCACTTACTCTGGAAAAAATACAACAGAAAACTTTCTATAAAATGCCTGCTTTGATTCTGTTAGGGAAAAATAGTAATCTTTTCATCTTTCTCACTTCTTCAGTAAAACTTTTGCTGGTGACCTAAGTTTTTCCCTCCAGTTTTTAATATATGGTTTCAGTGTTCTTTTTTAAAATGTTCATTTTTTCTTTGCCATTATTCCTTTCCTCCTTGTTCTTCCTACAGATTTCATTTTATTACCATTTGACTGTTCGCAGTGTTCCTGTTCCGCTGATCCTCTGTTATTTTCTTTGGCCATTACATGTTTCTAAAGGAGAGTTCAGCTGTACAGAGACACTATCAGTGCCACAAATGTGTATAGGGCAGGAACTAGACAGAGCTTTTTCTTTGTCTTGATCTCTTGTGCACACAGAAATGTTCTTACTGCTTCACTAGACCCAGAAACTTTCCGTATTTTGTGTGTACATCTTATTTTTCTGAAGTCTAAGGACTTAAATTTGGTGCTTGAACAGCTGTGTTTCATTTCTAGCTGAGGAAATAAGTACGTAAGTACAGCCAGAAATGCAGTCCAGTGAAAAATAAGCAATGCTTTACCTCAGTCATGGCCCTACAGAAAATAGTGCCCAGTGCTCTGACTTATATCCAGACTTGTTCACTGAGATGTTGTGAGCAGGCTCTCCCTGCTTGACCACCATCGAAAATACTAATTCATGGGGGTACTGTGTGAGCTACACCACTGTTGGATACTTTTTTGTCTGTTTTTAGCTTTGCCAGATATCCCCTAGACTAATGCAGAGATTTCAAATTTCATGATGCAATTTAGGCGATTTGAAATGTTTCTTCCCAATTGCTTCAAGCAGACAGAAAAAGTAACATAATGGATAAGTGTAGGCAATATCAGGATCCTGTCTCTGTGTTGGTCTACTATAATGCAGTTTCAGGGTCCTTAGCTCTTTTCTTCTGTGATAGGAGTTTCCTGGTTAAAGGGGAAGCTGTTGCAAACTCTCTTCTCCTTGTTCTTGAGATATCACTTGCACCCTTGTCACAGCAGAGTCTGTCCTTTCCTTCTGTGTCACCTGCCTAAGCTCTGGACTGGACTGGATATGGGCCCTTGGGAATGTATTGGCAACAAAGTGCTGTTGACTAGTCTGTGCTTGTTGAGCTGGCCACAGTTATAATTTTCATTAAGCAGAGAGGTATTTTTCATTCTGGATTTTCTAGTGTTAAGTTACTGTAGTAGATGTGGCAAAGATATTTGTTGAGAGCTCACCATGTATACTGAATGTTCCTGAAAGCAATGTACGGTCCAGTGTTAATAAAGAAGGTAATTTTCATGACCATACTAAAAGAGTAAGGATCCTGGCTTCAGCTTCTGCTCTGTGGGAGAAAAACAAATGAAAATAATCAAAATAAATTCTGATTTCAAATATACAGTCACCTTGCATTGCTGTTCTAAGGCTTACTTTATGGACACAAAGGAATTTTGGGACAAAAGTTTCAAAGGGTTTCATAAAAATCAACAGATTTTCATGAAAAAAATAATACAAAACAGCCTGAGGATTGCTTAGGTTTTCTCACTTTACTGCCTGTAATCAGTCCAGTCTGAATAGAAAAACCCCATAATTGTTTTGTCCCTGTCACACTTCATCCAGGCAGGATTCACTGGTAGAGTGTCACATCACTCCTTTATAAAATAAGAGGAAAGATTATCTGCTATTTCTTGGATAAATAATACCTTACATATTATTTCCAGATTGATCTTGCCTCCATATTGTGTTATCAGGACCTGCTTTCTGCCAGGCCATACATGATAAAAACTCCTCTAATGAAAATATGGAGCATAGCTTCAGCACTGAGGCTTCACTGAAGAGCTGTATGGGTGAAGGGAACAACAAAGTGTAAGTGATGGTAAAAATGGGATTGTAACTATTTTGCTTGTGGGACCTGCTCAACAATGGGGAAGGTGTCAGTACAGTGGACAAGGAGGATGCTTTGGCATGTACAGTCTGCATTTCATATTTTATCATAGTGTGCCCATGCTAGATCCTGCAGACATATTATGGTGCAAGACTGCAGCCCTTACACGCCTGTAACCCCCACAGAAATCAACTGAAGGTTAGGATAGATGAGAACTGCAAGATTGTGCCATTTTGTATTAGTAAGATGAGGATAAAATCAGAGATTCATTTGGCTAAAACGAATCAGAAACTGAAGGAATTTGAACTTTGAGAAAATTGAAATAATATGTGTGATTTTTCTCAAATATTTACATTGTTAGCTGTAAGGACACAAACAGCAGGACAGCTTTTGTAAAGCTTTTCCCTTTGTCAAGTTGATAATGTAAGCTGAAAATACAGATATGGTATTTTCCTCTTTTAAATTTTGAGTTAATCAGCATGGATATTGGAATCAAGTCTTATTTTTATGGTAGCACTTTTTCCAGATGGCTATTGAGATGCAAAAAATAGTTTAGTATTCATTAGTTAATAAAAGTTTTTGGACGGAAAATGAAGTGTATAGCTCCCTTTACATTTGGATATCCAGATATGGGAAGCAGAGCCTAGAAACTAAAGAGAGAGGTTAAATTCCTAATCCAATACATAAGGCAGTTCTGTCTTATCCCTGTGGTCAAAGTATTTGAGTGATGAATATGGCTGACTCTCACATGCTTGGATAGGTGGGGGGTTTTTTTGTTGTTTTTGTTTTTGTTCTTTTTTTAAAGTAATTGTTAAACACTGCACATTCATAAAGAAGGAGCTACAAAGAGGTGCAATATTTCAAACATGATTGTTAAACTCCGCTCCGTAGTGATGATCGTCAAAACCTTTGGTGGCATTTTGTGTGACGATAAAATAGTTTCCTTAAAGATATGGGATTTGTGCCTTTCTCTCTAATGCTGTTACTAGAGATAAATATACTGAATTACATAAGGATGCTCAAGACTTATGTTTTATTCTACAGACAGTTCTGTTAAAAAAATATTTCATAGACTTCAGGGCCTTCATGACATGGGTTGCTTGTTTAGCTTATATTTTTCCATAATGCTTAGAAGAATGGAACTCTATTTATCATTTGCACAGAAATTCAATAGACATCTATGGGATCTCTTTTGATCTTCCTGTACTGCTTGGCTCTCATTGTCTGAACAGCTGTGGACTAACGGTAAAGTTGACATTATATTTCAAGGAGAAGTAAGACCTAACATAAACCTTGCCCTTGTCTTCCAAGTACTTACTTGAAGGCCATGGGCCAGGCTAACTTTTTGCACTTCTTCACGTTTGAATACTACTGAAATGGGAAGCAGAAGTTCTGAAGTATTAGAAACTCTGTTCCCATTGTCCATAATGGGTTTGATGATTAATTTGCTGTTTACATGGACCTAGATCATAAAGCTCAGGACAAGTCTCACATTTCAGACAGGCCCAGGTTTGAACACATTCAAATCAAGAGTTTTAATCTGGGAGTAATATAGGTAGAAATAGGTAGAAATCACGCACATAATTTTAAAAGTTTATGAGTTTAGTTTTATAGGATCGTGGCTGTAAAGCTTCAAAATAGTCAATCTTTTTTTTCCTTCTCCCTGCAATTTATACTGAGGTCTGTAAGCAAATTCAGAATTTGGTTTCTTATCTGATCCCAGACCTCAAAGTCTCTAAGTGTAGGTCCAGAAGGGAAAACAAAGATTGCTGTAGATATATTTATTGTCAGTTGTTTGAGGTAGATTTCTCATCTTCAGCTAGTTGTGCATTTCTGTTGCACAGTTTTGGTTTGTCATGCAAGTTTAATGCAGTACCTGGATCATCTTTGTTAATACTTTACTATGGCAAGTGCAGTTGAATGTAATCCTGGATTTGAAGAAGAGTAGAGAAATAACAAATATATTATACAGAAAAATTGTCATTATTCAGAAACAACATGGCAATGTTGATTTTAATTATGTTACTGATAAAGTTAACATTATCAAGAGGATGATTTTTTTATGGTAGCTGATATTCATATTTTCACAAAAGAATATAATAGTTTCAGCAAGCAACTGAAAAAAAAGATCTTGGCTGATGAACAATATTACATTTAGCTGCTGCAGTTGGTAAATCCTTACTTCCATCTGTGTACCTGATTTTTACTCCAAAGACAGCAAAGATGGTGGAATGGGCACTAGGTCTGCTTTTTAGTGCTAAAGCTTAACCAGACTTACAGGTGTTCACCTCTTTGTAAACCAAGGCCTAGTGTCATGCAGCATAGCTTTGTGTGGCTGTGACTTACTTTTATGGAGAAAATTCCTCATGAAGTGGGAAAAAGTACAGGAACTAAAGCCAAGCAAGATAAGACAAATAAAAACAAACAGAAGTTTAATAAGCAAGACGGTTAGGAGCTCAGAGGTTCAAGAGGGAAAATGCTGACATGAAAATGTATAATACCTTAATAAATAATAGGGGAGATTCAGAAGATAGTAACTTGACATTGTTCAGGATCAGCTTGCACTACAGAGCACCCAAGACTGACTCTTGCTCACCTCAAGTGCAACTGCCTGGCTAGGAAAGATCCATTGTGTGTCTCAAGAGAGTGGTAAGCATATATATTAACACTGAATCTACAGCTTGCTGGTCCTAGCCCTTCATGTGTGTTAGCCAACAGATAAGTGCTTTACAGTCTTAACTTGTGTGTATCCTGCTTTTAGAGTCTCTTCTTTTATGGCAACAGTTACCTAAAGCAACAGTACCCAGAGAGGGAGTGTTGCAAGAATCTATATTCTGATATACTAACTTCAGCTATTCCCTTCACAGCTATCTAAATTAATATATCTGATTGTGAACTGCAGTGTGTGCGGATTTCAGACATCCTGATGTGTTTGCTTGGAGAGGAGTAAAGAAGAGGGTGGACAGATGAGTGGGATTCAGGTGGTTTCAGTAAAAAAAAAAAGAAATGTGATAGACCTAGTAAAAGAAGTTGTGTTTGGTGGGGTTTTTTTAATTCTTTCTCCTAAATGGTAGGCACAGTTGATAATACAGTCCAAGCTAATGTATCATGGCCAAGAATTCTAGGTACCTGAATCAATGAATTATTAATAAAATTGTAAAGCTTTCAGCTATGCTCAGTCTTTCTAACACAAGACTATGCTCCCATACAAAGTTCTGTACAACTTTCTACGTCATACACATCTTACATCAAAACAAAGTTATTTGTATTAAAATATTATATAAAATAAACAAAATATAATGACAGCTGCAAATTCTCCTTCTACTTCTTCTGAAGAAGAGGGAAGTATATTTACTTCTACAAAGAAGATAAAAGTTATTAATAATCTCTAGCTTCAGCAGAATAAATTGTATAAATTTTGGCCAAGACACTTCTGTCAGACTCACTTTGTATATATACAAAGTATTGCATACATAATGAAGTATTTTGTGTGTACATACATACTTATGTGTATGCATACATGTATATGTATACATGCATACAATACACAGTCTAGGTCATCAACTGGAAAGAGAGAAGGAGCCTGAAAGGAATATATAGGCTGTTGCCATATTTCCATAATACCTTAGCTAGTAGCACCACCATAGTACAAAAGCATAATTTGTAATTTAATAATTCACATTAGATTTCACCAACAAAACGTGGATAAAAATGTTAATAACTGAATACAGCTTCAGTATTCAAGCCAAGCGCATGAATGAGGGTGATGTTCCAATAATATCCCACAAATATACTGAATAAATGCATTTGCTGTGCATTGTTCCCCTACCGGGTGAACAGGCCTATGGCAGAAGATGCTTCCTGCAGCACTACAGTCTGCAGAACAAGCACAGAAACAAAAGAAAAGAAGACAAGAATCACTCTTTCCAACTGTGATAACAGTTCTGGTTTATGGACAACCAACATTAGGGTCTAAAGAGAAAAAGAAACCATAACATGAAGCAGAAATGAAGAAAGTGCTATACGTGTATGCTTACTCAAAGATAATGTATATTTATGAACCTACATTTGTGTATGACAGTGAGTAGGAGACTTAAAATTATTATGTAAGTAAAAATAATTAGTTTCAGGCACTTAAGTATGAAACCATGATAAACCTCTATGTTCTGTTTAGGTTTTACATAGAGATGAGAGGTGCAACACACACGGAGGTAAATGTGCATGCCTGTTCCACTGGAGCGTACACTGATATCCTCTATATGCGTATTCCTTGGCTCAGATTTTGTTGTTGTTGTTGCTCTCTCTCCTCACAGCAATAAAACAGTTAGGAAGTTTAATAAAACAATGAATAGGTAGAACCTATGTGAATTTTTTTTTTCACCTAAATTTATGGTATCCCTTCATGTATGAACCTATGAAAAAATTACTCATGGAGTCACATAGATAATCTCCAATCTAACTCTAATATCTGTTCCATGTGAGCTAAATTCATTCAAATTTCAGATGCCTATTGATTCCAGTGGGGCAGAAGTTCACCTTTTTAGCAAAAGAATAGTTTATTCTGTCAATGCAGTCAAAATGAATGAATGACTTTCATTAAACAGAATTCATCTTTCCGGTATACATACAACATACAACAAAGAGTTTTATTTTATTGTTGCAAAATGCCATACAAGCTTGGAGAAAACATGTGTGTGGGGGGGTTCATTGTTTGTTTTTGCCAATAACAAGGACAAGAACTCCTATACAGTGACAGGAAATTCTAAAATATTATTATTGAACTGATTATTACCTATGTTACTTACAAAAAACAAGTATGGTAATGCTGCTATCATTATTGCAGAGGAGCAGTTTCATTACCAAAGGATATCATTGCCTTTACTGCCTAATTACATCTAAATACATTCTGTGAAAGATTGGACTGTAGAAAATATGCAACTCTTCAAATCAATTTCATATGCTTGACTCAGCAAGGTAAAACATCAATGGCTAATGTATGATTTGAAGATACTCATAAATAAACTTATTAATTGTTAGCAGGTTAAGATACTTTAATAAACCCACATTGTTCTTGCTAATTTCATTTTCACTTAAGACATGTCTGCACTTTGCAATGAACAGACTATGCAGTTTAACATCGGGTACATATCCAGGAAGTATAACTGTCTATTTAGAAAGTATTGGGAATGTGTAGAGTCATGCATAAGATAACAGGAGCATCTTTAACCACTGTTTTATACAGTCAGGAGTCACAGTCAAATACAGACATACAGGTCTGTAATTGCTGGAGAATAAGGAAAACAGTGTGCAAGACCTTTCATATATCTGACTCGGAGAGTAGGTCAGGGAGTCAGGAAAAGTAGGCAGGGAAACTGTGTAAAGATATTTCCTGTGACCTTATGGAAGTCATAGAATTCCTCTGTGTTGTGACAATCGCATCTACACTAATTAAAGGCTCTTAGATGACATCTGCTTGCTTAGTGTTTGGCTTTTTTTTTTTTTTAAATTATATGTTTGCACCTGAAGTGATTGGACCTCAGCAAGATTTTAAAGGTTTCATTTCAGTAATTTTATTTGTGTTCACAAACAGAAATTGATTGGCACATATTCCCAAAGTATGTACTATTTTGCAATGCAAGCTATAATAAAATATATATCTTTTTAAACCTGAACATTGAAATCTGCAGAGAGTATTCCATTTCTAATGTGTAATCTAACTTTATGCTAAAGATTTTACACTTCCTGTATTGTTAGGACCCCAAAGCAGAAAAAGGTGTGCAAAGGCACACACTTGTGTCCCATAGGTATACACCTGTGTTCAATAAGCACACACCTGTGTCAGATAAGCAAAAGCATTAGAACTGCCACGTCAGCTGCATTAGTAATGTTTTTTGTGATCTCTATGACAAGATAAAGGTGAGCTATAAATGGAACTAAAACTGTGCAGTGAGTATTTCTGGGAAAAATTATGGAGAATGAATGACCACCATCTCAAAATTTTTTTCAGGAAAATATTGCAAGCTATAATTGATGCACTAATTAAGGAATATATTCAGAGAATTTGATTGGGGGAGAGGAGAGGAGAGAAGAGAAGGGGGAAAGAGAAGTGGAAACTGGAAAAAATTAATTCAAGAAAACAGGGGAAAGGAAAGCCAAGTTGTTACAGCCGTATTTGATGAGAAAGCTGTTTTTCAGGTTTAAATTCTTTTTACAAAAACAAAACATACAGAATGCTAATAAGGGAAAGACAGGTGAGAGACAGGAAGGAGCATTCTGAAAGGCAGAAGCATAAGATTACTCAGATAACTCCCCAGTGTGGGTTAGATTTGAAGGAGAGAGCTGACTTGCCAAAAGAGAAGCTCCATCTTTGTGTACTAGAGTGGTGCTTTTTCAATTTCTTTCTTTTGTAGGAATGTTTTAGTTACACAGTTAATAATTTATTTTACCAAAGTAAATGATAAGCCTGGGATGGGGACTTCTTTGAAATTTGCCTGGTTCAAACTCAATTCAAAGCAATAGGACATACTTGAAAAAGTTTAGTGGAAATAGTAGATCCACATAAGTGATGAAAACAGACTCACTGTGGTCTGTGGCCCAAGGGAAGTTTGGCAGTCTTCATTGTTGAGGTTTGTTTCTTAAACTACAGAAAGAAAAGTAAAAACTGCAAAAAGCAAAGTTTTATTAGTTATTCCCTAGAACATTTATTCCAAAGCTGAAAAAACCTCATTGGTCACAGGCATTTTCCACTCTCCTCTGTGAAGAGGAAAGCAATGTACAGACAAGCTGAACATTACAAAATATTGTTAGATCTTCCTCACTTCCTCGCTTCAGTGATTTCATTGTGTTTCTTAATGCAGGAGGTTTTCATACTACTTCACAAGGTGGAGAAATATTGTAAGATATGTAAAGGCTTCTGTTAATCAGAAAGGCTAAAGGAATCAGCTCAGCATTGTGATAGAAATGAAAAATCATTTGTCACATTCTCGCACACACATGCACATGCACAAAAACACACAGAAAAAAAGAGGTGTTATGATGCTTGATGGGTTTGGTTCTTGTGGCTTGCCTTCCCCAGTTATCTTTGGTCTGAACTTCTATTTCTATTAAGTCACACAACTTTGCATTAATTGAAGGGAGAGCTTTTGATCTCATTAATACTAATAATTTCTATAGACTGAGCCTTATTCATAAATAAAAACCCAATATTTACAGTGAAATTGTATTAATATTTTTTTAAGTCACTTCTTATTAAAACAGTAGTCTCTGTGAATCAGGCTGCTGGCCAAAGACATTTTGTGTTTAATGTCTTGCACACAAAATATAGATTTTTTAGACTTATTCAAGTCAAAGCATATATAGTACAGAAATGTCAAAACTGAGTATTTTTTTCTAAATGATCCTGAGTTAAAATAGGATTTTTAATTTTTTTTTTTTTTTTTTTTTTTTAAGAAACTCTACTTCAAATAATTAAAGAAGGCTAAATAAGAACTGGGACAGTCCATGACAACTGCCTTGAGAAGCACTTCAAAGACTTTACAGCTAGTAGGTCTTTAATTCTGTTGCTGGTAAAATTGTTCAGTTATTTTAAGCCAGTGTTTGGAAATTAACCTTTGTATGAACTTAAGAAACCCTTCTTCTTTCCCAAACATTTTTCTCAGACGTTGCTAATTTGTCAGCACTCTATTGCTTCCCTGCTTCTTTTTCTGCAGAGGTACCATGTTTATAAGGGGCTGGTTTTACATAACAAATTAGGAGGAACATTTTGTAGCCATGAAATTTAATCCTAACTATGCTAAATCATTCTAAGTTTCTTTCGTGACCAAATTTACTACATCTGAGGAGTTATATATACAACAACTCATTCTGTGTAGGTTTGGAGGCTTCACTGTGCAGTTCTGTTGTATGAAATTAATCAGGATCTATTTATTCTGTTTGGGTCTGGGTGACATATTACTTTTGAGCTTCAAGCTCATTCAAATTCTAAATTCAAAGTAATTGTTCAATGGTTCATATTACTGAACACCATCAAAATGGAAAATATTTCTTCATTTTGATGATGAATTCTGGATGAATTCACAAGTTCTTTGCAAATAGCATTAGCTTTATACACAGTTGGAATCCTGACTTGCACCTATTGAATTCTGTGACTGATATTGCCATTAGATTTAATCACTAGGAAATGCATTTTGATTGTGGTCATATATATAGTAATTCAGTAAAGTTCATGTTAGTTCCTTAACTACTCTACAAAATACTTGGATACTTAACTTACTCTAGCGCTTTACACATAATTGCTTAAGTTTTTCTATTTGAAAATACCAAAATAAAAACTGATAATATTTTAAATGAAGAGAAATATCTAGCATGCTAGCTAGGCTACACATTGGCAATGCATCACATAAGCTGCATCCTCTGTCAGAGGAAACAAATATTGTTGTGCTGTAATTTAATGTTTTTGCTACCAGAGAGAGCAGGAAGCTTTGAAAACCATGTTTTGTTTTTGTCTCAAAGGCCAAATTTATTCTGTCAAAGCATTTAACTTCATCAAAACCTTCTGCTGAGTACTGTATTAATATGCAAGGGGAGTTCCACAAGAGTTATGGCCTGTCATATTTTCAACAATACCCTATATAATGGCTTCAATATGCCTGTCATAAGCTTATCTTGTCTTGGCAATGTCTACAATAATGCAGAACTCAGCCCTTTTAAATAATTAGATAAATGGGTATTTTTGACAGGAGCTGTTGGTTCTAACTTTCAGAAGTAACTACTATGACACATAATCTCTAGTGACTGTCTTCTACACACATATATCTTGCTTTCCTTTCTATATGCTTTCGTTATTAATCATAATATGTTATATTTGTTGTAGGTAACATGCTGTGCAAAGCTATATATTTTGTTATATGGTGTATGCATTGTATACTTATGGAGAACCCCAACAGCCTTCCTGCAGGAATTTATTACATCATTCCTCCTGATTTCAACAGAAACTGAAGCAGCCCATTGTTTAGTAGGCTTCCGTAGAGGTATGCTAGGAGATACAGCAAGATGTGGTGCTACTCTGAAAGAGTGTGTCTAGGTACAAGAATAGTATAGCTGCTTCAGCCTGGCATTCTGCTAACATGCTGAATTGGCTTTTCCAGAGTAGGTTTTACCCCAGATAGATCTCGAAATTTGTTGGGTACTAAGAAGCTTCCAGTGTCCAGCTGACCTTATCCACAGCTAGCTCAGCTGTCACTATGAATTACAAACAGAGGCCAGATTTATTATGAAGTAAACATCCTTATTAGCACTGCCTGGTGCAATGTACATGTTTGAAGCATGTAAGTTAATAACATGGATTTAATTTTATAAGGTTGAGTCTCACTGCAAGTTCATCTGCCTTATAAACATGTAGGTATAATAAGTGTAATGATATTGACATAATGATATTCTGCTCTAGGACTGGAGGGAGGAAATTTTTGAATGCCACTGTGGAGAAAAAGTCTCGCAAAATTTTTCCAAATACTTTGGATAGGTACTAGCTGTCTAAAGACTATGCCACTGCTTGAATACATATATTAATCTCAGCATTGTAGCTGAGTTCCAGCCTTTTATGAACAAGTAGGCCCATACATCTGAATTTGTTTTGTGATATTCCTACTGAGTACCATCTAGATTGTGGAGTGGAATTTATCTCATCAAACTTCAGAAGTTAGCATATGAGCTAGTCATTTAGTCTCCCTTTAAAATCACAGGAGTTACTTGAAAGATGTGATTCATCTCATCCTGAGGTAGATATCTGAGACAGGTCAGGTGATTAACTTCTCTCCATTGATTTTAAAAGGAAGAGTAGGCAACTAATTCAAGCATAGATACCTCTGTTGGAAACATCAAAAGTTAGGTGATATCTCACTCTAAAAGTCTTTCAGTGTGGATAGCCTGAAAAGACTGAAAGCTTTTGTAGGATAAAATATATAGTCTTTTTAGAACCAATACCAGTGCCCCATCTTCTTTAAACAAACATATGCTATGACTTAGCTCTGTCTCTTGCCATTTGTCTTTCATTTAGTTATGGATTTAAAGGCTTTATTTCTTTAACAAAAAACTACAATACTATGAATGTTTCAACCTTTCTTATAGTTCTGCCCAATCTGCCCAATCTTCTGCGCAGTTAAAGAAAGTTCAAGATTTTTTTTTTTAAGTATTGCATTCCTTATAACATTTTAAGTGCTTGTTTAACTAAATAAGCAGTTGAATAACTAAATAATCATTGTGAAACATCTTCATTGACTTCTAACAAAAATCTATCTGATTTTTTGATATTTATGCAATGCAATAGGAGAGGCTAGAGAGTGGAGACCACAGCTATTGAGGAGAACTAATTTATGTAGGATTTTTGCTTTTGTAGGAGGACAGGAAAGATGATAGTAGATTAAGTAGGATTTAGAGGAAGAGGACTTTTACCAAGAATTTTATGGAGCTATAAAGAAGTAGAGAAACTCTGCTTTTCTATTTGAAAATCCAATAATGGAAGCAACCTGTCTATCTAACTTTTGATGAGCTACGGGAACTGCAGTTATTTAAGTTTTTAATACCAATTAATACTACATCTCCAGACACATACTGTCCCTAGTGCCTCTGTCTTCCCTTAAGCTAATAGTTCTTGTGTTGTGAAAGTAAAAGGGAAGACCAACAAAGAGAGGAGAATGAGACATATATTTACCAACATGTCATGTGACATTGGTACAAAAAATATTCCATAAAGACCAACATAAGCTAGCTACTGCTCACATTAGCAGTGGATGGTGAGCTCTTGGGAGCAGAGACAGTAACATTATTTATCAGTTATGGATATTGGAGAACTGCTCCAAATCTGTTAAGATTCATTGTCTTCAGAGACAAACAGTGGCAGAATACTTATGTTAGAAGCACTGGACTGTTTTTCCTGTTGTACAAATCAAGCCTTCCCAATATCTCATTATGTTTACATACATAATTTTAAGGCATCTCTTATTTTGGTATTTAAAATACTTGAGCAATTTATTTAATATGTAGCTACCTTTCCTTATCATTATCAGGAATTCTGTCTCTGCTTCTTCTATTTTTTTCTCTCTGACATCAATTATGATGGTATTAAAAGAAAATTAGCTTGCTGAGATCATATGCTTCCATACCACATCAACAGGTGCGTTCAGCAGATAGGCTGGTAATTTGTCTGTAGTATGCATCTAAAAAAGTAATTTTTGCTCCAAAAATGTTTGTCATAGCTTTCTGCGAATCCCCAAACTGGCAAATTCAGTGCGTTCAGAATCTGTCATGAATAGGAGAAGATGTTTGGCTAATAGTGATGATAACTACAGACAAACTCTGCAGAGATTTATTTAGTCGATGCTTGTGATGAGAAAATAGGGACATGTAAATCACAAGGGTACTTATTTCTTCAGCTTCTAACTTACAAATTAATGGCAATGTAAAACATGAAAATTTCAATTAAACAAGAATAAAGATAAATCATATCTACCCTGGAGCCTTTTCTGAAAAGACTCTTGTGGTGAAAGGAAAATGATTTGATTTTCTGTGCTTCTTGAATCCTCATTTACACTCCTGTTGTAATAATGTTTTCTGATTGAGCACAGAAATAAGATATTTTTAATGCAGTCTGAAAATGCACAAATACAATACATGAATGGGTAATGAAAGAAAAGAGAAGGCTGTATGAATATCTGTAGATGTTGGACTGGTTAAATTGTTGGGTAGTTTGAATTTTTTAAATTTCAGACTTCGAAGGGAAAACATTGTGCTAATTTGTGTGTCTGAAAACCAAACCATATCTATATAGGCACTTTTTTTGGAACTTATGATCAGTTATCTGAATGATTGAAAATGAGGTCTGTTTGAAAACAGAACAGAAAATCTTTTAAAAAAACAAAGTTAAAGCTGACATAGGAATATGAGACTTTCTGTGTAAGACTGAGAAGATACTGCAATCCTAATACCAAAGAAGCAAAATCTTATTGACTAGTCTATTGTCTGTAGACTCAAGGTAAACATGGTCTTGCATATGGGCATTCCCACACTTGTGCAGGTTTGAGAAAGAGGCACATACAATCGGAGGTAGACAAAGTTTGGGAAATATTTCTATAATTACTAAAAATAGGTAGAAAAAGAGCCACAAAGCATAATGATGTGACAAAAAAAGCAAGGAGAATATGAAAGAAACTAAAGCAAGATAGGATACATGCAGCCACTAGAAGTTTGAGAGTAGTAAAGAGAGTAGCAAAAGAGATTGCAGTAAGACATCATCTTTCTAGAACTGTCTGTAATGCTGAAACTTATGGAAAAGGAAAATAACTGTTAAAGAGCATTATTCTTGTTACCCAACAGTTCCTTGACCTTTTTGGACTATTTTTTCCTGGTATCTCACAGGGCACATCATGCAAATGTATAATGAGTTTCAGGGCACCTAAAGAGTCCAGCTAGGGCAGGTTCATCCTAGGCATCTTCTCTCAGGTTCTTCCTAGGCCTTGAGTCCCTTCAAAGAATCCTAGGAATTGCAATAGAGATCAGCCATTTCACTGAATTATTATGTCTAGGGATCATTGGTAGGGATCATCATTAGGGTTACAGACTATGTTGAAAGCCTGGAAACAGAGATATAAAATAATGTGGCTTTTTTCTCTGCTCTCATGACCCTTCTGTGTCTATGGATGGAGATAAAAAGCTTTTGTTTCCCTCTGAGGAGGGAGTATTTGCACAGTCTAATATTTAAAAGCAGAAAAGATATCTCTTTCCTCAATGTGGCATAAAGAATGTGGCATTCACGGTTCTGGAGGTTACAAGGTTATCTGGTCTTCAGTAGCACCTGTATGTCTTCTGTGGAAACTACCTAAAAACTAAAAGTCTTCTCATTCTTTATTGGGAAAGATTTGCTGAGATATTGTCCTTAGTAGTTCCCACTGGGAGGTGGGGGGCTGGATAAAAGGAGTGTTGTTATTTCTGTTACTACAGTGTTTATGAGTCTGTATAAATGGATCCCAACATATTCTTTTCCTCTGACTCCTCAAGTTGGTTCTGTCTCAGAACCAGCTGTGGAAGGTCCCACTAACCATTAGACTCTTGATTAGTAAAGCCAGCTTTTACACTGTTTGCTATTAGGTGATAAGTCTTGTTAGTTAATTACGTTCTGTGCATAATCAATAGTGACTTTAATAACTCTAAAGAATTTGAGCAGATATTAAAAAAGTCTCTGAGTGTTAGGATTCTGGACATAAAAAACATGTCACAAATCTGTAGATGCCTTTCTGGTCCTGTACAGAAGCCTACACGTAAAGTATCTGTTTAAAATTTTCTTTATTTCTATCTAAACATTTCATTGTATAGGGAACCAAGGAGAAAACAGGTTGGTTGGGTGACGAAGGAGTCAAGTTTCATATTCTGTAATATTTTTCCAGATAGACAAAATTATTTTTTTTCAAGATGTGCATTTCTTTTGGTGTAACTCTCTATATATGTTTTAGAAAAGTAATCAAAACTTTATTATCTATGCGAAACTGACCTTTTTCATAACTGAGCTGCTTAATCTCCCAGAATGATTTGTCCCTGCACTTTTTTATTTATCCTCAATATTTTGGGGACTCTAAGGTTAAAATAGAAAATCAATATCCCTCTTGTATATTAAAACTAAAACCCAGAAGTAGTTGATTCCTGGATTACCCTAAAAAATTGCATCTAATATTTTGCAGTATAATTACTGTCTTGATCTTTCCCATCTTTCCTAGCAAAGATTCATTAAAACTTAGGCCAAGAAAGGATCTCAGGATGCCTAAAGTTGGAACTGTACGTTCTTAGAAATTATGTTTCCTTGGGAAATTTCTGATATTCAGGAATAAATGAAGCACTCTCTCCCACTGTCAAAAAAATCTGTAATGTCTTATCTGAGTATTGTTATAGTTACAGCTCTTATTTTTTTCCAATCAAGACCAGACAGGCAGAAGAGTCCTACAACAGTCCCTTGTATACATTTGTATACACACAGAAAATCATAAAAACACACAACATGTATGTCTGACAACAGTTAGCAAGTCTCCCACTGGTGTTTTTTCTCCCACTGGAAGAGCCACACTTGTTTAATACTTTTTCATAGGTCTCCTTTCCAGACCTTTTCTCATATAGCAGAATTACTCAATGTATCATGCAGTCTGCTTCTTTGCTCCTGCAAGAAATTTACCCTGTCATAACTTCATTATACAGATGACTTGTGTTCCACTTGATTAATTTCAATTTTCACATCTTTCTTTACCTTGATCTAACCAATTAATCTCTATTCTCTATTTGTAGAAAAGATGTTTCTCATGAAGGTAAACCATGTGGACCATCAGAGGCCCAGACATTGACTCTGGGCTTGCTGGATTTAGGGCACAGATGTAGAATGATTGTGTCCATCAGCTCAGAGGAGGGAGATGTGGGAGCAGTGAACAAGCACTGTAGACTTGCTTGCTTTTGCATGTTATGCACCTGATCCTTGCAGAAGAGTATGAAATGCAACATGCATCTATCTGTGCAGTAATCCTGTGTGCCACAGGATTTAGAATCAACTACACACATATAGTGATTCAATCACAAAGTAGGAACAAAACTGAGATTTCTTCATTTATTGATTTTAAGTGAAAAGAAGTTCTCCTATTCAGTTATGACTTGATGTGTAAACTAGCTTTTTTATTACTGAGTTTGATTATTCTACAAGACTATCTCTCCAAATCAACAAAATAGTTTAAACTCATATTCCAACCTCTAAAGTACTTATAAACTGTACCAATCTTGTCAACTGCAAATTTAGTGAGAATACTCTTTTTCTTATTTGAGACTGCTCAGTCAGTAGGCTCAGACTAGAGAGTCTGTGAAGCCACTGAAGATACATGCTCCCTTTATTTTTACACAGAGTGTTCTAGTCATTGTTCACCCATGCCATAGTATTTAATCTATTTAGTGTAACTTAAACTCTCCTGTGAAAAAAAACCCCAGAAATAAACAGAAAAAAAACCCTCTTCACAAATACTATATGAATTTAAATGTTCTATCTGAGAGTTTATAGAGCTCTACTCCTACTTTTCCGTCTCCCAAATTGTGAAAAGATCACGTTATGTGTTTCATTAATTACCATAATTATTTTGGAATAAAAAAAGGAAAGAGAAGGTGTATCATTTTGCATGCTAGTCAGTATTCTTGTACACCTGAAGTTATTACTCTTCTTAGTGTGCAAACGGAAAGGTACAAGCAAATTGTATTGACATAACTTTATTGTAATAGTTACTCAAGAGGAACCAATCTTAAATCTTAAAGCAATTAAACATGATGTATCTTCTACATAGTTATATGAGACTGATACACAGAGAATTAACAGTTCACATGTTTTCAATTAGAATATTATGTTCTTTCTGCAGAATTGCCATATTCCATTAGATCAATACATCTTTAATACTTCACAGTAAGGAAAACAGAGAAATCCCAACTATGCCAATAATGTTTACGTGTATGTGTATATATATATACACATATAAAATACATGTATACATGTAACTGTATGTGTATATGTGTGTGCAGGTATGTATGTATGTAAATATATAAAGAATAACTTCTGTTTCAAACTGAACTTGCAATGCAAAGTTGTTCTTCATATTTATTTACAACTCTAGCATAAATTCATAAATAAAATCCATTTTTCAACATTGAATTCCACTCTTCAGAATTATAGAATTGTTTTATTTTTTCATCCAAGTAGTCAGAATAATTCTAAAGTTCCATTATACATATTTTTGCTGGGTGTAGGTTGCAAGATTTTGCCGGCTGGGGTGCTGCAGGGAAGAGAAGGGACCAGGGGCTGCCCCTTGCAGATACAGCCAGTTCCAACCAACCCAGTGGACCCACTGCAGGACACAGCTGAGCCCCTCAGCCAAGATGGTGGCATCTCTGGGAAAATCTGTTTAGGACAGGGTAAAAAAACTGCTGTACAGCAACTGAGAGAGAAGACTGAGAAAAAAATGTGAAAGAAACAACCCTGCAGACACCAAGGTGAAAGAAAAAGGAAGGGGAGGAGGTGCTCCAGGTGCCAGAGCAGAGACGCCCCTGCAGCTTGTGGAGAAGACCACTCCAGAGCAGATATCCACACTGCAGCCAATGGAGAGGACCCCGTGCTGGAGCGGGTGGATGTTTCTTGAAGGACTGCAGCCCATAGAGGATGCACTGTAAAGTAGGTGAAAAGTGTGAGGAGCAACAAGTGACAGAGAAGAACTGTTATGGACTTATTGCAACCCCCGCCATTCCCCATCCACTTACTCTGCTTTGCAGGGGGAGCAGGTAGAGGAGTCAGGAATGAAGGACTTGAGCAAGGGAGTAAGAGATGGTAGGGAGAAGGTCTTTTTAGTTTTTGCCTTTGTTTCTCACCATCCTATTCTATTTTTAATTGGCCATAAATTAAGCTGATCTTCCCCAAGTTTGTTTTGCCTGTGATGGTATTTGATAACTGATCTCCCTGTATTTATCTTGACGCATGAGCTTTTCTATCTTATGTTCTCCCTCTGTCCTGAGAGCACTTGGGTGGTGTCTGGCAGCCCACCTGGGTCATCCCACCACAATATTTTCAGCCATTGATTAATAAATGGAAGCATGGTTAATAAACAGTATTCTAAATTAGTAATTTCAGCCAGGCTGAAATCTGTCCTTCTGATATCACTACAAGTTTTTCAACTGAATGTAGTGGGTACAGAATTGCAGATTATTAAGTATGTGTGTCTCTTTATCAAAGCTTTATACATAATACTGTGGCTGCGATTTATCCAAATCATATTTCTGTAAGGATAATTACTGATATTTTTTCTAATATTTTATATGACTAATACCTAATAGCTGTTTAAATTAAAAGCAGTTGACTGAAAAATTCTAGGTCTGAAAAGCAAAATGTGAGAAGTTGATAATATGTCCTGTTTCCTTAATTCAATGCACATAGTAATTTAAGTCCTGTTTGCTGGTATAAACATCTGGAATTACAACACCAAAACTGATCTTCCTTAACAACAAATGTTAAAAGATAGCAAAATCTATTATTATTTTGTGTATGATAGTAAGGAATATTTTGTGAGGCTTTTTACAAGCATACAATAAATTGCATTCTCTGCTTCAAAATGAATATTCAATATTTTGCTAAAATTGTGTTTTCAGGGACTCCATTGATAAACTTGTTTATTGGGTTTCTGCAGAGTAAATACAACAACAAAAAAGGATCATTCTTCATATTTCTGGCACTTTTTCTTGAGAAATACTACAGCATGAAGTCTCTCTTGATTCACTAGGGTCTGGCTTAGAATAAAAGCCAAAATAATTAATAGATTCAGTTAAATGAGGTATGGAAATAGTCAACAATTGATCAAAATGAAAGGAAATTAAATCAAGAATTTCATAATCTTTTCTAAGATGTAAGAGCTAGAGAACTAATGCTTTCTGTTTTCTTCCTATTTATCATTATCTACACAAATCTAGCCAGCAATAGCCTCTATTTTAAGTATTATCATATAACAACTTTTGTACTCTTTTGGAGTATTGCTTTGGTCCCTTTCACTTTTGAAATGTAATTTCCTCTGTATGCTAGACTTCTGTTGATGTTTTTTGTGCTCCTTAAGTAGAAAGATGTATGTGTTTAAGCTGCAAGCTGCAATAATACACATTTCCAAAAACCCAATAATAACCAGTTGCATTATTTAATTATACTGTGTCCCACTAGTTGTTTGCTAATGTGTCTTGCTAAACATGATAATGTTCTAGCTATTTTCTTATTTACTTTCGGACTTATCTCCAAACTAAATAAACAGTATCCTTGGATAGGCATGACACATTTCCACGCAATGAAGACATTGTAATTTAGTACCTGTAAAAAAATAAATTAAAAGTGTGATTCCTTCAGTAATTTTTTGTGTCATTAGAATTCACTATTATAACTATTTGTATAAAATGAGAAAGACAGAAACATAGAAAAAAGAGGTGAAAAGAAGTTAATAATGGAAGCTACAGAATGTCTTATTTGTGATGAAGTTTTACTTGATCTTTTTTGCAAGTGAGAGGCACACAAATGGTGTAACCTATGCAGACAGATTAATGCAGCAGGGATAAGCCAGACCAGTGCTTCAGAAGGCTTAGTAAGAACAGCCAGGAAATTATCTCAGATATGAGCATAAAACAGTGCTGTCTTTCTCCCCACCATGTCATTTGACCCAGAGCTGCTTAGAGGAGTTCTAACATTTGACCTCAAGAAAAAAAATGGAGAGAAAAACCAGCCCACTACAAAAAATGACCAGATATGATATTTACGATTTTTCACTAGCTTTCTCTGGTTGAATTTCTTTTCTAATGACAGGTGGGATCATGTGCTCCCTCAGATCTTCCAGTTTCTGTCTCCCTGGCCCTTCATTCTAATTTCTTTCTACACTTTCCCTGCTTATCCTCAACTTTTCTCCCCCTACCTTTTTTGTTTGTTTGTTTCAGCTTATCTTCTGCAAATCCAGAGAAACCATAGGAACAAAACTAATTGTGGAGCTTATATGAATTTTTCTTCCACCACCTTTTATCATCAGTCTATCATCACATGTATTTGTCTTGCTTGTTTGCACCACCCTTTCTTCACCCCTTATACTCTTCAATCCTTGAGCAGTAGATAGCAAAACAGGTCTGTACATCCTTCCATAATAACTATATAGTAGTAGTTATAATAACTATTTGATTTGTTCATAATAACAACATATAAAATATATAAATCTGGTAAGTGGATAACAGAAATAATTTAATTTTATGACAACTTGTGCATTGGCTTGGTTCAAAGTAGGACAAGGAGGGAGGTATAATATCTGACTTTTTATTTTACTGCATTATCTGCCATTTTATATGAAAATTCTGTGAGCAATCCTATTAACACTAAGCCTCCACAGATTATAATGTGTGTAGTTCTACCAAAAAGGTCTGAATCTTGAAATCTGTCCAAGTGAAATATATTCCATATTCTTTCAATTAGCTTTTCTGATATTATCATACATATTTTAAGAGCACTGATCAAAGAGAAATACAGTATAAATATTATTCCTAAATTAAATAAACCTATGTCCTTGATTCAATGAGGTTAGATTTTGGTCCTGACAACATCAGGAAAACAAAAATAGATCTGAACAGGGGTGCCATGTTAAGTTGGTCTTTTATCTAATTATCTGATAGTCATTGTAATATTGCCAGATAATGGATTTTTTAATATATCAAAATATCTAAAAGTACAGGTATCTGCTTGATTCTGCCTGGTACAAGTTACCTGAATCTAGCAGACTTCCTAGTCTTTCCTTGCTTATTCTTCTGGAAAGCTCAGTAAGATCAGCAATGATTTTGTGACCAAGACACTAACAGCACTAACTTACTAACAATGTAAGAATTAGTCTCTTAATCCAGAGAGGAATTTCTAATTAGATTCACACACACACACATTTATTGTGATAGTTATTTTTGTCTTGAAAAATTAATCAAATTTGTGTTCTTTCTTCTGTAGGAAAAGAAATTGTCAACAGTAGATGAATATATGAGTTGTCCATACCAGAGGTTCATCAAGCCTAGTTATAATTCTACTTTTAAGTACCAGCAGATGCCTGGAGAAGAGCATAAGAAAATAACAAGCTTCAGTGGCGATTCGCAGGAAACTCATGATCACCATAGATACTTTAATGTCAAAAAAAAAATGCTTTCAATAAGTTTTATGGTTTAGCTACACACCACATGAAGTACTTCAGTTTTTTTTAACTGAGTGCTGATAGGTTTTTTTTTTATATACCCTAGTTCTGGTGTTGGAAAATTTACTAACATTCATTTCCTATTTACTCTCCCTGTTAGTCAAGTTTTTATATGCTATTATCTCACGTCTCTTCTACAGCTTCAGAAGTTTTAGTCCATTTAGTTGTTACTTGAATAGAAGTTTACTCTATCGGTGCATTCCTTACACATATGGTGCAGCCTGTTTTGTCATCTTTGTTGCCCTTCTCTGGCTTTTCCAAGTTGCACTGCATCTTTTTGTGATAAGGAGGGCATCTGCACACAACATTCAAAATGTGAGGTCATGTTATGGTTTAAGGGTTTTTTTCTCCTCTTGCTTTCCTAATTCTTCCTTTTTTTTCTTGACCAACATTGAGCTCTGCCCTGTTGTTTTCATAGACCTACTTATTCTTCAGTGGTAAAAGACAGTTCAAAGATCATTACTGTTTATACAGAATAAGACAATTTTTCTCCTATGCATCATGTATCTGTATCAAATTCCACTTGCTGATATTATTAGGTCTGACCATTCACTTTCACTGTCTGTTTTCTATCTTTTAACCAATTACCAATGAGTTTCTATCTTCACTGCAACTTAGTTTCTTTAAGGACGTTTCTGGAAACCTAAGTAGACTTTACTATGTTCCTCTTCTCTGGAGACTTCTTAATTCTTTTTTTAAAAAGGTCCTTTAGTTTTGTGCGAAATAATTTTCTTAAGAAAAAACATGTTGACTGTTCCTCAGTAAAGCATATTAATTCATGTGCCCAGCAATTCTATTTTCGGTCCACTTTCTACAGAACTCCAATAAGAAGATGAGGCTTTCAGGTCCTCAGTTCTGTGGAACTTTCCCAAAACCCTTTTAATAAACAGGCAGCGCATTGCCATAAACTAGTCATCTGGGTCTGGTACTTGAAAAAAACCCAAACATCTGTATGCTACAGTTAATAGTTTGGCAGCATCATCACTCTTCTTTTCTCAATACCATGTAATTCTTCATTTTGTCATGTTTCTCATGACAAATCAGGATAAGACAGATCCTTTGATAAGTCTTCCATAAAGCAGCCTTTGGTTGCTGGAACCTGCTGAAAGTGACCCTTGGTGGATGAGGGTGCAAAGAACACATTCAGTGTTGGTGCTGCTGTCTTACTGACCTCGAATGCTCCTTTGGTATCATTGAGCCTATCACAACCTTCCCACTACTGATGAAAGGTCATTAGTTGAAAATCTGCAAGCTGTATCTGCAAGTCTTCCAGGTGTGTTTGCTAAAATCCTGGTTATTTTTACAAAACTCATTTTTCCTTGAACTTGCAGGGAATGGGGCAAAAAAATCATTAGGAGGTAACTTTTCTTAGTGAACCGTCTCTTTCAGCTGTCCGTAAGTCTAAATGCTCTTCTTTCTCCTCCTCCCCCCTCCATCAGCAGTCCTTCCATGGCCACGTATGATACTTTATCTCCACTTTCTCTTCAGTTTCCTCAGTCTGTACTATCTTTCTGACAAATGGCTAGGTAAACATAGTACAGATGATTCAATACCCAGGGCCCTGTGATCTGAACCCATCACAAATGAACCCTCTTGGTCTCCAACGTCTGTCCAAACTTTGCCATGTACTTGTACATTGAATGATTTTCCTAATAACAGCTAGCTGGTTAGTTAGCTGAGTTTATTCATCTCTTGTAACTTTCTTTAGTGAAACTACATTATTTACTGAAAACAAGTTTTATCCAAACTCTAATAATGTGAAAAAAAGACTTTTTTTTTCTGCAGTAATAAATAGCAATGCTATACAATGTTTGAGTTCTGGTGGATCAGAATTAAATAAGTGTCCTGGTTTCAGCTGAGATAGAGTTGGTTTTCTTTGTAGTGGCTGGCATGTGGCTATGTTTTGGATTTGTGCTGAAAACAGTGTTGATAATACAGAGATGCTTTAGTTGTTGCTGCACTAGTCAAGGACTTTTCAGCTTCCCATGCTCTGCCAGGTGTGGGGGAAGCTGGGAGGGGACACAGCCAAGATAGTTGATCCAAACTGACCGAAGGGCTATCCCATACCACATGACGTCATGCTCAGTATATAAAGCTGGGGAAGAAGAAGGAAGGGGGGACATTCGGAGTGATGGCGTTTGTCTTCCCAAGTAACCACTACGCGTGATGGAGCCCTGCTTTCCTGGAGATGGCTGAACACCTGCCTGCCCATGGGAAGTAGTGAATGAATTCCTTGCTTTGCTTTGCTTGCATGTGCGGCTTTTGCTTTTCCTATTAAACTGTCTTTATCTCAACCCACGAGTTTTCTTACTTTTGCTCTTCCCATTCTCTTCCCCATCCCACCATGGGGGAGTGAGTGAGCGGCTGCGTGGTGCTTAGTTGCCGGCTGGGGTTAAACCATGACAGTAAGGTATAATCCTGTTGCAGGCCAGGTGGCTTAGCAGCTGTTCAGAGTATTGTGGGATGGGAAGCTTGGTTTGAAAGCAACCTCATCTATCTTTCTCTCAGCCATTCACTTGGCTGAGAAAGCTCAGCCATGCTGATATTGTGAAGGTGATGCAGTTATGTGCCCTGACCTTGGCTCCTCTGCAGAGGATGACTGATGATGAGGGATATAAGTAGAGGAGCAGGGGAAGTGACAGCTGCTGAAGGTACAGGTACCTCCTGCTGGTCAGCTGACAAAGGAACATAGAAGGTACTTGCCTGCTGCTTTTCTTGCTGCATTTATTTTTCATAGTGGCTACAACACAGAGACAATGATTTGCTCCCACTGCAATCCAATGACATGTATATATTAGCAGATGCAGACAAACCTGAGCTTGCACTGCCCATGCTATGCCAGCAGTGAAAATGAGGGATGGAAGGACCTGAGCTTTTTTGCTGTTAGATGCAATATATTTTTGTTATATGTAATCAGTTATTTAAAATACTACAGGCTCTACCCTCTAACTTTTCTTCTAAAAGAACATTTTAAGTCTTTTTTATACCTCACTCATTTATGCCTTTAATTTGCAGCCACACAAAAAGATCACTTTGAAGTTAAAAATTGTCTAGTGCTGGAAGTCCATATCAAGAAAGAGTTTCTTAGGTGGGTTGTACAGAAAACTAGGAGTCAGTTGTGGCGGTGTGCTCCCCCCCCCCCAGCTCCCTGCACAAGCAGTAACCATCAGTGGGAGTCATCCTGGTAGCTGCATCCAGCTTATCCTGGACCTTGAGGACAAATGGCAACAAAGTAGCCAAGGGCTGCCTGACGCAAGGATCTAAACCTCTTGCTGATATGCAAATATGACCATAAGTCAATCATCTTACTCCTTAAATAGTGGACAGCCCAGGGCCCTTTGAGCTGTCCTGCACGGCAGCGGGCTGCACGCCAGGATCTCCCCTTGAGCAGGGACGCCTCTCAAGGTTACTCCTCGAGGTTGAGAGATTCCTTGCCGCAACAGATCCTCGGTAAGTGACTAACAGCATGCTAAACTTTGAAATCTTAGCTAAGTGATATAAAGGATTGATTGCGCATATATAATCCTTTAGACATAAACCGTTGACCAAGTCTGGGACTAGGACTGGATCTAGCCGCACCTAGACTCCTCTCTGAGAAGGAGTTTAGAAAGCAAGGGGATCCTTCTGAACCTCATGACTCAACGGGAGGGTCTCCCTGACAGTTCCGCCTGACCCTGTCCTCTATGCAGTAAATAATCAAGTGTGCCTCGCCATCGAATCTTGTTAAAACACTGTCGCATTGAACTTTGTTAACTCCCTATTCTGTATCAATAAACTATATTTTTACTTCTCTCTTACGAGTGAAGTGCACTCTCACTCCATCCGCGACATCAGTTTATGAGCAAATGATTGAATTTGTACCTAGTGTATAGGGAAGGAAAGGGGAAGAACTGAGGTTTGTGTGAACACAATATTAGTCCCTCCTGAAGCTGACCAAGATAAGTCAACAATCCACTCTGCTGACCTCCTTTCTGGAGATAGTAATGACTTCTGTCGTCTCCCTTTCCACTATGGAGATATAAATAGCTGGCATTTAAAGATATAAGCATGACTATGCTTCCTAAGAATATGCAGAGAATTTGGTTGTTTGTTTCCACATTCCTGTTCGTGCACAGCATAACCATTATGTGTCAGATTCAGTGACTCCAACATTTTGACTAATTTACAAATAGGAAAAAAATTTTAATGGCAGCCTTGCAAATTCATATAAAATTTGCAAATGAAGCTGGGGTTTCTTTTCTGTAATTACGTCAGAATCTAGTTGGTAATATTGTCAATGAATAACATAGACTTCTGTGTTATTTCATTGCTAACCAGAAATATTCTTTTGAACTTTGAAGTAAGAAGAGCACACTACATTTAAAATAGTATTTTATCAGTTAAATGCAAACTATATTAGACAGATTTAATCCACACATATCCACAACATTGGCATACTTGTCCAGAAAGTCCACAGTTCTCAAACATGGAAACTGTGGTGGAAATTTCAGTACATTATGATTTTCCACAGGACTCATATCCATTCTCAGTTTTGCTTCAGAAAAACTGCACCTATGGATCTCCTGTCCAAATAGATGCTTTCTCAATTCAGTGTATCACCTGATATTGCTGCACATCTTTAAGGCCTACTCGTGTTCAGACACCTTGAAGTGAAAGTTTTAGGGTGGGTATGTCCTCACTGTAGGCTGGTTCTTGGTGATTTTGGCTACTCAATACAGCCTTCTGTGCCTGTATTTCATTATTTCTCTACTGTGGAATTACCTCCTTGCAGAATGCTGAGGTCTAAGACAGAGCAAGAAGTGAGAAGAGCGAGAATGCTTGTCGGCTGAATTAAGTAATATTTTAAATAGAAAAACATTTTAAAAAAAAGAAAAATAGAATTTCACAAGCAATATTCATAAAGAATTATAGAAAGGTTTGGTTTGGAAGGGACCTTCAAAGATCATCTAGTCCAACTCTCCTGTCATGGGCAGAGGCGTCCTTCACTAGATCAGATTGCTCAAAGCCCCATCCAGCCTGACCTTGAACACTTCCAATCATGGGGTATCCACAACTTCTCTGGGCAACCTGTTCCAGTGTCTCACCACCCTCACTGTAAAAAATTTCTTCCTTATGTCCAATCTAAACCCACTCTCTTTCAGTTGAAAACCATTGCCCCAGGTCCTGTCACTATAGGCCCTGGTAAAAAGTCTGTCTTTGTCTTTCTTAAGCCTCCTTTACATAGTGAAAGGCCACAATCAGGTCTCCCCAGAGCCTTCTCTTCTCCAGGCTCAAAAACCCCAACTCTCCCAGCCTTTCTTCATAGGAGAACCATTCCAGCCCTCTGATCATTTTCATGGCCCTCCTCTGGACCAACTCTATCAGGTCCATGTCTTTCTTGTACTGAGTGTCGCAGAGCTGGATGCAGTACTCCAAGTGGGGTCTCATGAGAGCAGAGTAGAGGGGCAGAATCACCTTCCTTGACCTGCTGGCCATGATTCTTTTTATGCATCTCAGGATATGATTGACTTTCTGGTCTGCAAGCACACATTGCCAGCTCATGTCCAGTTTCTCATCCACCAGTATCCCCAAGTCCTTCTCCTCAGGGCTGGTCTCTATCCATTCATCCCCCAATCTGTATTGACACTGAGGTGTGCCCCGACTGAGGTGCAGGACCTTGTACTAGGCTTTGTTGAATTCATGAGGTTCACATGGCCCTAATCTGCAAGCCTGTCAAGGTCCCTCTGGATGGCATCCCTTCCCTCAGTCATTATCATCTGCACCACTCAGCTTGGTGTCGTCTGCAAACTTTATGAGGGTGCATTCGATCCCCCTGCCTATGTCACTGATTAAGATCTTAAATAATATTGGTCCCAGTATGGACCCTTTGAGGGCCACCACTTGTCACAGGTTTCCACTTGGACGTTGACCCGTTGACTGTAAGTTTTTGGACACGGCCATCCAGCCAATTCCTTATCCATCTGACAGTCCGTCCATCAAACCCATATCTCTCCAATTTAGTAGCAAGAATGTTGTGGGGGTACCATATCAAAGGCCTTACAGAAGTCCAGGTAGGTGATATCAGTAGCTCTTTCTTTGTTCACTGATGCAGTCACTCCATCATAGAAGGCCACTAAGATTAGTCAGGCACTATTTGCCCCTGGTGAAGCCATGTTGGTTGCCCCTAATCACCTCTCTGTCTTACATATCTTCCAGGAGGATAATTTCCAAGATTTTACCAGGCACAGAGGTGAGGCTGACTGGTCGGTAGCCCCTTCCCAGGGTCAATGAGTATGAATAATGAGTATGAAAAGTAGAATTTCAAACCGTAGTACCCTACCATGCTGCTGTGTCCTTAATTCAAGGCATCATGACCGACACAAAATGTGGCAGGCGCACACACATGCACACTATAATTACAAATATATGATACTTAAAGCATATAAGTATATGTAGGGTAGATTTGCTTCCACAGCAGGAATGTCTTCATTCTCTAAGAAGACCTAGCACAGGAGGTTCATCATTAACAAATGGCTTATCAGCAAGTTCCATTACTAAGCTAGTTGATGCTCTATGTTTCAACAACTGTTCATTAATTCAAAGCTGACAAGTGGAAACCTGTAGAAAAGTTTGTGTGAATAGATCAGACAGCCACATCTGCCAGGAGGGGCATGAAGATTGGCAGAGAAATATCACTCTATAGAGAAATCTCAGAAAGATTGTTTATTTAAAAGAAATCACCCTCCTACAACTGTTATTTTTAAATGGATAGGAGAAGGATAATGCTAATGTAGCAACTGTAAGAGCTATAGTGTTAGTATTTATTTTGTAGCCTCTCTTTATACCTCTTTTGATGCCTCAGTACTGCATAGCCTCTGGTGAACTTTTGTTTTGTTTAAATTTTTTTGGTGTGTTTAATGTTATAGTGTTTCTATTCATTATAGAGGTCAACAAATTTAGTTTTTCTAACCCTTGTAGAACTATGGGAAGACTTCACTCATATTCTGAGAAGGAAAGAAGGAAGAAAGAGAGAGAAGAAAGAAAAGATAACCCTTGCTGAAGATCTCCTCTTGCTTTACCACTTGTTCAGAACCAATCTGATTTCTCTGAAAACTTTATTCCCAACCCTTCTAAAAACATATTTATGTATCTCTTTTGGCTGGTGAAGAAACAAAACCCTTTTATAGAGTTTTAATTTCTTCATGATCTAAATGTTAATGAGACTAGGCCATATCAGTGCAAAACATGTAGAGATGGCTGCACTTCTGACACCAGATCATCTTCACTCAACAAAATAAAAATGTCCTAATACAGTACCAAGAACAAAATGAGATGTTGAGAAAATGTCTGATACATCTTGCTCTAACTTAATACAAAGGCCAAAACTTCCCTAACATTTAAGAGCTTGTACTGCCTAATAGCTTGAATAGTTGTCATATTAGTGCAAAAATGAATCACAGTCTAGCATCCCTCTGCAGTCATGTAGATCAGCAAGTCGAGCGCAGGTCATGTAACAACCATGGCTGAGGAATCGGTGCCATGTAATGGGCTGTAAAGTAGATCGTATTAAATTCTGTGTAATCTGCCATGTCAGAGCATGAAAGAAACAAAGCAAAAACACTTCAGAAAAGCTTTCAGACATTTTGTTATAAAGGATTTATGATTTTAATCATAATTTGTCTGCCATTTTATAGGTAATACTTCTTTGTTTTAGTCTCCTCTTTATTTGCAATGGCTCCTAAGAAAAAGAAAAATAAATCATTACTAAACACTTTAGCATTCTGTGTTTGCTTGTTATTTTTAGTTTGAAATTTCTGAACTTGAAGCTGTTTTTTGGCTTCAAGCAAAATACTGTAACATAGCAGAACTGTTTATCATATCACTGTCAGTGTCCACCAGGCCCCAGGGTTTCATTTTGCAAACTGAGTCTGGCTTACTGTAGTAATTCTCAGAAAGCAAATTAGAATTTATTCTTAACACAAGGAAAATAAAATAAAATAAAACTTTATTGTTATGAAAATAAGGCATGTTAGGTAAATATTTTAATGTAATGCAGCACTGTAGTCAAATTTGATGATACCAATCTTTCAAAAATGGAAAGAGGTAATAAGTTTGTTATTTTTACTTCTGAAAGTTTGCTCTAGACAAATGTTTCAGCTCAATATCAAATCAGGAGTTACACTGATGCCTAAGATGTTATACTTCAAAAAAATTCTGAAAAAATAATAACTATACTGGAAAGAGTTGTGTAAGAGAAAGTCAGGTACTGAATTTTACTTTTTACATTGAAAGCCCTTATATTCTGAAAAGTGAGTTGATATAATTGAAAAGATAAATTTACTACTTCTTAGATGACCCCAAGAAAAGGACAAATGCACATTTTGTTTATAATACAATGACTGAAGTTGTGTTTTAAGAATCAGAACAAACTCAGGAAGGCAAAGAAGATTCAAAAAGAGAATTGGACATACCTGCCAATGACAGCAATATCAGTATTGTGTTCTCCTGGATTGGTGAAAATGAGAGAATAAACTTTAGAACTAATATCCACCTTTGTGCATTAAGCAATAAAAACATAGACTGAAACAATATTGCTATTATTAGATAGGTTTTGGCAATGCAGTGAGTGCCCTCAGTAAGTTTGCAGATGACACCAAATTGGGCAGGACTGTTGATCTGCTTGAGGGGAGGAAGGGTCTACAGAGGGATCTGGACAGGCTGGATCGATTGGCCGAGGTCAGTTGTATGAGGTTCAACAAGGCCAAATGTTGGGTCCTGCACTTGGGTCACAACAACCCCATGCAACACTACAGGCTTGGGGAAGAGTGGCTGGAAAGCTGCCCAGCAGAGAAGGACCTGGGGGTGTTGGTTGACAACTGGCTGAACATGAGCCAGCAGTGTGCCCAGGTGGCCAAGAAAGCCAACAGCATCCTGGCGTGTATCAGAAATAGTATAGCCAGCAGGACTAGGGAAGTGATCGTGCCCCTGTACTCGGCACGGGTGAGGCCACACCTTGAATACTGTGTTCAGTTTTGGGCCCCTCACTACAAGAAGGACATTGAGGTGCTGGAGCATGTCCAGAGAAGGGCAACGAAGCTGGTGAAGGGTCTGGAGAACAAGTCTTATGAGGAGTGGCTGACGGAAGTGGGGTTGTTTAGTCTGGAGAAAAGGAGGCTGAGGGGAGACTTTATCGCTCTCTACAACTACCTGAAAGGAGGTTGTAGTAAGGTAGGTGTCAGTCTCTTCTCCCAACTAACTAGTGATAGGATGAGAGGAAATGGCCTCAGGTTGCATCAAGAGAGGTTTAGATGGGATATTAGGAAAAATTTCTTTACTGAAAGGGTTGTGAAGCATTGGAACAGGCTGCCCAGAGTGGTGGTGGAGTCACTATCCCTGGAGGAGTTCAAAAAACGTGTAGACGTGGTATTCTGGGACATGGTTTAGTAGGCATGGAGGTGTTGGGTTGATGGTTGGACTCACTGATCTTAGAGGTCTTTTCCAACCTTAATGATCCTATGATTATATGGTTTTAGTTATAGTAAACTATAATATTATTGTTTAGACCTAGTTTTAAAGCTCTAATCCACTGTACGTTCTACTGATGCAGTTGTAAATCCCTTTTTAGTCTTATCAGCTGTCTCATCTTCACAGTCCCCATTTATAATGCATCTCCATTTAAAAGTATCAATAGAAACAGGATTATTGTCTATTTTGACCAAATATGAAATACAGACACAAGGAGTAAAACTTTTTAGATGTCAGTTTTGAAGTTCATAGGCAAGGTATGGAAAAATAGTGCCAGGCAGTTGTGCTAAGTACTTGAACTAGATACTACTACAGTTCCTCTCAGACAGTCCCATGGACCCTCCTGTCTGGAGCAGCCCATACTGAGTTAAGCTGGCTGCCTTAGGGCATGAGAACCTGAGGAACTTTATACAGTTTTCACTAACAGTCAGCTAGCCTCTCTTTCCTACATCTGCTGTTTCTACATTTGAAACTGCCTGTCTCTCACATTAGCAATCTTTTTTACTCCTGCTGAACAAGGTTGCATTTTTTCCCCCCAGTGTAAACGTCCAGGTAGCATAGAAACTTTTCCTTTTGTTTTATCCAGTACTTGCTGATACAATATTAATAAAGTGGATGTAAACTTTGTTTTGCCTTTCACTGCTATGACTGTGGAGTGCCTAAGATATGCAGATAGGTCCATAGGTATTCTGATCCCCATGAGGAAGGTGGCCCATCTCTTCATTGATCCCTTCAAGCTCAAACAGGTAGGTCAAAACCACTACAGAAGTCTTTTGTTCATGTTGGTCTTCCACAAACTCCGAGTAGCCATCATAGCTACAAGCCCCTTCCACAATAGGCTTCAGGCATATCTGTTCCTGTGAAAATTCATCAAAGGTCAAGAGTTTGTTCATCTCTGGTAAGCATCCCTTAGCAAAAAAAAAAGCTGTCTCACTGCAGCTCTGCCAGCTTCTACTCCTTCACTGCAGTCACAGAAATCAGGGTTCCCAGGCAACAGTGACATCAGTAGGCGTTACAAAAAGAGTAAATGGTCAGTTGTGACTGATTTGATCAGTAATTATGCATGTAAAATGAGATGTATTCTTTATTGGTAGAAGGATAGAATATTTCGCATCAGAAGTTTTAGGGGTAACTAAAGCAATAGCTTTTCAATGCATCTCATATTGTCAAGATGTTTCCAAACATATATTAATTAACACAGCTGACAGTGAGTATGTAATACTATTCTAGTCAGTTCAATGGCTTTTTGTTCTGTCATTTCAAGCAGCTTGTCTCTCACTCAACTTTCTTGATCCTTCCATCACCTTTTCAGTGTAATCCAGCCTGTACCCCTTACAAGATGTTACTTGAGAACCACTGAAATATTTTCTTGTGGTTCTCTTGCTATGAGTAGTACTTCTAGGCAGGTCTTAGTCAGACCTTCTGCTATAAATTGCATGGGAAACTTTTTATTTGCAACATTGCTGACATAATAAAATCTTAACATCAGAGTAGTCCTCTTTATTTTCATAAACACAAGCTTCTTTTAAGGAAGACATAAGAAAGAGGTCAGATTTGTAAGGTATTTGGGAATCTAGAATATAGTTAACCCCTAAATCCCATGGATACCATAGTAAATTTGGTAACTAAGTATTTTCAAAACTCTCAGTGGCATTTATACAACTTAGCATTTAATCATGCTTGGCATGTATCATTCCTATATATGAATAAGTAATGTTTGTTGCTGATTCCCTCCAGAAATGAAATATGCAAAAATGTATACAATGTATTTTGGAGATAATAATTTTTCCATTTTAAGGTGAACCTGAAGATTTACTGATCACCAAGAGGACAAATTCACCAATTACTTAGTCACTTAGTCTCACTGTGTGACAATCCTAACTTGGATTGGTGTAGATCTTCCAGTTTTTCCCTGGGAAACAGTTGTTTCATCATTTTTAAGAGAATAGGATAAATAAACAACCTTATGTGATATAAAGATGAGAGACACCTGGCTGAGAAAAAGATTTTAAAAAAATTCAGGATTGTATAAACTAGTTCCTTTGGCTTGTTTGACAGAAGTAACATGAAACTGCATCAGCATGAGCAGAAACACTGGGAACTTCAAAGACAGGAGAAGTTAACAGCAAAACATCCTTTCATCAAATCATACAGAGTGTGTGATCTGTAGAGAATCAGATAGAGGAGTAACAAAACTGGATGCCTGGGACTGAGATGATAAATATAATGATAACTATATTCAGTAGCGTGGGTCACAACACTGAAAAGTAGACTAATGTAGAAACTTAGGGTAGAAAGGGTGGAAAGATTGCTGGCTTTGACTGTAAAGAAATGGATTCACCAAAGGGGGAAAAAAAGCAATAACTACAACAACAAAAGGTAAGCGTGCACTTACCTGAAGTGAAAACTAGGTTCTTCAGAATTTTGTTTTTCAGGACTATGATAAAAATCTATTAAAACAGAGAATGCAGTTGAGTAAAATTTGGCTTTACACTAAAAACAAGGCCGATCATGACATGACGAATTATTTTAACTGATTCCTTGCTACAACTATGAAGAGAAGCAATTGCTACTACTTCATGGAAGCTGTTGTAAATAAAGGCAAATATCCTCTGCAACAATCATCTTGCTCATCCAGCATGTTACCATTTGCAGCATCTCTCCTCTCCCTAACCCATTTTCACTAAGGATACATTCTTGTGTTCCAGTTACTAGATCTATGTTCTATCTTTCTTCATTGTGTTTCTTACAGTCTTAGTATAAACTTAGCTTGAAAAATACACTTTCTGATTACTCTTACATCAGATTTTTACCTCCTTGTTTAAATGGAATACTGCTTTACTGAGTGAAAAACACTAAATTAAATCAGTGCAATAACCTGGAAAGCAAAAGGAAAGCTGAAAGTGAGTAAAGTAATCAGACGCTTTTAACCCTTTGAATTTAATTTGTACACAATTTATTACCAGTTTCATTTTGCCCATCTTCAAACACTTTGACTTGAAGTACTTTGAATACTTTGAAGTATTGACTTCAAAGTCAATACTTTCAAGTATTGATATATGGACAGTTATGTTTTATCAACAATTAATACCAGTTGAACAATCTGATCATTATTTTTAGACAGAAGCAGTTTAGACTTTATTAATGTAAAGCTGGAGGTGTTGTGTTTCCATCTGTCTTCAAATGTAGCACAACTACTTTGATGTTACTTTTACATTTGACATTGTTTTCAATTTACTTATCTTGCAGGGCATCCCAGAAAATCAGTCGGATGACTGCCATATGCACATCTAAAGCAATAGCATGGCTTTTATATTTTAGCCCAAAGTGGGCTTTTATTTCCCTTCACATTATTTCAGTTTACTACATGGATGTTAACACTCTCTGAACTCTAGAGGAGGTAATTTTGCAATTTCTTTCATTGTTTCTGATTAACTGAGAAGTCTTACAAAGGGTTAAATTGTCCTCATCTGGCATTAATTTTAGACTTATTTTTTCTTTTCAATTGTTAGATCACAGATCAGTTTGTCAGCTAGACCACAACAACTGTTTGAATTGTAAAAACAGTTATGTAAAAAAGCTGCAAATAACTCAGTCCTTGGGTTTTTTGCTCTCCTGCAAAAATAATATCTCCCACAACATTTATTAAGGCCAGAGTGCTTACTGCCTGTGAGAATTGCTTTATCTTAGTCTGTAGAATAAAAGGAACATCTGTTAGGGTAGGTAAGCTGTAAAATATCCCATGTCATCAAGTCCTAAGTAATGAAGCAAAAAGCTTTCTTTTCTATATTAAAAAAAAAAAAATAAAATTGGTGATGGTTTACAAGGAATGTGTGAAGTGCAAGTGTCTCTGTTTCTGGTGGCTGTCACATTGGCAGTGAACCAGGTGGACATGAGAATGTGTCATGTCAGTACAGGTAATGTCTTCCTGTAATGACACCCTGCCAGAAAGGTTGGAGATTCACTGCAGATTCATTTATTTAGTGAATCACCTGTAAGAATAAACTATTATTACTCCTACTCTTACTTTATAGTTCCCTTTAGTATCTCCATATACACAGAATACTTACTACTTCTTTATTCAGTTAGCATGAGAAATATGCAGTCATTTCTACTTCTACCAAAACTTCCTACTTCTTTGCTTTGTACAGAAAAAAAACCACAAAAAATCCCCAAAGATAACTGCTGCTGGCACATAGCACATGCACACAATATCCAAATATCCCCCACACTGCAGAGCTAGCTAGAGTAATTAATATATTTTAGGGGTGATATCACTCCTGATCCAGGATTGGCTCACTAGGGGTAAAATATAGAAGAAAATTTGCCCTAATAAATAATTCACATAAATAAAAAGCATCTGCTTACACTACGTTGTTTCTTCTCTATTGAAATAACAATAGGTCTTTTCCCTATTTTCCCCTTACAAATGCATATATGTTTCTACAGAAGTGTAACTATCCTGGCACTAGATCCTCAGGAGACAGTACTTGCTGAGAATCTTTAAGAACGTCTGTTGTGAACCAGTGGCACTTTTTAGCTAATAAATAGTTAGCTATCTATCTAACTATCTATCTAAGTTACTCTGAGAGTTTCTTCAGGCAATTGGTACGTTCCACTCTGACATTTTATCAAGAAAATGGAATGTGACAGTTTGTCTCTGATAGTCTATGTAACTGGAATAGACTAAAGAGACTTTAAAAAGACATGTTTTGTTTGCTAATAATATTCTTTATTCAAGATGTGCAGCCAAATAGCTGTCATCAGCATTCTATGATTTTAAACAATAAATTTATTTTTTCTTTCAAATAAGATTATTTTATTTTATTCTATCTTATTTTATGATTTTATTATTTTATTTTATTTTATTTTATTTTATTATTTTATTTTATTTTATTTTATTTTATTTTATTTTATTTTATTTTATTTTATTTTATTCTCTTGTCCTGGTTTCATCTGGGATAGCGTTAATTTTCTTCCTAGTAGCTGGTATAGTGCTGTGTTTTGGATTTAGGATGAGAATAATGTTGATAACACACTGATGTTTTAGTTGCTAACCAGTGCGTATACTAGTCAAGGACTTTTCAGCTTCCCATGCTCTGCCAGGTGCATAAGAAGCTGGGAGGGAGCATAGCCAGGATAGGTGACCCAAACTGGCCAAAGGACTATTCCATACCATATGACGTCATGCTCAGTATATACGTTGGGGGAAGTTGGCTGGGGGGCAGAGATCACTGCTTGAGGACGGCTGGTCATCGGTCAGTGGGTGGTGAGCAGTTGCATTGTGCATCACTTGTTTTCTACATTCTTTTATTATTATCATTATTATTGTTGTTGTTGTTATTGTTATTATTATGATTTTCTCTTCCTCTGCTGTCCTATTAAACTGTCTTTATCTCAACCCACGGGTTTTACTTTTTTTCTGTTTCTCTCCCCCATCCCACCGGAAGGAGGGGGCAAGGGTGAATGAGCGGCTGTGCGATGCTTAGTTGCCAACTGGGTTTAAACCACAACATCTCCAAACGGTTGTTTTCCTGGGTTGTGGGGAACCTGACCAATGAAGAAGCTGGAGCATCCATTCCAGGCATGCTCCTCCCTCTCAGATAGAGAGAAAAAGCAAAGGCGCTGAGCATCAGGGTCTGTGAATAATAGTAGGTCCTCTGAAAATGTGAACAGATTATCAGTTCTGTTCAATGCATAGAGCATGGACTGGTGTAATTAGGAAAAGTAACTGTACTGAACTGTGAGACAAGATAGCAAGAGAAAAGGCTGACAATTAAAGGTCATAGGTAGTCTTTTATGATCTGGTAAACCCTTGGAAAACAGGTGCATAAAGCTAGGGTACGGTGGACTACTAGCCCAGGGTTCCTTCACAGTTCTGAATTTGGGAATTTTATAAAAGAGATTGGGTGTGGCGTTCTTGAAGAATCCTATCTATCAAAATAATACAGTGATACCTAAAAGCACAAGGAGAACAGAGAAGTGGGGAGGCGAGACCCTGGAACCCTTGGAGGTGCAGAAATCTGAAGACTCTTGGAGTCTGAGAAGGCAGAGCTTGAGAAGGAAGCCTGAAACTGTAGAGACAGGTAACTTGTGTAAAACTGGATGGTTAAGATATTTCAGCCATTGAACTCTTCTGAATATGAAACACAACAGAAGTGATGCAAAGGTGAGATGGTGGTTTGGCCTGAAGCTAGACTGGGTATGTTACGAGCAAGAAATTATCTGTGAATTTTACCTCAGTGTAAGAGGCTGATGCAGAAACCTATTCAAAATAAATTGTCAAAAGGAGTGGTTTCTGAATATTAATATGAATTTGGAGGTAGGTAGTTGAACAGCAGTAGAAATAGGTGTTGGGGTTTCGCACTGCAATAAAATTTCTCTGTATTTAAAGTCTAAGCAGGAGAATGCCCCTGAATCAATGCAAATAAAGTAACCAGTTTCTTGAATGAATATGATTAAATCAACATTAGTTCAAGCCTGTTACATTTGTACAGTGCCTGGTAGGATAGATACTTGGCTTCTCAGAACATCCATTGCAATTAAGAAAACTGAACATGCTAAATGTGTCATGGGTATTAATCACCTTTTCCATATGTAAAAACCATCTGCTATTTCTGTTAGTCAGTTAAGTGCTTGAATTTAATTGTATAGGTAAAATAAACTATGCAAAGATTAAAGGAAGCTGATATAGTAATTGTAATTTGACTACACATCTCTTAAATGTATTGGTTTACCTGAAATACAAATAAAACGTGATTCTTGTAAAAAATAAATACTGTGATAATAACTGCAAAATCTGAAGCTTGTGGTCCTCACTGTTCAGTTTTGGATCAGCAAGTAATATAGAATGTAAGAAATTTCTCCCTGGAATTGTCACTCACCTGACCTCAGACGGTATGGCACAGTTCCAAGGATCTGTCTTGCTGTCCCTGTCAGTGAGGGTGTCTGTTTTGCTCTGACATTACCTGGCTTTCTTTTTTTTTTTTTAATGTCACAGAGTGCTGAAGGATCTTGTGCTAGTGAGCTAACAATACCAGCTCAAGAGTCTTTCTTATGGTAATATTTGATAACTGTGGAGAAACAAGAAAGTTAGAAGGATAGCTGAAGCTGCTGAAATATTCTACAAAGGAGGGATAATGAAGCTACTTATGTCACAGTGAGCATGTTCAGAATTAACTGAGGCTGTTCATCCCTATAGATGACATTGTTGCAATATGGAACTGACTTAAACTCACAGGTGAAGTCCAGAAAGTCTTTTGAAGATGAAGTATCTCTGTCCTAGGTTCCCAAGGGTTGGGAATAAATGTTATAAAGATGTGAAATTAACAGAAGAATTAATATTTCATAATTTTCATACATGCAAACTGCTCTGACTTCTAGGTAGAAATCATGGTTACTCAGTAGAGAGCAAGAGAAAACAGGTCAGAATTGTAGAGTCTTAGAGTGTATTTACATTGCATTTCTCATTTTGATCAAGTATTGTCTTTTTGAACCAAAACTCCCAGTTGTTCCCCTGCTTTGGTTTACACTGTAGATCTGTTTGGATTGCACAAACTGTTTTCTTTCTGGATGAAACCAGACTAGAAGACATGGTGCAGAACCACACTCACAGAAGCCACTAGTAGGCATTCAGTTGACTGTACCACTCTACATCCTGTCTGACATTAAGCTTCCTGCAGCACTCACGGTGTGGATGTACTTAACAGTAGAGGAAATATCCACTATTTTACTCTACAAATGTATTCCCAGTGGGTCTCATTGTTTGCTAATGGAGACAAAGCCCTAACTTCCATGAAGACAAGGCCAGCAATTCTTATTAGCCACTTCAAGGAACAGCTAGAGGGAAAAAGGTGTGGGTCCAGAGCTCATCTGTCCTGTGGGTATTGAATGGCAAGGTGGCACTATCGTTTAGGTATTCAGACAGCCAGAATGCACCTGGGATTATACAATCACCCACCTAGGCACATAAAAAGTTCTAAGAAGAGAAAAGCCTAAAAAGTCCCAATGGGGGATTTTATACACCATAAAGCAAGTTCCTTGTTAAATACATCACTGAATTGGGGCCTACAAAATGTTTCATGGTTTTTTAAATTTATTTTTCTTTTCATTCTCCTCCCTCACCCAATATCTAAAGAACTTAGGGTATCTTCTGATCCTCCCCTTGAAGGCCATGTGGCTCCACACCATCCTTTCTGTTGGGAGTAGTTACATGCCACCACCTTGCCCACAGTATATGAGATAGTCTAGGTTTCTAATACATAGGGAAATGGGCAGCTTAGAAGTCCATGTACTGACATGTAAAAATCTGGTAATGTCAAGATTTTATATATATTAGTGATGGGAAAGTTGAAGCACTAAATTATCGTGTTATATTTTTAATATGTTTACAATCAAGAAAAATGTTCCATTGTGATACTTGCTACTGTAAAAGGAAACATCAACTTGTCAGGAGGAAAAAATCTTGTTAATAAAAAATGAGAAAAATTACGCTGTATCTAAATCAGCTACCTACATAATATATTAACTTCTGCTATACAACCTTGATAAACAGTAAAGGTAGAAATGTTTCCAGTTAAAAGCTTTATCAAAAGCCCTAGGGCTTGTTGTGGAAACAAAAGCCCAAACCAATTGCACTAAACTTTTGTTAAAGAATAAAATACAATATAAATGCATAAATCACCTTGTTAGTCCAAGCTGAAGTTTTAACTACTGGAAGAAACCCCTTCAGGTCTGAATAAATAATGCATTTTCTGAAGATGGTTTTTATTTTTGATATATCAAAGCGACAGTAAAACAGTTATTTCTAAAGGAAATCTCTTAAGAGTTGAAGAAAGCTACTCCTAATTTAGATGTACAAAACTGTTTATTAGGATACCTTTTCAGTTTTATGTTCCTGCAGGTGAACACTAATAGAGATACACAATCTACTTCATTTTATGGACATACTTTTAATACACTAATAAATTATAACAATGTGTGCATTTATGACCTTAGTTTACTTTGAAGTTTGCTTCCTTTCTTTCTCATTGTTATATGAGGCAAATAAATGGTTTTAAAATGGGAGAAAATATGAAATCAAGTATTATTGTAAATTGGAATATAAATATCTTCAAATTATGTCTGAGAAGCTGGTTTACAGGGTCAAACCTCAGTTCCAGAGTCCAGTCCTCCTCCTGCATTATTAACAACCTTACCATTATTTCTGTGGGGAGAGCATATATGTTTATTAATAGAGTTTGTGAATGCTCTTAATCATAAATTGCAAGTTTAAACACAACCTATAACTGAATTTTGTGCCTCAAACACATGCCAGCTGCAAAAGTTAAATTGCATGCTTTCATATGAATATGCACTTATCCTAAGCATATGCATTCTTTCGTCTTCAATTCACTTGTTTTATAGGCATTAATGCAATTGGTGAAATCTTCACGCTTAGGTTCTGCACTGATAGAAATAATAGACTAATAACCCCTCTAACATTAGTCATTTCTGTGAGCTAATGATCCCTTTCCTTGGAGGAAATCATCTTTTACAAAGTTCTGTCACGGTCTTGAACGATTGCAACTTCAGATCAGGCTGTTAAACACTAATGGATTTACCAATTGCTACACTAATTTTTTAAAAATTGCTTCTAAAACCCCTCTGCCTTCCTTTCATCCTGGATATTCCTAACAAGCTGTTGGAGGAAAGTGGGTATTTTTTAAAACATATCAGTAAACAGTGGAACAGCAACATTTTCTGTTTGCAATACAGCCCTTCAGGATGCTTCTGTCTCCAGTCAAATGAAGTTGGATTAGCCACAGCTTAATTATGGAATAATGGAACAGTGTTCAATTCCTTTGGCAGTGGGATGTTGATTGCCTCCTTTCTTTTTGTTTGTTTTGTTTTGTTTTATTTTTGCCTTCTGAATTTGGTAAAGGCTTTCCAGAAAGGAAAACTAACAATCCTGCTTATCATTTGTAACAAGGATCTGATTCTAAAACCTCAAAATTTAGACTCTTCAGGGATAATAGTATCTACCATTAGTCAAAATGCATGGAATTTAAGATAGCTCCATGTCACTCCACTGCTCTCACACTTAATGCTGTAAATCTGGGACAAGATACCAGCCCTACTATTGAATTTACAGGGATTTTTCAGGAAAACATTTTTTCTCTCTTTCTGCATGTGCATATTTGTCTCTTTATTTACTTATTTAAGTAGTTTCCATTCTTATCGTTGAACTGGTGGGAGACTTGTAAATACAGATAGAAAAAGAAGAGAAGAAGAAAAAAATCTAAGGAAGCTTCATGTTAGGGTCTTTGCTTGTTTGTTTTAAGCCAGAATCTTTACACAAATACAGGTAGCTCAAACTTAAGCACAATCCCTGGGATGTTTGCTAGTGCTTCTGGTAACATACAGTCAGAACATCTGTCTTCTTAGTTGCCCTGTGCTGGTTTTTGACCCATCCTGGGAATTAAGTCTTCTAGGATGAGATTTGTCTGGTGTTTTTCTATAGGATACAGGCTCTTTTTTTTTTTTATATACTGCTCAGCTTGGTTATTCTTTGTCTTCACTAGTCTTTCTAAGTTATGTGCCCTTTCCTGCTCTTTTATTTTCACCCTGGTTGGACTCCCTGATGGGAGGTGTGCTCAAATATTACAAACGCTTGCTATATTTGAACTGCTTAACTTTATTGACATGCTTTGAACCAGGCAATATAGCCACTGAGCAGTGTGTGTGTAGAGAGATCATTTTATGGAAGATTGCACTGCCTAGAATGCAGTGCTGGGTGTCTTTAGCAATGGTTATCACAAGTTTTCAGGCAAGTCTAAATGGACCTCCAGAGTATCAGGTTGTCTGAGGTTTTATGCCACAGACCTAATATTAAACTTGTGCTTAGTATGGATTTTGCTTGAGTTCTGATTTAAAAAAAACCAAAAAACACCACAACAAAAAAGTCAACAATCATACAGTTGTTCAATGTTGTAAGGAAAATATAAATCTGAGAAAAAAACATCCATGGTGGATAATGGATATAGATCAGAGTAAACCAAAAATAATACTTCTCTTTTTTCCTCACCATTAGACAAATGGAATTCTGAACAACCATTAAACCCAAGAGCTGAGCATAAACACTCCAGTATGATAGCTCACACCTTTTTGTGTGAGATATAAAACTGATCTTTTGGAGTATTTCCATGCAGAGACAGTGAATCAGTTCTATTACACTAAAACATCACCTTTTTATTCTTTTGCTGCATACACTACGGTATGCAGAACAAAAAAAAGTATCTCCTTCCCATCTCACAGAATTTCTGAATGCAGGTACAAGCCAACATGTTAATAATAGACTTATAAAATTGGTATTAATCTTTTTTTTTCTGATATAGATTCTTTTTTTATTGCCACAAGTTGCCATAAATTGCTCATTAAACTTCAAGCAATGCAATGTAACGCTTGCTACCATTTATAGGCAATGCTCTCCAAAGTATAATTAGAGGGAGTATTATGACACAGAACAATGGAGACAATTATTTCTGAAGTTTATTAATGCTAATTAGCATATGGCATCTAAGACAGCTGCTGATACTTCATTGCTAAATACTGAGGGACTAATTAGTGTTTGATGTTAATTAGCTGCTTCTGCATGTGCATTGTCCTTAGCTGCATATGCACTGTCACCACTGGGCTATTAAAAATCTGGCCTAAGCCTTCTTGAAGTTGCAGGATATGGCATTTAGGAGATTTTGCAGACTATACAATGCAGCTCTCTAATGTGCTCTTAATAGCCACTATATGAGCTTTAACAAGCCAAATTCACAAATTCTTATTGCAGTACAACACAAAATTTATTTTAAAAGTAGCTGAATAGTGTATAAATTGTTTAAAAATGACAATTTCTTGCATTTTTAGTGATAGGAATAACAGCCTGAGAGATTAAAAAATCACGTATAATGAACTGAGGAAGAGGGAAACAAAAAAATTTCACAGGCTTACACAATGCTATCTGCTATTTAATCTCTTTTATTCTGAGAATAGATAACCTGCTTTTTTTTTTTTTGCTTTTCCTACAGAGATCCCTTTTCTCTGTGTATTATCAAACATGTCTGTCTTACAAAACATTTTTGGAAGTTGGAATGCTATTTTTAAAAAAGAAAACAATAAAGTTGTCTTATCTCTACCTAGCAAGCAGGAAATAAGCATCTTTTATTTCTTTATTAACAGATTACTGTTGCTTTACACATGAGGTTATTATTTAAGATCAGATTTTTTCCAGGGCATACTAACATTCCGGTGAGAATTCCCTGTGTCAATCATGAAACACCTTTTTTTAGTAGTTAATAAGAATTGGCTTTAGTGGGGCCATATTCCTATATGATTAAAAAAGACTCATTTCCTTAAATGGTAGGAAAGGGGTTTAAAAGATTAGATCACAGAGGCCAAAAACAAAACAAGAAAAGCAGTTTGCTAGTTAAGTCTTTTGTGTGGGTCAGGGTTGCCCTTTATTTCATTGTGACAGCAAGCATCTTGGTTGAAACCTGAAACAGAGAGGAGAGGTGATGAAAGACAGGAGCTAGGAAACTGAGTACCTACCACAGAAGATGCTAAAAAAGAAATCAAAAGAATAAGGAAAAAAAAAAAAAAGGGATGATTACATAGGACCTCAGCTAAAATGTGGAGATGTGAGAGGGATTCTTGGTGACGAGCACTGGACAGATTGAAAATGATGAAAATGGAAGCTTATTGTCATCCCCAAGTTGATCTTGAGCTAGGTCCACTTCCCCACCCAGTTTCTAGCCCTAGATAAAGAAGACCTTTGATTTATGAAATCATTTTAACACTACAGCTGCCTTGTCAGATATAAAATGTGTCTTTAAATGGCTTAACTTTGTAGGCAGCAGTTCTGCAGCAGCAGCAAGCTCCTTGGTTATGCAGGGATAGTTAATATTAGCTCATTACACACAAAGGATCTCTTTCAAACAGGTTGGGTGTAAAGTGATACTTAAAAGTTTTGGGATAAAGAAGCCTGGTTAAGAAAGCTCATATCAAATATTGATGAGGCCTGTGCTTTGTGTAAAATCGAAAGCCTCTGAGATTTGTTGAATCCACAGGATAAAAAAAAGGTAAAATTGTAGGAGCTTTCTGATCCATGACTGAAAAATCAGTTTTGCTATTCCAGGTGGATAACCATGTCTTTGATAAAAGATGATTGGATTTGGATTTCTTTTGAAATCCAAAAGAAACAAAAATACTGTCCAAGGGGAAGCTTAGTGAGGATGGATGACTCTATTGACATGATTGGAAAAACAAAATATCAGTAACAACAAAAAGGGACCTCTTCCAAAAAGACTAGTGAAATTAAAACTGAAAATCTGGCAAAAATAACACAGGGAGTAAATATAATGGAATAACCATAACAAACAAAGGTAATGTGAATGGGAAAGATCTAAGAAATGCAGTAGATCAGCTCCGCACCTAAACAGCACAGATAGAAAGGACTTAGCAGTATTTGGCTCTTCATGTATCCTCATACTAATTCCTCGCAAGAAAAATAGACAATGTTGTAGTATAAGAGAAATGGTCTGTTAGTCCAAAGCAAAAGTAGCATATTTGTTTCAGTTGGACTCTGGTGTATACAATAATATGTTGACATAAACAGTAGTAACTACTCTGAAAGCATTAAAGGGATAACATTTAGGGGTTTTGGGGGGGTAAGTATATCTCCACAGAAAAACCGTAACTAGGCAGATAAATAGCAAACTGCAAAGGATAAAATTCATAACAGTCCCAGGGAAAAGAGCCCTGCTTATTAGATAATTATATCATACTTCAAGACTAACCAAAAGTCGGACTTACTATACAAGCAAAAGAGTAGACTAATACAAAAATATTCTCCATGGAGTGGAAAAGCTCTCAATGGACATAAATGAACAGAGCTATGATATCCATACTGTCCCGTTTCAAGTCCTTAGGAAAGTTTTCCTAAGGTAATTCTTAGCTGGGAAGGTAAGTTGCTCTTTGATTCATTCATCAGATGGATAAAATCATCGGCAATACATTCATTGATTACAGAAGCAGGAAGATGGTAATCCTTCCTTATGTATGGTCTAAAGAGAGTTAAAGAAAAAGGGAATGTTTTCTTATGGATGGTGTGGTGACGCAAGAGTTCCCAAGTAGAAAAGTAATACCTGTGCTTCTTATCTCAGTTCTTCATGGAAAAGGAATAAAGTCAGGCTTACACCTTTCTAACATATCACTTGAGCAATTAGGGTTCAGGGGCTGTCTTCTACCTATACTCATTGCTTGCCTCATCTGTTAGCACCAGCAGCTAGGCACACAGACAGATTTGCCAATTAATTTCTCTCAGCATGGCTATGGGATTAGGCCCTCAACAAAATCTGTGTCGGGAAGGATTTTGCCTGTTTCTTTTAACCAGTACCTGACACCAGTGACTTTTCTACCTGCTGTGTGGCTATTTGTGCCACCAGATCAGAGGGGTGCACAGGATGGGTGATCTTTCCCTTTGCACAAGTCTCATTTTTCTGGGATCATCATAACTCATAGAGGCATCAAACAGGGAGAGGGAATTAGAGTGTACCTCTGTCATGAAGTGACAAGGGTATTCTGAAAGAGAGTTACTATTTTCTCTCCCTGCTCCAATGAATACCTTTACATATTTTTATAAAACAAGACAAAAAGCTTGTAACTTTCATGTTTACTGAGCAAAATTTGTCAACGTAATCTCCAAGGATCCTGAAAGAGTCAGAAAACATATAAAGGCACATAAAAGAAGGCACATATAAAAAGCCAAATACTTTCCACTTGTCTTCCTAAATTTTCAAGTCAGCCTCCTGTTTTTTTGAGGATCTCACAAATATCTTTTAATATCTTTGGTTTCTTTCAGCCTAGAAAAAAGATGACTAAGGAAGGACATGACAGAAATGACATGACAAAATAGTGAAAACAATGGAGAAGGCGAAAAGTGATCAACTATTCACTGTCCTTTTTGACAAAAAAGTGGCTAGTGAATAAAGCTGGAGAGAGACAAGATTGGGTTCTTTATGCAAAGTGTAAATGAATAAATTAGATGGCATGGGTCATTCAAAGTAATACAAAGGAATAGTAGTCTACTGCTTTCCCCAGAATATCGCTGTTGTCATCTTGTTCTGTCAAGCTGAAGTGCTTGTGAACAGGGGGTAACAAGTTAAAAATTTCAAGCAATGTTTTTCTTTGTGAGAATGCTTATTTTGTTTTATTGTTGAAACTTGATTTATAGTCAAACAAATATTTTTTATTATACCATAGTTCTTGCTAGTGTTCAGAGTCAAGCCTCACAATAGTGTCAATATTTGAAAATTTCTCTTTGTTGATCTAATGTAATTGATCTCATTTTGAGTAAAACAAACAAACAAAACAACAAACTCACCCCCCACCCTCCCCAACTATTAGACATTCTTTGTTTTTGTGTATTTAAGTATTTGTTTACCCATTGTCTTGTTCTCAGGTTTCAAACACTTGCTGGAAATTAATCCTAACATCCTAAAACTGCCCATAAACTGTTTAGTTTCTTTCTGTACTCTGTAGACAGCTTCATATGACAATCAGTGATGGTTTTTCATAATCTGGAGGTTACGGTAAATGACTGGTGAACAATTGGGAGACTGTAGCTCAACAATTGATCTACATGGTATTTTTCATCTTTTAATTTTTAAAAATTGTGCCCATCTCTTCTAGAATTATGCTACATTTATACCTATGTTGTGTGAAAGGTAATATTGTACATAAATCTACTACAGAATTTAAAAGGGAAATAGTTATATGCTGCTGGATCTACCAAGGAATTTAAAACATATTTTTAAGACTCTGAATATCTCTTATTATAGTCTAACACATTTTTCAGGCCATTTTTCCCTAGAAAAGAGATATGAAAGTCAGGTTACCACTTTGTTTTTAAATCAGTGCTGACAGAAACTGTCCCACTGAGTTATAAAACACTATGAAAACATGGCCTAAAGAAGTGCTGTCCTGGTGATGATTTAATTTAATTCAGTGGAACCAGTTGTTAAAATCACAGCCCATTCCTAAACTACCCTGACTGCAGCTAGAATCAGTATTTCAGAGACTGGGGACCTGAGGGAGGAGAAATGATCTGCTTGGGATTAGATCCACAAGTCATTTCTGTGTGAACCTCATTTTTGTTCTTGGATTTATTTTGATAATAATTTCATAGCCATTCTGGATTTAGAAAGCTCTGTACAACTCAGAATCACAGAATCTTATAGGTTGGAAAAGACCTTTAAGATCATCGAGTCCAACCGTAAACCTAACACTACCAAGACCACCACTATATCACTATATCATGTCCCTAAGCAACTCTGAAAATGTCAAAATAAGAAAATACTCAACTTTGACATCCCATTTTGCTTTGTTCATGTAAGCACTGTCACTTCGGCCCATGTATACAGTATGTAATCAGTAGGCCAAATCTAAACGTATTGTTACGTCTGGTGATTGACATCTACCTAGAACAATAAATGCACAAAATTAGGTTTTGTTGTGGTTTAACCCCAGTCGGCAATTAAGTACCACACAGCCGCTTGCTCACCCTCCCCTCCCGGTGGGATGGGGGAGACAATCAGAAGAGCAAAAGTAAGAAAACTCATGGGCTGAGATAAAGACAGTTTAATAATTGGAACAAAAAAAAAAAAAAAAGAAAAATAATAAATTGTAATGAGAAGGAAAACAACAAGAGAGCAAGAGAGGAACAAAACCCAGGAAAAAAACAAAGCAAAAACGAAGTGATACAACCGCTTACCACCCACCAACTGATGCCCAGCCAGTCCCTGAGCAGTGATGGCTGCCCCCCTGCCAACTTCCTCCAATGTATATACTGAGCATGACGTCATATGGTATGGACTAGCCTTTTGGTGAGTTTGGGTCAGCTGTCCTGGCTGTGCCCCCTCCCAGCTTCTTGTGCACCTGGCAGAGCATGGGAAGCTGAAAAGTCCTTGACTAGTGTAAGCACTACTTAGCAACAACTAAAACATCAGTGTGTTATCAATATTATTCTCATCCTAAATCCAAACCACAGCACTATACCAGCCACAAGGAAGAAAATTAACTCTATCCCAGCCGAAACATACATTTGTTCATATATTTCAGGCAAAAAGTTCTGAAACTTAATAATAGCACTTTTGTGGTGTATACCCTTGTGATAACATCAACGAACTGGCAGAACTGTAAAGGGGAATACCCTGAGCTAGAGGATTACAGCTACTCTGACTATAGTTGAAAACAGAAGGAACCTTCCAGTTTCAAGGGAAAAAAGGGTATTGGCAGCTATGAACTATTCCTGCAGAGAGCTTTATAGGTAGCTTCTCATATATCTTTGCAGGTGGAAATAACTAGATAATGGAAAAAAAAGCATAAGCCAAGATCTTAGGGATGTTAAAATGTCCAAGAAAATATCATTTATAACTAACGAGCTTGTAAAACAAGGCATTTAAAATTCAAGATTAATTTCTAAAATGCATATTTGACACCTTTATATTGTGGTTTTGTTTTTAATGGGGAAGATACTTTTCTTGGTTTTGTGGGTCTGGAAAAAGAATACTTTTATTAAAAACTAAGTCATGGCTTTAAAAGCCTGAGGGAAGAAAAAAAATTCTAGTTTTTAGTAAATAAATCTTATTTTTCTATCTTATTATTTGATTAAATTCATTGAGTGATATATGTGGAGAGCATGAGGTGACATCCATATGGTGACTGACAGTGGAAAATAGACAATGAAATATCAGACACCTTTGCCAACAAATATTCCATAACTGTTAACTTACTTTCCCCAGGATTTGCTTAGCAGCCTCAAGTCAATAGTTTTTAAAAAAAAAGTTAAAAAAAAAATAAAAATACTGCTACAGTTTATGGGGAGAAAAGACTGCTAGAAAAAAACTATGTACAAGACGGTAAAGTATTTTTTATGAACAACAAGAAAGCTAGTGTTTCTAAACTTTTTGCTAGTGTAGTCCTAGGTTTTATCCTATGCTTAATATGGCCAAGGTGTAAATCAAGAGCAAAGACCTTGAGATATCTCTTGGATTTTTCTTTCACCCCATATGTGCAATCCTGTCCACCTGACTGAAACTTCTACTCTGTAAAATACTCAGAAATACCGGCAAATATTTCCAAAATAAGATGTTCTCTTACTCTGTCATTCAGCTCAATCACAAATTGCTACCTCTTCTTTTGTGTCTTCATCTTATTCCTTTTTCACTGTCTTTTTCTCTACTTCTTTTATCCCTATCAGTTGTCGTCCTTGCCACTTTTCTATGTCCTTTTTTATCTTCTAATGATGACTTGGTCTTCCATCTAAAGTGAGAAAACAGAGCACAGGGAGGATTGCTTACAGTAGCTGCAGGTTCTGCTAACTATAGCATAGCAGTGAAAGCCAAATTTGTGGGAAAGAAGATGGAAGGAAAAAGTTCAGGGAACAGTAAATTAAAGTAGGTACTAAAAGGATGGCAATTTATAGGGGAAGAGGAAGAATGCTTTTTATATTAAATCTCTAACAAACAATAGACAGGGTTTTTTTTACTGGTGGGACATCAGCAGGGAAGAAAAGGGTTTTAGAGAGTGTCTTGTCTTTTTCTTGCACATATAGCTACAGTTGTAGCTATATCCCTGATTCTCCTTAGGGGAGCATAAAAATGTAGTATTCCAGTGAGCAATATCAGTACAGGTTGCATCATTACAATTTTTAGCAGCAACTTCACTGAAGTTTTCTGTAGCAAAAATGTAAGTTTTAGCTGGAGACTGACAGGCTGGTATTCAGTGGGATCTCAACACACTCATACCTTAACAAGAAAGCAACTCTGATTTCAGGATTTTTTCCTTATCCAGTTTCCAGTCACATAGAATATCACTTTAACTAAAGAACTGGAAAATGTATTAGGTGAATTTTAACTATAAAGTCATTATTGCTCCTTCCTCATCCTGATATCAATACTACTGGGGAGAAAATAAGTATCTGGAATAGAATATTTAATTATATATGCTAGAATAGTTTGTAGAGTATGGTACATCCCTGGAAAGCCCAGCTCATGCTCATCCCAAAAGACACTGTTGGACAAACATTCATAAATTAGTTTGGCTTAAAAAGTAAGTATGATAAGTAAGATAAGCAGTGGAGCTAACCCATTTGCCATTCACAGTATGGAAATACAAATATATACAAAATAACTTGGATATTGCCTGGATAACATTGCATTCCTTATATAGATGTTATGTTTTAAATGCAGATGTATTTCACAGTTGCAAATACAGGAGTTGTAATTAACTTTAGTGAAGCTGGTCTGGTAGGGGAGGTTTAGATCATCTGTAATTGTAGATATTTATTAGCATAATGGGGCCTAGAGGGGGAGAGGAAAACATCCCCTGCTCTCAAATCGTCTTTATTCAATAATAAGGGACAATGAGGAGGTGTTATCTGATTATCTTTTTTCACAAAAGAATAGGTAAATTATTACTGTCCTCTCCCAAAAGCTAGAGAAGGAAATATAATTTGTCACTCATACATTGAAAGGACCCATTTTTAATCATTATATTTTATAATAGATCAAAATTCCCCATTATAATATCTTTTTTTTTCTGGTAGCTTTACTCAGATTGTGCCCTACAGCTGTAAATAATGAGTTTCAAATAAACTATCTCAATAGCAAATCTAATTACAGACATACCTAAATTTGCCAAGAGCGGTAAATGGTAAAAATACCTGCAATTGAGCTTAAGAAGAAATATATTTTTCTATATCAATAAAAAAAGAGAAAGATTTTAAAGATCTAGTGGTCAACTGGATCAGCAACAGCATAAAACACCTATGGAATGCACCAGCATTCAGCTCTTCAAAGATTTATATTTCCCAGGCAGCCAGTAGTCTGAATTGATCTGCATATTAAAGGCTGTTTGTAATTTTGTCTTATAGCCTTCCTTATTAAAGCTTTTGTCTGTTTGTTTTTGTTGTTGTTTGGTTGGTTGGTTTTGTTTTGTTTTGTTTTTACTTTAGTTTGGAATAATCAATGAGAAAACAATGAGGTGGGGCCATGCATTCACCACAGAAATTTTTCTTGTGCAAGAGCTACTTATTGTACAGTGAGAGTAGGAAACTGTGAGGAGGAGGTTAATTGGCTACTAATCAGAAGTGCAAACGAATAATAACAAAAAATATTTCTTTGGGGACAACATGAAATATTTATTCATCTTCACAGCATAAACATTCCCATCTCTTTCCCGTTTTCATTAACTCCATACTGCATCTATCTGAGTTTTCTTCCTGAAGAACATTCTGCTATCATGCTCTTTGATGACCAGTATGTGGTGAGCTAATGTTCTCAGGCAGGATCATTACTGAATAGTGTCTGACACAAAATTATTCATCTTCCCATTTCATAATTGACAGAATCAAGGGTAAAATTTTGTATTTCACTGCTCAGAATTTCTTAGTAACAGAAAAAAAACAGAATGGACATATTTTCTTCTACCCCGAAGAAAACGGACTTGACTTAAGACATTTTGGGGCAATAGGAAAACAGTTGGTCTGGAACTGCCTATGTTCCAGTTTTAGGTTTGAAGGGTACCAACTACCCTGTCAAGGATACAACATAGATTTGTGATTTCTTCCTAAATTGCTTTCATTAATCTGAACTTCTTAAAATGAGAGAATTTAAAATTGTGATCACAGATACATTTAGAACTTTGTATAAGTCAATTCAACAAGAAGGCAACAGTCATAACATTCCAAACTTAGGAATTTCATATTTGAAAGAAGAAAAAGAGAAAGCTGAGATAATGCAGAATTAAAATAATAGATATAATTTAACAGTTTTGAGACATTTTATGGACAACAATATTAATGCATTATTTTTATAACAGGCTCTAAATTGCCTTAAAGAAACAATAAGTAAAGATGATAGTACTAAGATAGATGAGTGTAACACTTATAACACTTTTTGGAGGATAAAAGGATAAAGAATACAATAATCTACCAAATGAATTAGGGATATACCTTCATTTCAAAATACAGAGTCACTTTTTTCTCTCTTGAAAATTAAAATTATTTTGCAACGATATTAACAGAGACAAAGTCAGGTCTTTAGAGAGTAAATACAAAGAATTAATTGGAAATGCCATTTGCTTTGCCAAAGCACTGAGAAGCCAATAAAAAAGTATGAGGAGAAGGTGAGAGAGCTGGGACTGTTCAGCCTGAAGAAAGGAAGGTTCAGGTTGATAGGAGGTAACAGAGCCAAACACTTCTCACTCGTGCCTGGTGGCAGGGCAAAAGGCAGTGGGCACAAATCAGAACACACAAAATTCCACCTGTACACAAGAACATATTTTTTTACTGTGAGGATGGTCAAAAAATGGAGCAGGTTTCTGACTCTGTGATTTCACATGGATACTTTTAAAAGCCAAGTATCCACAGATGAAATAGGGTTTACTGCAATTCCAGAAGAGGTTAGAGAAGAAAGAGGCAGAAGTAGGATCAATAACTGAAGAAAATACTTCCTCCACAGAAAAAAGGAAAAATTTGTTAATTTAGAATCCAAAAACTGGTTGGCACTTCTTCAAAAATTCTGATCAACTGACCAGCTGATCAACTGATCAACTATTCCTGTGCACTTCATGATTTACTTTCTGCTTACCCATGCCTCATTAAAACTATTGAATTTTTGTAGAGGAGGGAAGAAGTCTACTTATGTCAAAAGATCTGTAGAAAATGATGAGCATTCTGATCCTTGTATAGTTTTGTTTCCTGTGATTAAATTTTTGTACCTCAATTTCTTCTGCTGCTAAATTAGCAGAATATTATTGTGGGGTAATATTTTCCATGTGTGAATTAGTGATTAATTAACGTTTATACACTTTAATATCCTTGGAAGTATACATAACTGTATAGAATATTTATTATTAAGTAGTTTAATAGTTTATTTCTGCATCTCAAAGAAATACAAAAATGTAACTAACTTTACAATGCCTTTTCTCTACCTCAGGAAAAGGCAATTCAGAAATATAAACTAAAAGCAAAGCTCGCCAAACAAGGAGTTCAGCTTTAATTTCATGAAAAATCAATAAAATGTAGTGTCTCCACAATAGGAATGGTAGTACCATATTTGTGTGTGAAGACTGCTTATTAAAATTTTCCACAAAAGCCACCTAGGAATAAAATTATTTTTATCACTCTACTAAAGTGATGCTTCTTTTAAAGTGGTTAAATATTTTTGTAAGGCCTTAGAGCAATAAAGAAAAGGCATGTAGTAGGTAAAAAGCATGCAGAAAGCATGACTTATACCAGCATCTGATTCAAATTAGGAATTCAGAGTGCTCCACGTTACTAACAGATTGATATAAAACCAGCAAAATTTGTACTTGTTAGAAATAACTTGATGCTTACAAAAGGCATAACTGATCCAGCAGCAAGACATTCCTTTCTGTTTCATTATGATAAAGAATGGTCACTCAGATGCAGAATTTAATCCAGATGTCAGACCTAGGCTGGAAGTACAAGAGTGTCACTTGGTGCACAGAGATGCTGGTCCCCAGTGGCTCGGATTCCAGCACTCGTCTGCATGGTGGGGGCTTCCTCCCAAACCAAGCACTCCGATCCCCTTCCTGCTTGACTCCACGTGTTGGGGGAAGGATGAACCCTGTCTCACCAGCCCAGTGTGCACACGGGGGGCACGCAAGGTAAATGCTGATGGAAGCAGCAGTGCTCCAAAGTGTGGTTCAGATGCAGCCGCTTTGCTCGTATGTGGTTTTTCTTTTCTTTTCTGTTGTTTGCTCTTCTAGCTGTCTTGTGTAAGTTCAGTGGGAGCCTCTCTTCCTGTGCATTTAAACCATTGAATACACATGTTCACTGACTAAAATAAATCAGAAGGGACACTTTTGTGATAGTTTATAAGCAAACAGATTTTCTGAGACATTTGGTACGCGACACAAAAAAGTGGTGTAACTTTTGTTGTTCTTTTTGGCATGCCCTGTAATTTGAGGAGAAACCGTAACTGAAGTGAGTGAGATGTCACTGAATGGATACGATAGTGGATGAAAGTAAAATAGAGATTGATTGTGACTGAGACAGTCCATCAGGAACTAGATGTGAAACTTTAAATGTGTGTTAGTGATGTTGTGCAAAAATCTGCAGTATTCCCTAAAGAACCCTTTATTTCCATATTCACTTGTAAATGTTTCATTATACGTGCAGTTATTTGCAGCTCGAAACACAAGGTTTGTCTGGGTATGGGGCAACTAAATTGCTGTTCGGGGATTTTTAGTTGAACTTCCAGTTCAGTCCCTAATAAATAGAATACTTTTTTTTAAATAATAGCACAGGACTGACACTGCAGTCCTGAGTTTCTGATTTCACAGCATAAACTAATTACAGGAAAATGTATTATCTTCTAAGACTAGGAATCATTTGCTCTAGGGATTTTTCTTAGTAACAGTCTTGCTTTAAATTCAGGTAGGTTATGGTGCAGATAGAAAGTTGACAAAAGTTTTCAAGTTCAAATATAAACATTATTTGTCTTCAGACAGTATAAAACTGCTTCTTCTTTTTCCTGTTAAACAGAGCATTAAGTCTTTACAAAACTCTGAAATTCTGAAAATACTAATTATTTTTATTATTTTTACTTCCCCGCCCGCCCCCCCAATCTAATGCAATGTACACTTCATCTGCAGAGATAAACAATTCCTATGTCCTGCTGTATCTAGGAACTATATCTTCCTATATAATGTTTGAAAAATAAATACAGATGCTTCTTATCTGATATTCCCTCCCACGGCCAGTTCCTGTGCTGCTGTTTTTATTCTTGTTCATAGGTAACATTGACCTCACTTCCGAGTATCTTTTTAATACACCCTATCATTTTACCTCCTCCTTCTCAGGATTTTAATATCCTTTGGTAGATGGAGCTTTTTTTCGCAAACTCAGAGTAAGCTACCAAGTATGTTATAGCTACTTGTTTGTACTATCTTTGTTGAAATCATGGTGGAAGCAAAATCAACCATTTTTTTGTTGCTATGTTTTATTCTAAAGAAGAAAATAAATTAATATCTTAAGGTAGTAGTTGTAAATACTTTCATTTGTAAAGTACTCTTTCAAATTTCCCTATGAGTAAACTATTCAGATTGTTTTCTCAATTCTGTCTGTGTTTATGATTTTTGTCTTTGCCTATTTGAAAGCTTTGTATATTTAGGCTAATATTAACATCAGTGAACCTGTTGCTGTCATATTATTAAAAAAATTATCTGTGTATCTCTCATTTATTGGATTTTGTACTGACACATTGTAGGAATAAATACGTATATGCACAATTTACAGGCATGGTGGTTGTCTTTATTGATTCATTAAGGATAACTTGTCTGAAAAACAAAAATTACTCTTGGTCATTTACTCCACTTGTCCATTTTCTTTTTTGCCTCCTATAGCATTTACTAAGTTGAAAATTACCAATCAGCCCCTTCATTCTTGAAACTGATATTTTCAATATTTATTAAAATATGGGAAAAAAAAATTACTATTTTTTATCTGATTAAGGTTAGTCAGAAATGAACACCAGAGTTAGATGGAAGAACAAATTATCATAATGGTTTCTTCTGAACTCACAATCCTTAAACAATGAGAGAACAATCATCTTTTCAGACATGTATAATTTGTATTTTGCCTTCTATTTTAAATATTAGAAGACATTATCTCACCCTCTTTTTCTAGCAAGTTTACTTTTTAATGGCATAGAGCAATGGGGTTTTATTTCCATTTTAATGTTGATTTTTCTTTTTCTGAGCTAACTTACAGAACAGACCATATGCCACTGCTATCCCTTCTTTACCTAATAATTTTAAAGTCCTGTCTCTTGATGCAATCAAACTTCTAAGAAGGCTACAGAATCCTGACTCTCCTGTGCTTTTGCAAATTATTTCTGTCCCTAGGGGACAAATGTCTAGCTTTCAAACTGCTCTGGATATTTTAAATAAAAAATTCTAGATATCTCTACAGTTAATCCACAATAAAATCTTCTGTATTTTATACTCAGTTTCCTGGATTTGATCTTTGCTTTAATATCAATGTTTAATACCTTGGGATGCTTACATGCTGTCTTCTAATTCATCTGGTCAGTTTTCACTGCTACCTTGCTAGCTTTAAATTCCTTTACTTCTGCAATTACAGTTCTTCATTTGAGACTAGTTGTGGGGTGGTTTCTTTCTGTATGTGAATGAAAATATCATGTCCAGTTTTGCACCCCGGAGTGTTTTTGGCTGCAACTAATATCACTTATTCTAGGCCTTTAAGAGCTCAATTGCATTCACATATTAAGGACACACACATCCAATTTCACAGCTGGTAATTGACAGGACAAAACAGTACCTGCAGTTCAAGGATACAAAAAAGAAGGATATCTTAAAAAACAGCCCCAGGGATCTTGTTATGCAAAACAGTCCATAGGTGGTATCTGTAGAAACTTCGTTCTGGTCTGACTTTGATCATTAAAGACACATCTAAAGCACTGTCTAATCTAAATTAGACAGTAAGAAAGGTTATCTAGAAGTTTAGAGAAAAATCTGAGCTGTTAAAATGGACTTGGGAGGATCTTCCAGCAGAGCGCGTGTGTGAATAAATCTGTGCTGCAAAGTCTGAGTAAAAGCAGCAGCAGCACTTCTACCCTCCCCTTTAATCCCCTGGGAAGGAGCACTTGGTGTGGAAGGAGAAAGATCAAAACACCCAGCTAAGGCTTTATAAGACTGGGGCAGGAACCTGAAAAGGAAAGATAAAACATGGAACTGAAAGGTGATGAAAGCATTGAGTATTAAACTATGGCCAAAGACTTTTGTGAGAACATGTGACTCAGTAAGTATCAAACCAAATTTCCTCCCCTTCCCTCTCACCTAGGAAGATGTAAAGAAAGATAATGTAGGACAGATGAGATAAGTGGCTTCAGCAGTCTTTTCTTGTGAATCCTGTTATCCCAGATTGGAGAATAGGCAAACAGGAGTGATTTTGTGACCTTTCGTCTCCTTTCATATAGTTGACATTCTTGTTTGGTGTACATTATATGTAACTTGAAAATAAACATGTATATATAACTGAAAAATAAATATGACATCACAGCTGTATGGCAATACATGTAAGTAAATAGCCACACTTTGAATTCTTCTCAGTGTAGCATTTATTAATGGACCACTCAAAAATATCCATTTTCCACAGTTCCTAAGCCCTCTTAGACAAGAAAGTTCCTCCAAATATGACAGTGTGATTCTATTCCTCATAGCAATAATTTCCAAAAGGATGAGAGCTTACCTTACATATGCCAACTGAACTGTCAGTACTGACAACTCATTTCAGATCATTCCTCTTTCCTGTCGGACTCTTTGGCAGTGCAGACACATACAGCTTGTGAAAACATCATGTAAAACTCATGAAAGAGAGGATCCAGACCAGCCACCATCCCTTCACAGCCAGTATTCCCAGGAGGACAGGATAAGTTCCCATTTGTGGGGTGTTGGGCGGTTTGTGGTTGTTTTTTTTTTTTTTTCATGTTCATTTTTAATACATTAAGCATGGAAAATGATGTATATTTGTGACCAGTACCAAAAGGCAATGTTGCAAAACTGAAAAGAGAATATGGGTGGACTGTTCAGTGGATAAGAAATTGGTCAGATGGTCGCATCCAGAGGTTAGTGGTCAACAGCTCAATGTCCAGATGGAGATCAGTGAGAAGTGGTGTCCCTCAGGGGTCCGTATTGGGACCAGTGCTGTTCAATATTTTCATCAATGACATTGACAGTGAGATCGAGTGCACCCTCAGTACGTTTGCAGATGACACCAAGCTGAGTGGTGCAGTTCACACACCAGAAGGATGGGATGTCATCCAGAGGGACCTGGACAAGCTGGAGAAGTGGGTCTGTGTGAACCTCAGGAGGTTCAACAAGGCCAAGTGCAGGGTCCTACATCTGGGTCGGGGCAATCCTTGGTTTCAATACAGGCTGGGGGATTAAGGGATTGAGAGCAGCCCTGCAGAGAAGGACTTGGGGGTACTGATGGGCAAAAAGCTGGACATGAGCCAACAATGTGCCAAACCGTATCCTGGGCTGCATCAAAAGAAGCATGGCCAGCAGGTCGAGGGAGGTGATTCTGCTCCTCTACTCTGCTCTGGTGAGACCTCACCTGGAGTACTGCGTCCAGCTCTGGAGTCCTCAGTACAAGAAGGACATGGAGCTGTTGGAGCGGGTCCAGAGGAGGGCCACAAAAATGATCAGAGGGATGGAACACCTCTCCTATGAGGACAGGCTGAGAGACTTGGGGTTGTTCAGCCTGGAGAAGAGAAGGCTGTAGGAAGACCTTATAGCAGCCTCCCAATATTTAAAGGGGTCCTAGGAAAGATAGGGACAGACTTTTTAGCAAGGCCTCTTGTGACAGGACAAGGAGCAATGGTTTTAAACTAAGGGAGGGCAGATTTAGAGTGGATTTAAGAAATAAATTTTTTACAATAAGGGTGGTGAGGCACTGCAACAGGTTGCCCAGAGAGGCAGTGGAGGCCCCGTCCCTGGAAACATTCAAGGTCAGGTTGGATGGAGCTCTGAGCAACCTGGTCTAGTTAAAGATGTCCCTGCTCTTGCAGGAGGGTTGGACTAGATGACCTGTAAAGGTCCCTTCCAATCCAAAGCATTCTATGATTCTATGATTATTTGTTCAGTTCTGCTATGGCCAAGCTGCAAACATCAACGGTAAAATTTTCCACTTTTATGAAAGAGTAAGAAATTTTTTAAGTTGTGCTTAAGTGCCTACATGGTACCAAAAACATCTTTGTTGATGTGGAGATAAGAATAAGCCTTCCTTGAGTCCTCTAGCCATCTGTTCTTCTCCTGTTTAGTGTGTGTATACGTTCTGTCTTCACTTAAGGTGCCAGAGGTTAACTTATATTCTTAAAGAAAACAGAAGAAAGAGGCAAGGGGGGAAGGAGAAGTAATGGGTCCACCTAAAACCCAACACACAACTGCCCAAATGTTGAGATTAGATTCTACAATATTGCAACAACATAATGCTTCTTCAAATTGTGCTAATTAATGAGTGCATTATCAGGGCAATCATAAGCCAAATGGGAGAATGATTTTCTTAGTAAGCAGTTTCTTTATCTATGCCTTCTTTTAATAACTGATACTGTAGATATAGTTCATGGCATAAAGCAAATAGTCACATCAATTTCCATTTATTTTTTTCACAGCATAATTTACATAGAATTATACCGTATGTTTTTTCATCTCATTGTATTAGACAGTTTTGTATATTTGCTTTTAAATCTATGAATGTAAATATTGTACAGTTTATTAGTTCTATTTTTGTATTTACAGCTTGGATGAGACAAGTGTCTACCTAATCAGAGAGGCTAACTACTAGGCAGCCATGTGGAAGAGTGAGCATTGACATTCAGTATTTCATGACTTGTTAATTAAAAGGGAATGACAAAAGTAAGAGAAGATATTTGCATGAAGTGTTAACTTTGATGTTAGGGCAGGAAATAAGACAAATGAAGCCAGATGTTTACTGTCCTTTTTGGAAGACATGATCAGCTGATTGTGTTTAAGAGTCTGCCAACACTAATGAGAGTCATTCATTTATTGTTGTTGTTGTTTTGGGGGGGTTGGTGATTTTTTTGGGAGTATTGTTTGTTTTATTATGGCATAGTGTTTGTTTTTAATAGGAAATAACTTTTTTGGACAGCATTTAACATGATGTTTTTACTGACGACAAAGAATTGGTTATACCAGATAATTTCTACCATGATACTGCTTTTAAAACATTTAAGACTATGTTTTGGCAAGAATTCTCTTGCATTATATAATATTTGTACCATCCCTGTTCATTTGGGAAATTTACCTACTTCACATTCTTGTACTTTGGCCTGGGAAAGAGCTCATTGTGAAATATTCTGCATTGTTAAATTAACATCCATTCTTACAATCAAATCGTTTGCTTGGGGCTGAAGTAGCTCTTGTGGTCTATAAAAGGTATTCAAATACCAATTAAAAAAGAAGACTATTCGGCCATGATAAAAACCTGTAAGCACTTTTATCTTTCCTTTACGAAGTTCATATGAATTGTCCTGAACATACTGACTGTGTGGGATATGCATCCTCAATTACTTAAAGAAAAAAAAAAAAGTGGAGGGGAAGGCAACAAAAAAAGGAGGCATGCAATCTGCTATATCAGAAGCTTTCCATAATTGCAAAGCTTTTTTACAGAGATGGGAAGGCAAGCAGACTAAGGAGAATGTTGTGTTACTCCCTTAATATGCAAGCAGTTTCCCTGATTCTAGCTTTGGGGATTCTGGTTGGTTTTCTTTTGCTCTTCATAAAGCATATTTTTTTTTAACATTTCCTCTACTGATGTGAGTAATTTTCATTGTCCCTGCAAGAACCACCTTAAACTGACTATGCTCTCCAAAAAACAATTCCTGAGAGGGAATTGAAAAACTTGATAGCAGAGCTTTCTTTAGTTTATATGGTTCATGTAAGTTATTTTATCCTAAGAAACTTGAGCGTACATTTTTCTTGTTAACCTACAGCATTTTTTTCACAGAATCACAGAATCGCACAGGTTGGAAAAGACCTTTAAGATCAGCGAGTCCAACCGTAAACCTAACACTACCAAGACCACCACTACACCATGTCCCTAAGCACCTCATCCAAACATCTTTTAAATACCTCCAGGGATGGCGACTCAACCACTTCCCTGGGCAGCCTGTTCCAATGCTTGATAACCCTTTCAGTGAAGTAAAATTTCCTAATAACCTGTCTAAACCTCCCCTGGAGCAACTGGAGGCCATTTCCTCTTGTCCTATCACTTGTTACATGGGAGAAGAGACCAACACCCACCTCTCTACAACCTCCTTTCAGGTAGTTGTAGAGAGCAATAAGTTCTCCCCTGAGCCTCCTTTTCTCCAGGCTAAACAACCCCAGTTCCCTTAGCCGCTCCTCATAAGACTTGTTCTCCAGACCCTTCACCAGCTTCGTTGCCCTTCTCTGGACATGCTCCAGCACCTCAATGTCTCTCTTGTAGTGAGGGGCCCAAAACTGAACACAGTATTTGAGGTAGGGCCTTACTAGCGCCGAGTACAAGGGCACGATCACTTCCCTAGTCCTACTGGCCACACTATTTCTGATACAAGCCAGGATGCCATTGGCTTTCTTGGCCACCTGGGCACACTGCTGGCTCATATTCAGCCGGCTGTCAAGCAACACCCCCAGGTCCTTCTCTGTTGGGCAGCTTTCCAGCCCCTCTTCCCCAAGCCTGTAGCGTTGCATGGGGTTGTTGTGGCCCAAGTGCAGGACCTTGCATTTAGCCTTGTTGAACCTCATACAACTGACCTTGGCCCATCGATCCAGCCCGTCCAGGTCCCTCTGCAGAGCCTTCCTCCCCTCAAGCAGATCAACAATCCTGCCCAACTTGGTGTCATCTGCAAACTTACTGAGGGTGCACTTGATCCCTTCATCCAGATCATTGATAAAGATATTAAACAGAACTGGCCCCAACACAGAGCCCTGGGGGACACCACTTGTGACCGGCTGCCAATTTTCTAGAAATCCATGTATTTTTCATATCTGAAACATGTACTTATGGTCAGTATTAACATCATGGTTTAAGAGTATGCCACTATATAACTTTGGAAAGCTCCTTCAATAAGATAGGCTAAAACACTGAAAACCACTATTGGTACCAATTTTATCCCTTGTTCAGAATATATCTACAGGAATGATTTGAAGGCCAAAAAGGTAATAATCCTGATAAGGATGCTTTGTAAAGTGCATATATCTTCCTCAACGGGGGCAAAAATCAAAGTTTCTGAAACTAAAGAAAATGTCAATATTCTGCAACAATTCAGATCTTACAAATAAATGGCAATGAATACACATTTAACTCTGGAAATTTCTAGAGAAATCCTGGATCACAGAGGAAACTTTGTTAACTCTATTCTCCAAGTAGAATTTTGCACTTCGTTAGAAATAGAGGATAACTCCCTTGGCAGGTTTGACATTCATTTGATTGTAGTCAATACCATTTGCTTTCATGCTATGTATAAATATCTATGGATACTCCAAATAGGTTCCCTTAAAAACCTTCCTGGAAGGAGAATTGTGGACTTCATTATCAGTGAGACAGTTCAGTCCCTCTGAAGTTAATACTAACTACTATTCCCTTCCCTTAATGTCTCTCCAAAGAAAGACTCGTCAGAATACACATTACAGAATTTAGCAACACTGGCTCTGAATGTGGGAACTCTACTCAAATTTGAAGCCATTGCCAAAAGCAGAGCTAAAATTTGCTGATCTTGCCACTTGATTTGTCATGTACAAGTGACAACTAACCTTCAATAACCTCAGTTGCAAAATGGTCTAAAGACCTTGTGAAATTTATGTGGGCTAAAGAATCATATCTTATATATATAAAGACCTTACTGTCAGTCAGTCTAATTAAACTATTGGTAATCTGATAAAAGAATTACGTTAGTTCCGTTATAATCATACTGATATTTATAGTCGAAAAGATCCAAATATTGCCAGGACTCAATAAAAACACAGTGAAACCTGATATTCACAACTTTTCTAATATTTACCATTTCCATGAGTCTTACGCTCTTCCTTCCTATAAACTACAAGCAAGAGCTCTCCAAGAAGATTTTATAAATGAGTTTATTTTAAGCATATTTCAGGAATAAGGAAAATTGCAATTTCATTTCCATTTCCACAGAACAAATAGTCCTTTGGATATGGGAAACAGTATTTTAAATTGGATAACAAGTTCTTATCCTTATGATTTTGAAAATAAAGGGATGTAGGGATTATAGTATCCCATTCTTATTACTGAGTAGGATTTGACTTTTTGTGAGATGGGATACATATCTTATTCACTCCATATCCACATAGGCCTACTTTTATCTTCTTTTCTTTGCTGAAAGTGAAAGAACTTAGAGAAAGTGAATAAAATTTAATACAATAAATACAAGTGAATACAATAAAAATATTACATCAGCATTTATTTTCCTAGCATTTTCAGAAAGTGGAAGAATGATGAAGGAAATAGTTGATTTAAATGTCTTTTAAGTGTACTTCTAATGTGACTTTATGACAGTCCGTATCAGTTATTCTTTACATTTACTATGCAAAAATTATCATCGAACAGGTATTATAACCTCTCATATGAAATGTACCTGGAATCATAACATAATTAAGGTTATATGTCTAGAATAATTTGGTGCTCCACCAAAGTTATTAATCATAAAGAAAAAATAACTTATTTGATTTAAGCTGAATTTAAGATACTGCATCAAACAGAAATCTGTCAAGAAGGAAAGCCAGCTTTCAAAGAACATTTCTAAAACTCAAATTTGTATTTAATAAAAGTATAGGTAATGGTGCTGTAAAAGATTTACCCATTCATGACTGTTATGTAGATACATTCTTTATTCTAACTTAATAGGGAAATAAGGAATGATAGACTTATGGAACTTTACTGGAAACAGGACACTAGCTCCACTAATTTAAAATAAGGAATTCATTTTCAAGAATTCAGGACAGCACAAGATATTACCTTATCAGCTGGAGATGTGTCCTACATGGAGGAGTGAAGATATTATTTGGTCAGCTGGAGAGAGCTAGGAGCTCAAAAAAATAATTTTAAAAGCAGTGTAGACACAGACAGATAGTCTCAGGATAGAAAAGACTGTTATGATTTTCTCATGGATAAAAAAACTCCCTAGTCTCAATTATATTTGCCATATTTATCAGTCACCACATTGCATCTTGATTTTCCCTTGATTGACTGAATGGACCGAATGTATTAATCTCAGATGGCAGGGTTATATTTCCTTCAACAGAATAATTTGAGGACTTTTTCAATTCTTTTTTTATTCATACAAACTTTCTGAAGCTTGAACAGAAGGCTCTGATAAAATATTTGAATATCAGCATAACCAAAGCTGTGCATGGAAGCAAGGTCACATCACTGGTTTTGTTCTGCAACTCCTTTTTGTATATCCAGGGATCATATTAGCCTTGCTAGCCACAGGATTGCTCTGTGAGTTCATGTTGACTTGGCTATGATTTTCTGACTTCCAAGACAAAATATTCTCTGTAGTCTGTAGTAGGTGTAGCCTGTATTCTTTGTTTCCAAGCCCCAATTTGATTAGACTAGATTGTATTAAAACATTTTTAAAAATATATTTTGACTTTTGACATGTGTGTCCATAAGAAGTAGAATGTGGACCAAAACAGCATGGGTAAGTTAAAACACAAAAGATTACAGAAAATGTATGATGCTTGAAGTACTTGTGGCACAAAAAAGTATTTTTCAAAAAAGTTTTATAATCTGAGGTGCATAACATGCACAGTAAAGATTATGGATTTTGAGAAAAAGAGAAGGGGAAAAGACAGGAGACAATGTTACGAAAGTAATATTCTGTATTTTCTTTCTTTGGTTACATATATGGAAGAGGGATATAAACCAAGGAGAGGGAAAATGTTTATTTAACCAGCTGGCAGTTGCAAGGAAACTTTATAGTTCTCTTTATAGAAGCTCCCTGTTGTCAACGTGGGCTTCATCAGTCATTTCAGACATCTATCTTGAAAGATATGTTATTAGTAATACTAAAATTATTCTGGCTGGCCCTTGCCTATATTCTTCACCTTACTGAACAGTCTCCCATCCACCTCCATTTGTTTCATGTGGAAATGAGTCCTTCCCACATAGTTGTTTACCTTGCATGCTCTGATCCCTCAAGACAGATTTTTTTTAATTTTTATTTTTTTTATGAGGAGGGAAATTATAGTGCTTAAACTGTGGTTTGAGACCACCTTCTTCATTCTGTGTGAAGCTATTTGATTCTCTGTGAGGCTATTTAATGTAAAAAATAAAACATTTAAATGTTCCCTGTCACATAGTATGAAGATCAATGTTATAGTTTGAGAATGAAATACTAGTCCATTCTAGTCTTTGTTTCTTATATTTGCAACACTCTCAGTGCTACTCACACAACTAGTCATTCTTAACAACAGTGATGTTCTTTGCCCCTTTAATCAGTAAAATAATATATTCATTGTCTCTAATTTTTCCATGCATTTACTTGCAGTACTCCATAGCCTGCATTCTACAATTTGAACTGGAATTCAGTTCTCAAAAACATCTAAGCAAAGGAGGATAGATCTCAAAATCATAGGAAACAAGTGTTTTCATTATGCATTTTTATTATCACAGATTGTTTGGCTATTTAAATGTAATGATGTTTCTTCTTCCTCAATGGACAACTGCAATATTTTACAGAGGAAAATTACCACATCATAAATAGCAAAAAATAAACAACTGATTTTGTTAAAAATATCTGATTAAAGAATTGTTTGTGAAAATTTTTGATGCAGCTTTCAGGAAAATTTCCATAAAAAACCCAAGCACTCACCAAAATATCTGTAAACCACAAACTATTAAGTTACTTGAATCTAGTAGTTACATAATTATTTTCATAACTTATTCTATAACATTAGAAAAACTTTCTTTCTTCGCAAAATAAGTCAACTTTGTGGTGCCCATTTTACTTTAGAAAATATGGTCAAAATAACTAGTGCAACACATTAAAAATAATACTTCTCTAATTTTAGAGATTTAATAAATTTTACTTTTGCTAATGTTGCTAAGAAAAAGCAACTATTCAACCTATCCTATATAGTTTTCTGTCTAATGCATCACCAGTACGTAATTGTTCGGTAATCCCTGATTGCAAGATTATTAGATAAGTGTGGTTTGTTTTTCAGATCTTAGGTCAAAACTGCAGGGCTAACGATCATAAAAATCACCCTTTAACTTACAAAGAAAACACATGTCTTACAGCAGGCTTTGAGAGAAGGATAAATATGGAACCCCATGATGTCATTGTCACTGACTCACTTTTACAGCAGTGCTATACTCAGCAGTACATGTCCAAAGAACAAGAGGATGCCTATCACTTTACAGATAGTCTAGATAACTACAATATATTACATCTGTTGTCAGATACATATTAATCTTCTGGTAGGAAACATTTATATTTTTTTTATTATTTTATTATCGAATTCAGCACATATTTTTCTTAAGTGGCTGTAAATAATAACAATAACAATAGCAATAGCAATAACAATAACAATAACAATAACAATAATAATATGATTAAGTCCTGGAAAATCTAAATGTAAACCTAAATGCAAATCAAGTATTATCAAATTAGTGTATCAGTCTTTTTTTTTCCATGTGTATCATGCGTCAATTGTTTTTGACATGCTTCTGCATAAAAATAATCCATGAATTTCTCAAATGCTAATGATCTGAATAGTATTTTTGCTTTAGTGCCATATATACAGCTACAGAGCCTATCTATTGTTCTTTGAAGTGACATTTTGTTGCCATCTCTAAACAAGGATTTATGTTAGAGTTTGATGCCCATCAGTAAGTAATATTCATTTGATTCATCATTTTAGAACCAATAACAGAAGATTCCTTGTTGTTATTAGAAGAAACACCACGCAAGTCTTGAAAAAGATGACATATATAAAAAGGAATGCAGTGAATCCTTTTTGGTAATCAACTTATTACTTCTTCCTTCAAACTGAGGATTTCTGTGTATTTCCTAAATTGTGTAGCAGACATTTGCACAGAAAATGCTTTCAGTTGCCAATATTTGCTGTATAGAGGTACCTCAGACACTGCTGTTTTGAAGTGTGCTTTCTTGGACACTGGCAGACAGACAGTTGGCAGATGGGCAAGCATCTGCTTATTTTAGCTCTTCAGTTAAACAGGCAAATCAGTGCCATTTTTAAAATATATTGGTTTAAGCCCAATGTTTTGGCCAGTGAAAAGCCCTGAAAATAAACAAATGAAGATATTTTTTATTACTATAACTTTCCTCTGCAAAACTTTGAATTTTTTTTCTTTTTTTTTCCCCATTGTCCTAGTTTCTATTACAGTCTATTTTAAGGCTATTCTGACCCATTGTACTAAGTAGGGCATAATATTTTGTCAAGAGCTTCTTGCCAACAGCTCACAATTCTTAGACAGTATCTTTCAGAAATATATTCTAAATCAATTTTACATTTTATTCTGTTTGAAGCCTTTGTCTTGAAACCAGAGACAACTGTAACAACTTCCTGGGTTTTTTAAACCACAATTCTTTTTGTTTTAGAGGTAAAAGTAGACAAAAATCAGAATCTCCTGATTGCCACTATTCATACAAACTTTTCAACAAATGATGTCTGTCAAACTGTTGTGGAATGAAGGAAAAACAGCTCTTATTTGTGCCTGGGTTTTATTCAATGTCTCTGTCACTGCTACTGCTTGAAAAACATCATCATTGACTTAAGAATAATAAAAAGTTAAGCAACATCATTCTGGAACACTCTGCAGCTTGGTGCTTCATCATTTTCTAGAGAAATGGAGAGACTGATTTAAATATCTTCAGGTGGAGAAGGAAACTGGACATAGCTTTCTGTCTTTGCAGGTGGGTGTTCTATGACAAGATATTCTACCCTAAAAAACTGAGAGAATTCATCTGATCCACTTAAAAAGACTCTGTTTCAGTGTCATGCAGCTCTATTAGCCCATTTAGGGTATGAATAGTCTTGCCTAATTTTACTTTTTGTGGTGATTTTTGCATATCAGACCAATATCAAGAACATGAGAATGAACATGGGCATTGGACCTCATGAAGCAGAAAGAAGCAAGACAAAGGTGTGAAGACATCAAAATGGAAAAACTGTGGGCTTTTGTGTAGCGGCAACAACAGTCTGAATCAAGGTTTGATTTTTGTTCACCACTTGAGCAATAGAAAGTGTTTCCACTTTGAAGAAAGTTGTATGTCCTAATCCCAAGCCAAAATATAACCCAAGGATTCTTTGAGACATCATTTCCCAGGAGATCCAGAGAAATGTAAAGCAGACAACAGATCATCTAAGGAAGAGACAGAATGAACTTAAAACAATAGAAATAACTGTGTACAGTGACTCTACTTTTGAAGAGGGCTGAATGGCCCATAAGTGTTTAAATTCATAGAATCATAGAATATCTTAAGTTGTAAGGGACCCATAAAGATCATCGAGTCCAACTCCCTGCTCCTAGCATGACTACCTAAAACTAAATCATATGATTAAGAGTGTTGTCCAGATGCTTCTTGAACTCTGACAGGCTTGGTGCTGTGACCACTTCCCTGGGAAACCTGTTCCAGTGACCAACCATTCTCTCAGTCAAGAAACTGTATGACCTCCATTCTATCCAGTGGTGGCCTGGCCCTAGAAAAGGAGTTCTTAGTCTCCTCTTGATGAGTATATAAAACAGATATACTAGATATAGGTGACAGAGAGAATGAGGTTTAAGAATTATCTGAAACCTTAACACAGGAATTGAAGAGAGATTACAGGAGAACATGATGCTGGTTTTGGCTGGGATAGAGTTAATTTTCTTCATAGTAGCTAGTATGGGGCTATGTTTTGGATTTGTGCTGAAAACAGTGTTGATAACACACTGATGTTTTAGTTGTTGCTGCGCTAGACAAGGACTTTTCAGCTTCCCATGCTCTGCCAGGTACAGAAGAAGTTGGGAGGGGACACAGCCAAGACAGTTGATCCAAACTGACCAAAGGGCTATCCCATACCATATGACATCATGCTCAGTGTATAAAGCTGGGGAAGAAGAAGGAAGGGGGGACGTTCGAAGTGATGGCGTTTGTCTTCCCAAGTAACCATTAAGCATGATGGAGCCCTGCTTTCCTGGAGATGGCTGAACACGGGCCTGCCCGTGAGAAGCAGTAAATTAATTCCTTGATTTGCTTTGCTTGTGTGCGCACCTTTTTCTTTACCTATTAAACTGTCTTTATCTCAACCCACGATTTTTCTCACTTTTACTCTTCTGATTTTCTCCCCCATCCCAGCTGGGGGGAGTGAGTGAGCGGCTGTGTGGTGCTCAGTTGCCGGCTGGGGTTAAACCATGAAAAACATGAAGAATATTTGAAAGGCAGCTTGTTTCCTTTTGGTGACATTCATCTAGGTCCTCCTGAAAATAAAGGAAGTACCTTTGTTAAGCAGAAGGTGACAGTAACACGCACAGAAAAGCTCAGACTACGTTGGCTGGAAACACCTCCACATTTAGAGAGTTTGGTGGAAGAGATTTTTAGAAAAATAGAAACAATTAAAAAAAAAAAGTCATAATGATGTTAGAAGAAAAAAATGTGTCTCAGGGAGAATAAGGGATCTCTTGATGGACCTATAATGTCTTTTCTTGACCTTTATCTCATAGGATGCATTTTCCCCCTTATTTAGTCAAAAACGGAAATTTAAGTGATCTTAAACCCTTCATGATTACCGGGCAAGAAATCTGTATTGCTCTCCTGATCTCTAATTTGAGACTAACAGGAAGTTTTAAGACTGTATCCTTTCTTTTCATTCTTTCTGCCAATGTTTCAGTATTTTTAAAGGTTCTCCAAACACAGTAAATCACTTCTGTGAAGACTGTTGATCACATTTATTGCATAGTGTTTCTTTCTGAGGCTTTTAATCAAAAGAAATTACCTGCAACTGAATATTGGTGAACTTTCTTTCTAAAAATAATATCTGTGTTCATGGAGTATATGTGATTTGTGGTACTTGAAACTCATATGCATTTCTTTTGGTTTTTGTTTTCCCAGGTGCTATTAAAATTTCCCTTCCAATGTGCAAGGAAAGCTTCATGATTGTAAGCCTCAAGGAAGCAGAACTAGTAGCTCTAATAGGAGGAAAAGACCCCTCAAGTTTAACATGCCTTTAAGTGATTTGTATTCTTGAGTTCAGTTTTTTGCCTTATTTTTATAGGACTAGTGTCACTAAAACCTATGTTAAACATCTGAATATTTTACCTGTCCAATGTAACTTTTTTTAAAAATAATTCCATGGCCTGTTTTCACTTTAATTACTCTCAGGAAGTGATTTGATGTTAAGTTTAGAAGCACTTAAAATAATTTAGTTGCACCATGGGGTGTGAAATGCTGCTCTAAATCTGTACTGCTCAGCTGAGGGCTAACCAACGATCTCAATGTACATTTGCATAGTTTTTTAAAAGATATACTAAGCAATGCATTTTTCTCACTTCTGGAAACTTGCCCTGAGGAGCATATAATGGCTGGTATTTCAGCTCTTCACCTGCTAGTGGAAGGATAAAATGGATTTTTGCTATATGCAAACTAGCTCTCTACTTTTTCTTGACTGATTATGTTTGTATAACACAACACATTGGATAAAACAGTTTAAGCAATTCTTGAAATGTACATACACACACACACACACACACACATGCACTATGTGGATGGACAAGCAAGCTCAAGTTCCAGAGCCTATAGAGGTGGTTTTTTTTTTAATGATCTGTAGTCCCGTAGCCAAGGAACGACACATGGCCAACTACACGGCTTGTACTTCAAAAAGTAAAGCTGATTTAAGGTCTTCCTTTGACCAACTGTATTCTTAATTGTTTCTCTAGGTTTGGTATGAATTTGGCTGTGGTTCTGGGCATGGTTTCTTTGCTTCTTTTTCCTTGAAACAGGATATAAACATTTCAACCAGATATTTTCTGTATACAATCACAGTAATTTTTTTTTTTTTAAATATTAGTTTAGTAATAGTATCTGGCCTAGACTACCACATAAATAACTTTGTAATCATGTCTAGAAATATTAAAATTGCTTTTATCAAGTATAATTCAAGTGTTAGTACCAAGTAACTCAGATGGTTAGCTATGACACTACTTGGTAAAGCTGTAAAACCTAGACTAAGAAAGTATGCAAGATATTTTTAAAAGCGGAACATTGATTTTTCTATTCAGAAGGGCTTTACACTGAAACTATTAGAAATAAACTAGATCATTCTTAGCTACAACTGAATATATAAAGTTGGCAGAAAAAAAATAAGACTGTATAAACAGATGATAATGCAATATAAACTGCCGGTAAACAGTTTTGAAAAACTGAATCTGAATCTGTTGTATTGATGGTCACAGACCACACAGCTGGGGAAGGAAAGAAATAAACTTAAGATATCAAACAATGAACAATTCTATAACAAAGAAGTACTGATAATAAGTGCCAGCTTTTTCTGCTTTGCTGGGATTAATGTTTTATATGAAATTCACTACAGAGAGAAGCAAAACCCAATAGCTTTAACTTCAGCAGGCAGAAACTTGTCTCTATACGTGAGGCAAAGTAATGCAGAAGAATTACATCTTGGAGCATGGTCTTTTACCACACACACACACAAAAAAGGTAAAGAAAAGAGAAAACACAACCACAACAGCCCTCTTCCAAACAGCCACCTTGAAAATTATAGTCTTTGAGAAGAAATTAGATTTTCTATGCTAAATTCCTTTCTTCTGAAGCATTTTTTTTCTATCATGCTTTTTTTCCACTGAAGACTTATGTTATGTAAAATACATCATTTTATACTATCTTGCCATATTTATCAATATATATAGATAATATACACCTAAACTTCCTTCTAATTTGATCACATGAGCTGTTAGCTTTGTCTTCAAGCCAAGCTATTTTAAAACACCTCTTAGAAACCTAAAATGTCAGTCCAGACATTTTCTGATTTAGATCAACTTATTTGTCAGTTAAAACATGGCAAGTGTGTCTTGTTTTCGCTGGAATAGAGTTAATTGTCTTCATAGTAGCTGGTATAGCACTGTGTTTTGGATTTAGTATGAGAATGATGTTGATAACACACTGATGTTTTAGTTACTGCTGATCAGTGCTTACACAGAGTCAAGGCCTTTTCTGTTTCTCACCCCACCCCACAAGCGAGTGGACTGGGAGTGCTCAAGAGGCTGGGAGGGGACACAGCTGGGACAGCTGACCCCAAGTGACCAAAGAGATATCCCATACCACATGATGTCATGCTCAGCATATAAGCTAGGGGAAAAGATGACCAGGGGTCTGCTGCTTGGGAACTGGCTGGGCATTGGTCAGTGGGTGGTGAGGAATTGCATTGTGCATCACTTGTTTTGTATATTCTTTTATCATATTATTATTTTCCCTTCCTTTTCTGTCCTATTAAATTGTCTTTATCTCAACCCATGAGTTTTAACTTTTTTTTTTTTTCTGATTGTCTCCCCCATCCCACTGAGGGCGAGTGAACAAATGGTTGTGTGATGTTTAGCTGCCTGCCAGGCTAAACCACAACAAAGTGTTTGGTCATCTTCCAGTTATCCATGGACAGTTTTATTTCAACTGTTTTAAAATACAGTTTAAAATGTAGTTTATCTTCCATTTATGAGCCATTTCTTAGCGTTTAAAAAATGATAGTATACTGTATTTTCCCTATATCTTAGCTCTTATGATTGCTCTATAATTTAAAAAACTTAAAGAGCACTGGGTAGGAATTATCTAGCTAATAGCTTAATAACATTAGTTTCCAATTTATTGTCGTCACAGTTTAACCCCAGCCGGCAACTAAGCAGCACACAGCTGCTCGCTCACTCTCCCCTGGTGGGATGGGGGAGAGAGTCAGAAGAGTAAAAGTGAGAAAACTCGTGGGTTGAGATAGAGACAGTTTAATAGGCAAAGCAAAAGCCATGCACACAAACAAAGCAAAACAAGGAATTCATTCACTACTTCCCATTGGCAGGCAGGTGTTCAGCCACCTCCAGGAAAGCAGGGCTCCATCACATGTAACCGTTACTTGGGAAGACAAATGCCATCACACTGAAGGTTCCTGCCTTTCTCCTTCTTCCCCCAGCTTTATATGCTGAGCATGCATGATGTCATATGGTTTGGAATATCCTTTTGGTCAGTTGGGGTCAGGTCTCCTGGCTGTGTCTCCTCTCAACTTTTTTTGCACCCCTAGCCTACTTGCTGGTGGGGTGGTATGAGGAGCACAAAAGACCTTGACTCTGGGTAAACAGTGCTTAGCAATAGCTAAAACATCCCTTTATTATCAACAGTTTCCAACACAAATCCAAAACATAGCCCCATACTAGCTACTATGAAGAAAATTAACTCTACCTCAGCCAAAACCAGAACAATTTTGAGATATTGTTTTTAGTTATGGCAACACTGGAGGAAATCATATATAACACATGATGGACTAGATTAAGTGTAAGAAATACCTAAAAAGGAAAGGAGGTCTTGACTGAATATATAAAATACTGCAGGAGGGTGACTTTTGGACATGTTCTATATTCTAGTACCTACCAGTGGACTATGAAAGGTTCACATGTTTCTTTCCTCAATAAGGAACACTTTATCACCCTCTTTTACCAGTGAAATAGCTGACTCACACTTGTTTAATATATGAGAAAGGTAATTCTCTACGGGAAGGAAAAGTTTTTACAAGAAGATTCAGGAAATTTGACATATTCTCATCTCTGCAGCATGCTGCTAGTTTTTGATTTAGCTTTTCAGCACTAACACCTCAGATATAATCAAGATTTCATCTAAAGGATGAAAGTAATTCTGCAGTGATATTTGCAAATGATTGAACTGATTGAAGATAATAAGATGATAAAAGAGCTACTGCATTCATAGGACAGCTTGCAAATGTTGACTCCTAAATGCTGATCACCACAGCCAGAAAACCTGCTTTTGGTTTTGAACGGGTCTGTGCATGTCCCCATCACTGACGTATCACCAAACAAGGCGATCCTGAAGAGAGAAATGGAGGACAAAAGTTCCTCGCTCAGCTCTGCATGAATAGGGCTACCACATATCCATATATCTGCTTCAGCATGTGTTCTTTTCTATCCAGGCCTCCTCTTGGGATGTATAGTCAACTACACATGTACAGACCTGTGCTGTAAGATATATATTCAAAGTTCATACTTTCCAGATACACTGGGCATATTGCCCACACTTTGTCACAGACTAGATTCAAAGTTTGTGATCATGTATGCTTATTTCTGTTGAGTAAATCTAAGAGGAAAAGACAGGAGGTCTGCATATGAGGTGTTACAGGAAGACATCAATAATTATTCATCGGTTTACATTATAAGAATTCACACTCGAAGTACCAGGCAGGTGAGAAAATAGGCAGAAGATCTTTTTTTAAAAGTTTATTGAGGTGCTTAAGTCCTTCTCATCCTGTCCAGAATCTGAAAGTTCAGGATTTCCTATCTTGACTGAAAGACAGAAGAGAGGGATAGACATTATTCAGATTAGAAGAAAAAGTTGAAGTATTAGTGAAAGTAGAGTGACAGACATTTTTATAATGCTCAGGCTGCTTATCACTCTGGCTAATATTTGCACACCAGGAAGAAGAGACTTTATGTCCTTTCTGAAGTATATCTTTCATAAAACTAGGTGAGGAGTCAGGTAAATTGTCAGCATTCCTTCATAAGCAAATTAATATTCTCATATTGCATTAAACAGAGGGGAGGATATGAAGTTAATTACTGATCAGCAGGTGACCAGGAAAACATTTAGGTTTTTCTTTGCCAAATTAAACATTGTAATATCCTGCAGAGCAAAAAAAAAAATCATCCAGATTTTCAGTGAAAGGATTAGAAATCTTCAGCCTCAGTAAGCTGCATGGATTTGCTAACTGTTCCAGTTTCAAAATGAAAGGTCACACAAGTAATAAAACTAATAAACAAGAAAAGCTTACCTACTGAATTTTAAAAAGGGCCTTGCTAGTCATTCAAATTCCCTTCTGAAACAATCTTCAGATATTAAGACTTTTCTTTTTTAACAGATTCTGCCCTTTCAGAGTTTTTTTCCCCATGTCCTCATATCCCAGTTACTGGGAGATCTGGAGATCCATGTGGGAAACCGGGGTCTGGCTCTAAAGTGTCATTTGTAGAATTGGGGTCATGGAGTAGAAAAAAAACACAAAAAAACTGATCTGTGCACTCTGAAATATTTATAGTAATACAAAAAAAAATGACAACATTTACAAAAATGGAATGTGGTCTCTAATTCTATACAGGATGTTTTGCTACAAATTTCCATTTTTTTAAAAATAATGTTGTAAATTTTTTTTCGTACTGTAGAAGCATATGAAAATGTGCAGACAACACCATAGAAAGTGGTAAAAAGGATAAATTAAGAAAAAAATAAAAAGCAGAAAAGTCAGGAAGAGCAGCAGTATCAAAAGCAATAAGTTTTATTGAACCATAGCACGTAAGCAATAAACTGATTTTTCTCTTTCCCTCACTCCCTTTTTTTAAAAAATGTTTGTAGCTGCTAAAGAAATGAGTGGGAATTTTCTTGGTATTGAAGATGTTGGAACTTCACTGCAGTAAAGACTTTAATGAGCAGTCTTATTCCTAATCCCAAACTGCGATATTAAAGATAACTAATAGGGCAAATGAACAGTTCTATGCTACAACACTGTAAAATTTATTTTTTTCTTTGTCTGGTACATTGCAACAGAAGAGTGTCATCAAGACTGGGAAGTTCCTGGGGAGGCAACATAGCAATCCAAATTTGGAGGAGTTTGGAATACAGATTGACTGATTACTTCCTTGCCCCCATCATGATACACCAGTTTTTAGGATTGACTAAGCCTGTAAAGTTGTGTGCAGCTTAGGAATTCAGTGTTCTAATGGTCTCTGTTGTTTCCTGACTGCATGAAATCTAAGTAAATCATGCCTGTTTACCTTTGAAAGGAATATCAAACACCTGATACACCACTTAGACACTCACAAGTCTATGGGGCCTGACGAGATCCACCCAAGAGTACTGAAGGAACTGGCAGATGTGCTCACCAAGACCCTTTCCATCATTTACCAGCAGTCCTGGCTAACTGGGGAGGTCCCAGTTGAATGGAGGTTAGCAAATGTGACGCCCATCTTCAAGAAGGGCCGGAAGGAGGACCGGGGGGACTACAGGCCTGTCAGCCTGACCTTTGTACTGGGGAAGCTGATGGAGCAGATCATCCTGAATGCCATCACACGGCATGTAGAGAATAACCAAGGGATCAAGCCCAGCCAGCAGGGGTTTAGGAAAGGCAGGTCCTGCTTGACCAACCTGATCTCCTTCTATGACAAGGCGACCTGCTTAGTGGATGAGGGAAAGGCTGTGGATGTTGTCTATCTAGACTTCAGTAAAGCCTTTGACACAGCATTCTCCTGGAGAAACTGGCTGCTCATGGCTTGGACGGGTGTACTCTTCGCTGGGTTAAGAACTGGGTGGATGGCCAGGCCCAAAGAGTGGTGGTGAATGGAGTTTCCTCCAGTTGGTGGCCGGTCACAAGTGGTGTTCCCCAAGGGCTCTGTGTTGGGGCCAGTCCTGTTTAATAACTTTATCAATGATCTGGACGAGGGGATGGAGTGCACCCTCAGTGAGTTTGCAGATGACACCAAGTTGTGTGGGAGTGTTGATCTGCTTGAGGGGAGGAAGGCTCTACAGAGGGATCTGGACAGGCTGGATTGATGGGCCCAGGCCAATTGTATGGAGTTCAACAAGGTTAAGTGCAAGGTCCTGCACTTGGGCCACAACAACCCCATGCAACGCTACAGGCTTGGGGAAGAGGGGCTGGAAAGCTGCCCAACAGAGAAGGACCTGGGGGTGTTGCTTGACAGCCGGCTGAATATGAGCCAGCAGTGTGCCCAGGTGGCCAAGAAAGCCAATGGCATCCTGGCTTGTATCAGAAATAGTGTGGCCAGCAGGACTAGGGAAGTGATCGTCCCCCTGTACTCAGCACTGGTGAGGCCGCACCTCGAATACTGTGTTCAGTTTTGGGCCCCTCACTACAAGAAAGACATTGAGGTGCTGGAGCATGTCCAGAGAAGGGCAACAAAGCTGGTGAAGGGTCTAGAGCAGAAGTCTTATGAGGAGTAGCTGAGGGAATTGGGGTTGTTTAGCTTGGAGAAAAGGAGACTCGGGGGAGACCCTATTGCTCTCTACAACTACCTGAAAGGAGGTTGTAGAGAGGTGGGGGTTGGTGTCTTCTCCCAGGTAACAAGTGATAGGATGAGCGGAAATGGCCTCAAGTTGTGCCAGGGGAGGTTTAGACTGGATATTAGGAAATTTACTTCACTGAAAGGGTTATCAAGCATTGGAACAGGCTGCCCAGGGAAGTGGTTGAGTCGCCATCCCTGGAGGTATTTAAAAGATGTTTGGATGAGGTGCTTAGGGACATGGTGTAGTGGTGGTCTTGGTAGTGTTAGGTTTACGGTTGGACTCGCTGATCTTAAAGGTCTTTTCCAACCTATACGATTCTGTGATTCTGTGACCTCATTCAACAAAGGGCTAGAAAATTTACACATAATTGCATGAGTGAGAGCTGCAGGGGAAGGGGTATCTGACCTACTGACATGTTTAATGGATATGTTACTCTAACTGTAAGCTATGATATACTGTCTTTCTCACTCTAGGTTCTTAGAAGTTTCTCTGAGTAGAACCTTCTACTTGCTAAGCCATGATTTCATCTTTACTTTCTCACAAATATGGGCTCTTTCCTCATGTTTGGAGATGCTGGACTCAGATGGTAATGGAATGCTGAATTACTGAAAATAAAATACACAAAATTAATACACATTTATCCTTTAGTGCAGTATGGAACCTTACTAGAAGAAAACACAATGACCTTTACCATGGGTTGTCACTCACTAGTTGGACCAGGAGTTGTGGCATGAAAGTTTCTGATCATGGGATAACTGGTGGGAAAGGACCTCAGGAGGTCTCTAGTCCAAGCTCTTGCTCAAAGCAGGATCAGCTATGGGATCAGACCTTAGTGTTTAGGGTTTAACCTAGCAGATCTTGAAAACCTCTAAGGATGGAGACTGCACAGACTCTCTGGGCAACCTTCTCCACTGCTGTGGAACAGGTCCCTGTGGGGAAAAAGTTTCTCCTTATATCCACATGAAACCTCCCCTGGTTCAATTTATACCAATTGTCCCTCATCCTCCCACCTCCCACCTTTCATGCATCTTGTGAAGAGCCTGGCTCCATCTCCTCCATAACCTCCCTGTAGGCACTCACAGACTGCAGTTACGTGCCTCTGAAGCTGTCCCTGCTCCAGGCTGAACAAGTCCCACATCCCTCAGCCACTCTTCGCAGGGCAAGTTCTCCAGCCCCAACCATCTTTGTGGCACTCAGCTGTGGCACTCTGGTTTATGAATGTGTTTCTTGTATTGGGGTTCCCAAAACTGGGCTCACTGTCGCAGACATGGTCTAACAAGTGCTGAACAGAGGATAATGATTAGTCATGGTCTGGTGGCCATGCTCCTGTTCATATAGCCCACAGTGCTGTTGGCTGCATTTGCTGCCAGGTTATACATCTGTCTCAGGCTCAGTTTGCTGCCCAATGGGCCCCAGGGCCTTTCCCAAAGAACTGATCCCAGCATGTCCATCCCTAGCCCGTGTCATTGCCAGGGCTCCTCTGTCCCAAGGGCAGGAATTTGTGTTTTTCCCTGTTGAATTTCATAAGGTTCCTATCAACCCATTTCTCCAACCTGCCCAGGTCCCTCTGGATGGTGTCCCCATTCTTGAATATACCAACTGGTCTGCCACCCTCGAATTGGTGTCATCTTTAAAACTGATGAGCATGCACTCTGTTATCTCCTCCAGGTCATTGGTAAAGACATTGAACAGGACATGTCCCAGTACAGATCTCTGAAGTATTTAATTTGTTACCAGTCTCCAGGTAGAACATGACCCATTAACCATGAGCTTTTGAGTTCAACTATCCAATCTGTTTATCACCCTTCTGGTTGTCCATTACCTGGACTGTACCTTTGAAACAAGAATACTGTGGGAGACAGTGTTGAAAGTCCTGCTAAAATTCACATAAATTATATCCCCTTTCTCCTCTCTTCCTCAAATCCCATTATTTTATTACAGAGGTCAATCAAGTTGGTCAGCCATCATTTACCTTTTGTCAATTCATGCTGGCTGTTCCCAATCACCTTCTTCTCCTTTATGTACCCAGAAATGTGTTTCAAGAGGACTTGCTCCATCCTGACAGACATCAAGCTCCAATACATACACTGTAGATCAGTATGCCTTTTGGTATGCATACTCCTGTGAGAGCTGGTCTCTACATACTACCATTATTTCCACAGAAATTTTCAGTTACCTATTAAGCTGTAACTTATCTCACAGTTATGAGACAATAGAAAGGGGTACATAAAGCTTATAAAATCTTAGGTATTAAGAGGTTAATGGGTTTAGAGAAATGAACACATTAACGTGGAAAAAAACTTGAAAAACAAATTTGCCAGTCTTCTCTCATATTCATTTCATGCTTACTCTAACCAACAGGCATAGGCACAAGGGATCAAATAAGTTGGAACATGAATGCAGTGAGCAACTACACATCCCATGATTCGAGACAGCCAGCATGGCTTCACCAAGGGTAAGTCCTGCCTGACCAACCAAGTGGCCTTCTACAATGGAGTGACTACATCAGCAGACAAGGGAAGAGCTACTGATGTCATCTATCTGGATTTCTGTAAGGCCTTTGACACAGCCCCCACAACTTCCCTGTCTCTAAATTGGAGAGCTATGGATTTGATGGATGAACTATTTGGTGGATAAGAAATTGGCTGGATGGTCACATCCAGAGAGTAGTGGTCAATGGCTCAATGTCCAGATGGAAATCAGTGACAAGTGGTGTCCCTCAGGGGTCCATATTAGGACCAGTACTGTTTTATATCTTCATCAATGACATACACTGGAATCGGGTGCACCCTCAGCAAGTTTGCAAATGACACCAAGCTGAGTGTTATTTTGACACACCTGAGGGACGGGAAACCATTCAGAAAGACCTGGACAAGCTGGAGAAGTCAGTCCATGTGAACTTCATGAGGTTCAACAAGGCCAAGAGCAAGGTCCTGCACCTCTGTCGGGGCAACCCTCAGTGTCAATATAAGCTGGGAGTTGGAGGGATTGAGAGCAGCCCTGCAGAGAAGAACTTGGGGCTACTGGCGGATGAAAAGCTGGACATGACCCAGCAATGTGCACTGGCAGCTCAGAAAGCCAACCCTATCCTGGGTTGCATCAAAAGAAGCATGGCCAGCAGGTCAAGGGAGGTGATTCTGCCTCTCTAATCTGCTCTCGTGAGATCCCACTTGGAGTACTGCCTCAAGCTCTGGAGTCCTCAGTACAGGAAAGACATGGACCTGTTGGAGAAGATCCAGAGGAGGCCCACAAAAATGATCAGAGGGATGGAACACCTCTCCTATGAGGAAAGACTGAGAGAGTTGGGGTTGCTCAGTCTGGAGAAGAGAAGGCTGTAGGGACACCTTATTGTGGCCTTTCAATACTTAAAGGGGGCTTATAAGAAAGATGGGGACAAACTTTTTAGTAGGGCCTGTTGTGATAGGATGAGGGGTAATGGTTTTAAACTAAAAGAGGGAAGATTTAGACTGAATATAAGGAAGAAATTTTTTACAATGAGGGTGGTGAAACACTGGAACAGGTTGCCCAGAGAGGTGGTAGATGCCCCATCCCTGGAAACATTTAAGGCCAAGTTGGACGGGGCTCTGAGCAACATGATCGAGTTGAAGATGTCCCTGCTTATTGCAGGAGAGTTGAACTAGATGACCTTTAAATGTCCCTTCCAACCCAAACCATTCTATGATTCTATGACTCTATTCCACGCTTTTTAAAACCTGAACTACTGTTACAAGAAAATATGGCAAAGAGAAATCCTGTAACATCCCTTTCTTTTCCAGAGAAACTGAATTATAAGTCCATATAGTAACAGCTATCTAAATGATCTAAGCAAATATCTAAATGTTGAGGTTTTTTTCCCAGTAATGCCTGTGTGCTTTCAGATCTCTGCCCCACATGAAGTCACAACTCTGAACACTGGGATTTCAAGAGTCAAATTGTGGTGCAAATCCTTTTCTGAATTCTGTTCTTCTGGAATTTACATGTGACTGAGCTTCAAGTTTCTGCTTGTTTTTACTATGACAGGTAGAGTACAAAGAAGGGCAGAGGGACTGTTTGGATCTGAGATGATTTTGCCTGAATTAGGGTTTTGATATGGGGTGATGAGGAAAGTCTATGAACTGTAGGGAAAGTAGTGCCTCTCTCTGTTCAAAGGGAATAAGTTTATGCGTGCCTTGAACATTATGTCTCATTTCAACACTGCCTATGTCAAGAACAATAACCTTGATTGTTAATCACTGGCAAGGAATATAATTTTTGTGGTCAGTGATATCTAAGTGAAAGGCTCGTGTTACTGGGTATCATTTATGAGGGTGGACAAATTTTGACATTCTGTTAAGCTGTATTTTTCCATTTTCTGGGAGTTTTTAATTTCCTGATCTCAACAGTCTTAGAGGATAAAACTAAATGATGACATAGGCTTACTTGCATTGTCTTCTCCCGTCATTAGAGTTTAACATTCATATTCAGTGCAGGAGTTGCTTCTTAGCATATGTTCATACAGCATCTAACACAAGGGGATATTTGATTTTCGTTAGAGCCATTAATTAGGACTGCCACAAAGCAGATAATTGCAGGTTTGCACGACCCCATAAACCCTAATACAGAAATGGAACTGGCAATGAAAATTTGAAAAATACTAATGTAAATAACCTATATATAAGATTTAAATAAGTACATTTATATTGGAATTAAAGTCAAATCAATAATACTCATTTGCTACCTACATAAAGCCTTCCTTTTGATGTCAAAAGGTCAGGAACTGATTGCATATTGATTTTAATGCAATTTAGATGCAGTCTTTTCAGGATATGATTTACCATAAATTTGATGATCTGGTGCAAGTGCATAAAACATCTGCCTGTAAATACTATCATACTGTTAGAAAATTCTGGAATACTGTATATTCCTTATAAATAGCTTATTTTCATTCCTAGAAACATTTTACAAAATTATTTTTTTCTTGGTACATGACCTGTTATGGAAAAGTCCTAGAATATTTCATATGCATGATATCAAATGAACATTGTTACAAGAAAATATTTTGAAAAGATCTGTAGTACTTTAATGGAATGTTTTATTTCTACTGAGAATTGCATTGTTGATCTTTAAAATTTTGTTGAAAACCTAATGTTGCAGTGAAACATTCTATTACTCACAAGCTTCTTTTTGTGTTTTTAATTTTTGTTAAACTAATATTGTTTATTCTCCGATTGTGTTTGTGCTTTGAGAATCAGTGTGCTGCTCATATAGCAGCGAACTGAATGGTCATAGGACCATTCTCTAGCACTGAGAAATGTTTTATGATGAGTGTGGTGAGACACTGGAACAGGTTGCCCAGAGAAGTTGTGGATGTCCCATAATTGGAAGTGTTCAAAGTCAGGTTGGATGGGACTTTGAGCAACCTGATCTAGTGAAAGATGGTAGAGGGGTTGGACTAGATGATCTTTGAAGGTCCCTTTCAGCCCAAACCATTCTATGATTCTATATGATTCTATGATCCTCTGTACATGCCCGGGAAGAAATGCCCTGAAGCTCCTTCAGTTCTGTCAAAGTTCCCTGCAAATCTGACCAGGACATGGTGTTCATGCTTATATCAACTCGTATCCGTGAATTCTCTCTGCTACTGCTTTGTAAGCATATCAGGTTGCATGCATTGACTGGAAGAACATTGCATTACAGTTAAATGGCATCACAAAATCTTCTGTCTTATGCTGCACCCAGTAGATGAACTTCCACAAGTCACCTGGTAATCCCCTCTTCTACAGAGTTAAGTTGCTTTTCAAAAGTCAATTGAAGGGGAAATATTTTATTATTTTAACATGTAGCTACCTTACACTAAGATTGGAGTGAATTGAATCACTTTTGTCTTTCACTTTATTCCCATCCCTTGCAAGTAAATTTAAATTTGTTTACATTCTTGTAAACAAGAGTAAATTGGAAATCCATAGGATTTAGAAAAAAAAAAAGAGGACAAGCTTTGAGTAATTGTGAGTGCAGGTAAGTATATTGCAAAGCAGCTGAGAGCTGCTTTTGACATTTTTTAAACAAATTTTAAAAGTAGGATACTGTAGAAATACCATTTGCAGTTTTTACACATCATGATGTCTGAGTTTATTCTGGCTTCTCACCACAAATTCAATTTTCAAGATGTCTTGAAGATAAACTTATAAGCAAATGCAGGAAGGAAAAAATTCTAAAAGAAAACTCTTTCTTTTGAAGTTACTTTGCAACCAATTCACTTGAAGATCAAATGGTTAAACAAAGAGAACATAAAACTGATGATAGGGATGGCATTAAAGAAAACCATTGTAGTAGAGGCCTGACTTGAGGACTTTGAAGCCAACAAAAGTATTTATAGTGAGAATACTGGAAAGATGGATGGTTAATGGGTAGTTGCTGTAAATTAAATACACCAACAGTCCTAGTTATGTCTGTATTCTATAGAGATAAACAATAGACAGAACTATTTCTGCTATCTTTTCAGAAAAAAAAAGACAAAAGGCTGCAGAGAATTTGTTCCTTCTCTCTCATTTTCAAGTTTCTATTATTTTATTGCAATAATTGACTAGAACTTAAATTAACCAATTCCATATATGTTCTTTCATAAAGACAAGAATAAGCTCAAAGAAACCACATAAGACTACATTTCTTATTTCTTTTCATTAAGAAATATTTATTCTTTCTCATAAAGATGAGGACACTTACAGCAAATATTCCAAAGGAAGTTGTGGAAAGGGTTAGCTTTCTCCTGTGCTTGAAATGACTTCAGATGTACAAGATTCAATTTCGTACTTCTGCAATAAAACAATCTCAGAGGGCAAAGGCCTTAACAAAGTGGAAAAAGATTTGCTTGACAGTTTATGAATTACAGTGCAGACACACTTAGAAAAATATACAGCCTCCTTAAAAAACTGACTAAGCAGGACAAATGGGCCCCACATCTACAACATGTAGATTATGTGATAAGAAAAATGATGTATAAGTTATATTTGTTGATTATAATTAACGCATCATTTACCAACTGCAAACTGAACAATAAAAATCTAGAATCTAACAATCAGAGGAACACATGTACTTTTCTATCAAAATATTTTTGGGAAGGCTTTGTAAAGTCCATGGTTTAAAAAACAAAACAAAACACAAAAGCGGGAAATTATCAGTTTCAGCTGGCCACTAATTATAATTATTTCTGTATAAGTGCACACATTTTTTTTATACTTAAAAGTGCACTGGAAACAAGCTGCTGCTGCAGTCTACAAGGAAGTCTAAATATAAAAATGTAATGCTATCAATTTGCTAATGGAAACCACTGAATAATTCAACTCCAATAATAATAATTTGCCCTATTATTACTGGAGTTTTGTCTTTAATCTCTACATTATATATGGGAGTATTAATTTACTTCTAGTATCTAAGGTAAAGCTCTTTTCCTTCCTTCTCCTTAAGAATTATGCCTGAAGAGAAGAAAGAACTGGTGGAGTGTCAGAAAATGAAATAAGCCAGTAAGTGTAAGATCTGTTGATGGTTCAATGTCTTTTGTCATACAATATCTGGAGAGATTTCCCAACTTGGAATGACCAAAGCATAAATTGGGCTGGAACTTCTAACATAGGTGGTTAAATATGAAAAAGAGAAACAAAGGGTGTTAGCTAGATAACCTTATAAAACAAAAATAACTATTTTGATTGCATCTTTTTTTTCCCCAACCATCTGATAGCTACACATTTGTGTATGTGTAAATTTAAATTGTGTTCTGGCTTTTGGAAGATTTCTTTCTTTTTTTTCCTTTTTTTTTTTTTCTTTTTTTTCTTTTTTCCCTAGCTAGCAGTGAGCAACCTGTTATTTAAGATTCATTACAAGGAAAAGTTTTCATAGACTATGCAGGCAGACCATGGTATATATGTAATACTAATACTTTAGATAATATCCTACAGTCTCATTTCTCTTTTCTTAGTTGAGTATAAAGGCAATACTAAATAGGTAATTGTCTATTTAGTATTGTCTAATTGTCTTAGACTATTGTCTAAAAACATTGTCTTTTATTCCTCTATTCATGACTCTTAATTATTTTAAAATAATACCTCTGGATCCACAATGATATAATAATTTTCTGAATTTTAATACAGTGAATTATTAAGTGTAAGGCTCTTTCTTACATAATCTGAGGAGATTTTTTGAGGATTTGTTTACTGACAGAGAAAACTCTCACTTTAAAGTAGCACTTTAAAACTACTTTAAAGCAACATTAAGAAGAGAATTATTGGTCTCATGTATATGATGAAAAGTATACACCATATATTTAAATATTCATACCTTTGAATTAAAATAGGAAGATTATATTCTTTCATCAAGAAATGCTGCAAAAAAGAAATTCTACATAACAAATGTTAGTTTTCTGTTTTCATTTTAAATTGGTATATACTTGGACAATTTACTGGTCTAGTATAAGAACCTAAATAGAACAGTATAGGTCTGAGTCATCTTAAACCTTTTGGATTTAAACGTATGTCCTGGTTTCAGCTGGGATAGAGTTAATTTTCCAGGACAATAACCAGGACTACGTACATCCTGTCAAATTTAATTAAGAAAAACAAGGTGCTTGTTACACAAGAAAATAAAATATTTTTTTGTCCTTTAAAGGGATGGCAATGAGTTACAGACACAACTGGAAACATTGCTGAATAGACCATGGATAATTCTGCAGAAAAGTAAATAATTTCTCATTCTTTGAGTAAAGGTTTAACAATGCAAAACAAGGCAGTAAAAGCAGGGGAAAATCAGAGTAAAAAGCACAGTGAATAAGGATGACCCACCAAAAGTAGTATTTTTAAACCAATTAACTTGAATGTTTAAACACAGTATGAAATACTGTAACTAAACTTTTAGGTGAAAGAAGAAATACCTATATCTTCCTCAAGTCAAGTAGCTATAAATTTCTCATTGACTCTAGTTTAGTTCAAGGACTCACTGAAACGTAATAGGAATTAAGAGGATGAGTGCAAAGCAAGCCAGCCTTCTGTCTTCTTCTTTTAGTAACTTTCCCTAAAAATTAATGTGATTGAGACTTCATAAAGCATATTTATAAAGCTTCATAAAGCATAGCTAAATAAAGGGCAGTGTAATAACAGCCAGCTGTTAACTCCTCAGTCACTGCATGTTATAAGAAACTGCTCATGAGAACTTTATCTGGACTGACATTGCCTTTTCAGCTGATGCAGACCTGGAGACCTGGAGTTAAAGCATCAGAAACAAATTGGGCTACAGCACGTTTTAAACAAGCTCTTGTTTCTTGCTCACTTGCTCTTCAGCTACAAAATTCATGAAGGAGACCTGTGAAAAAAAATGATCTAGTGTATGTATGTATAAAGAACAATATTCCTGCTTCCCAGACCTGGGGAGTGAGGCTATAAATTAAGATTTTCTCATTGTTATGAAATTAATAAAAGAAGAGTTAGAATTTAGTAAGGCCTAGTGAATTTTGGTGAGTTAGCAGCTTTGTTAGTTGATACAAATAGAAAGATGTGTGCATGATTTACTACTGATTTAGGAGGTGACTGGATTGTTAATGAGGTATTAAATTTTGCAATGTGATAAATTGATAACTTAGGCCAGGTTAATAAAGTTGCTTTAGCACCTACTTTTGATAAGATGCTTTATAAGGATAAGTCATTTTGACTTTAAAATATCTCGTGTATTTGTAAGGATATGTTAGCTTTAAATCCATTCTGACACCATTATGTAAATACAAATGGGGTTATGCTGAATCAGTAAAACATTGTTCTTCAGATTTGTTTTTCAACAAATATTTTAACTGAGATGTTAATGCCCAACATCTGTCATGTTTGTCATGCAGGAAACACAAACATGACAGAACTTATCTGTTCTATTGTTCATCATGACTTTGAATTTTAGCAGTAAAGATAGTTGACTTACAATTTTCTTTGGGTTTATATAATTTTTATTTAACAGTTTGTAGGGATGAACTAAAGAATTAATTAAAAACTAGCTCTGTTCACTGAAAATTGAAAGGGAACCTAATTTCTCAGATCTGATTTTATAACAACTTTTTTACTGACAATAAATAATTCCCTCAAAATTAACATGTTTTCACATATTTTTTAGTTCCAGAAGCTTCCACTACTTACTAGAGACGACAGTAGTCCTAATGTCTTCCCTGTCCTGTTGAAAGGGAATTTCATACATCCCATCATGGCAGAAGACTGAAAGAATAGGCTGGTGGTATTCCTTGGGATGGGGTATTATTTTTGCTTTCTACACTTTCTTTTTTGCAAAATCACCTGATAAATGAAGAGGTCCGGTTGAATATGAATGCTACACCACTCCTGGGAGCAGAACTAGCTTCTCCCATCCTTTGTCTTCCAGTTGCAGAAAAGGTCAAGGACAATGGGAGACATAGTCTTTACTTGAAAAAAATAAGGGAAGAACTGTCACCTAGTGGGCAAATTGTGGCAAATTGTGGCAAAGAAGAAAAAAAAATTAGATGAAAGGTAGATGAGTAATTTAATGTCCTTGAGATGTAGATGGGATAGCAAGAAAGGCAACAGAGTGAAACGTACAGCTTGGATGATAACAGAGAAAATGGCAACTCTCAATTACATATGGTACAGTAAAAAATACTAAAAAACAATAAGCAGTTCTGGCTTCCTCCAGCTTGTCTCTGTACTCTGCCATTTATACTTTAGTGGTATTAAACGGGTGGGAGAAAATAAAATTCCATGCTTGTTTTGTGTCTCCTTTCTTCATTTAACTGATTTTCTGTTTCCTTCCTTACAGTTTGATAGACAGGGTCTTAGACTTATAACAACACAGTATGTTAGCTCTTTTGAGTCAGTCTCCACTTGAAGTTTGCCAGGGAGGCTGGAGTTTAATCTTTTGCCCCAACACTCATTCTAGTCTATCCTTAGGAAAGAGACTGTCTAGCCATTTACTTACTTAGTTAAAAGGTTATATACCTTCCGTAGCTATATAAATATCTTTGTTATACTAAGAATCATCTCCACATATTTGTCTAGTAAACGACTCCTGGCTGTAAAGTGTAAAGCTTCTGCCCATACAGTTTTGGTGACTACATAACATTCTTCCATGCATAATGCTGTCTTCCACTGGGCCTTATGTAGCAGATTCGGTCTATTAAAGTCTCAAGGCTGAGACCAAGCACGACAGATAATAACTCCTTTGAGGTGACAGTTAATAACTACTTTGAGGTGACTAAAGGTCAGTTTGGTCCTCATAGTCACTCTGTAAGAGGTTGTCTTTGTTTCATGTATACAATAGGTTCATTGTAGTTGACTAGGCTGACCAAGACAGGTTTTAATAATACCATTTAATATTTTTAAAATGTTCATATTGTAATGTTCTTGCAGACAGATGTGGCATTTTTATACAAAGGGAAGAAAGGCACAAGAATATTTAGATAATTACATTATAAGGGTTGTAAAAAATAATGTTTGGGGGTTAATAGTTTCACATGAGGATTTCAATAACTTGCCAGAACAGCCATAGGATATGAAACTCAAAAAAAAAAAAAAAAAAAAAAAAGAAAATAAAATACTAACAAGTTGTTAACTAAATGAGCACTAGCATGTTTAGGGCATCTTGCTGAGAGGATAAAAAGAGGATTATCACAGAATCACATATGGTTTGGGTTGGAAGGCACATTTAAGGATCATTTAATCCAACCCTTCTGCCATGGGCAGGGACATCTTTCACTAGTTCAGATTGCTCAAAGCCCTGTCCGACCTGACCTTAAACACTTCCAGTGCTGGGGTATCCACAACTTCACTGGACAACCTGTTCCAGTGACTCACCACTGTTATCGTAAAAAATTTCTTTCTTATGTCAATCTAAATCTACCCTCTTTCAGTTGAAAACCATTGCCCCTTGTTCTGTCACTAAAGACCTTGGTAAAAAGTCTTTCTCTATCTTTCTTATAAGTCTGCTTTAAGTATTGAAAGGCCACAATCAGGTCTTTCCAGAACCTTCTCTTCTCCAGGCTCAAAAAGCCCAACTCTATCAGTCTTTCTTCATAGAACAGGCACTCCAGCCCTGTGACCATTTTTGTGTCTCTCCTCTGGACCTGCTCTAATAGGTCCAAATCTTTTTTGTGCTGAGGACACCAGAGCTGGATGCAATACTCCAGGTGGGGTTTCACAAGAGCAGAGTAGAGGGACAGAATCACCCTCCTTGACCTGCTGGCCATGATTCTTTTTATACATCTCATGACATGATTGACTTCCTGGGCTGTAAGCACACATTGCTGGATCATGTCCGGTTTCTTATCCACCAGTATCCCCAAGTCCTTCTCCTCAGGGTTGCTCTCTATCTATTCACCGCCAATCTGTATTGATACTGGGCACTGCCCTGACCCAGGTGGAGGGCAATGCACTTGGTCTTGTTCAACTTCATGAGGTTCATATGGGCCCATTTCTCAAACCCGTCAAGGTCCCTCTGGATGGCATCCCTTCCCTCAATCATTATCAACTGCATTGCTCAGCTTGATGTAATCCGCAAACTTGCTGAGGGTGCACTCAATCCCACTGTGTAAGTCACTGATGAAGATATTATGTAGTATTGGTCCCTGTATCAGACCCTTGAGGGACACCACTCATTTCTGGTTTCAAGTTGGACATTGAGCCGTTGACTGTAAGTCTTTGGACACGGCCATCCAACCAATTCCTTATCCATCTGACAGTCTGTCCATCAAACCCATATCTCTTGGGGGGGTGGGGGGGACCGTGTCAAAGGCCTTACAGAAGTCCAGATAGATGACATCAGTAGCTCTTCCCTTGTCTACTGATGCAGTCACACCATTATAGAAGGCCATTAATACCACTACTACTTGGTGGTAATAGTTCACCAAGGCACTATTTGCCCTTGGTGAAGCCTTATGTAATTATATATTACTATACTACAAATATAAAATACATCCTCAAGTTTCTATTACAAGGCTATATTCTACATTTACAGTGGTAACTTATCAGAAATGCTTGCATGACCTTAGCATTACTTTCAGAAGTCTTATAAATTTAATGTTTAGATGCTTTCAGTCAGAAAGGTAACAATGTTTTAATCTCTAGCCCAGCTGAGAATACAAAGTTTAATTCTCTTTGCTAGGCTAGTAAAACATAACTATTGCATAATAAATTTTCGATGTAATAGTTGAACTCTCTTCATTGACCAGATGATGTTGTTGGTCTTCTCTTATGCAAACAATTGAACATTTTGGGATTCCTTTTATAATCAGTCATAAAAATATTCAGTATTAAAATATATATTCCAGAAATCCTAAATAAAAAGGTAAGGTATTTATAACTCCAGGTGAAATTCTCTTATGGCTGTTGGTGCTTTCCAATACTGTGTAAAACATCCTTCATATTCTGCTCTGTCTATAGAAGGACAGCCACAAGTCTTGCTGGACAAATTACAATTGCTTACAAAATGTTCTGGAAACTGAAGCTCAATTATAAAACAAGTGGTAAAGGAAGTGGCCAAAGAAGTAAGATGAACAGTATGGTGACTTCATTTCTGGATAAACATCAGGGGATGGGGATTGGATTTCCTGTTGATATACAAAGGCCTCTTCAATATTTTTTCCGTTTCATATTTGTAAACTGGATATGTGTTAGTATTTCTTCATAGAAATTCTTATAGCCAGGCAGAACTACTGTGATCTTACTGGTTTGCAAAACACATACTGTGAGCTTCTTCTAAATGTCTGCATAAGCTTCAGCAATTTCAGTCAAATGAGTCTTCAAAAATGTCCAGTCTTGATTTTAAAAATATCAGCATGGCATAAACCTTCATGAATTCCAAAGTAAATTCTAATAAGTGTGTCATATGTACCCTAAAATTTATGATAATTCTTGTATATTTTTTACTTTGACATTGTGTTCTTTAAGCCTGCTTTTGCCTGCATAAAATATGCAAAGTGATTCTAACATACTCCTTTGTTATCTATATCACAAATATCATGTTAAATTTTTATCATCAATGTTGATGTAATAGAAATTGCTAATAAAAGTAAAAAACTGCAATGATTCTGTGAAATGTATGTGCTGAAATGATTATAATCAGCTCATCTAATCGGTTTCAAGATGTAATAATCACTAGTTTTCTTTAATTCACTTGATATATGGTAAATCATGTAGTACCAAGACAGAGTCTGGAAAGCATTGTCTGGGAAGATGGAAGCCTAAGTAGTATTGCTTTTACCTTTTTCACCAATACTAATTTGTTGGGTTTTTTCCCTAATTTCAAATTAAATTAATCTAGCAAGTGTAGATTTGGTTAAATGGCATTACCTGCATCTTCCTTCAGTTCTCACTTAAGGATTTGTGTCAGACTAACATCCTCTAACTGTTCACAAACATTATTTACCCCTTCTAAAAGGACAGCACTATATTACAGGGCTTTTTTGTCTTTTTTTTTTTTTCCCCCCTCCCTTTCATACTTCTTCAGGACTCTACAGTTATAGAAAATTACCATTAATGGTTCATGATAATGGTATATGCAGTTAACAAGGTGGAGTACCTTGGGAAATTTTGTTAAGGGATTACTCTTTCTCCAGCTAAGAAGTTGCCTTATCTATTGATACTACTCATTGTCAGAAAGTTAGAGCAAGTGGAGTTAGTGAAATGTGTAGAACTGAAAAAGACTGTGCAACAATGTGTCCCCCAAAAGAGCTAACTTCTTTGAGTCAGTACAGGAAAGCAATTTTTTCAATCAGATTGAGGACTGAGCTCATCAGAGGAAGAAATAGAATCTTCATCAATCTTAATTTAATGTCAAAACTTGATTTTTATTTAATATTAAAGTGGGAAATAAGCTGTTCCTGAAAAGCTTCACTGTGCATCAATACACCAATAAAACTTGTCCATTTTTCCAATAATGATTTATACTTTACTATTGTTAATAGCTGCTGTGCTAATTATTAAAATATTTATAATTCATAGAAGTGTTGCAATTCATTATATTGTGGTACAAATGGCTTATTTGTGCAGACCTTACTTTCTCAGTTGATCAGTTCCAATCTGTTAAAATAACACTAATTTTTATACACAATGTGTAAGGCAAGGCAGATGTTACTAGAATTTTGTCAATAAATCATGCTCTCTCATACCCCCAGGTCCTTAGTAAAAGCACTGGCAATATGGTATATAGCAAGGCAATCTGCAATGAGTTAAGATACTGGCTCCATCACTGGCTCTCAAAAAGTTTCTTCTGCTTGACTGAAAATGAATACCATTAGATTCAAGCCACAGCATCTTCTTCCAGGCGGCATGGACAGCTGGTACTTGCAGTGATTAAGAACCTTCTGACCTGTGGTTAGGACCAGCTGGAAAAATGTCTTTAGTTTGGCTACTCAACTTCATTATCAGTGAATGCCTTGAACTGATGCTTATTAACAAAGACGACTTCCCTTTACTTCAATTGTGCTATCGAACATCCTAATTTATCTAACATATCTACTACTACACTGATGTTCAATGTAAGTAACTAAAGATAAAGTACTTCTGTTGGAAAGCAAAACTATACTTAGTCATCTGCTTACTCACTGTGTATGGGTTAAGTGGGGAGAAAAAACAGCTTCAAGGAACAGATTGGCAATGCAATCAAAGCAGAAAGAAGCAAAAGCTAAATGGAGTTGTCTAACTCTTTCTAACTGTTCAGAGATATTCTTACTGAATAAAATACATGGTATGAATGTAGTGACTGACACTACTATAAGTTCCGAAAGATCTAACTAGGTGTTCTGTAGCAGTTTTAAACATTTAATCCTGCTATTCAGTTCCATTCATAAGGGAAGAAACTTGTATCTCCAACAGTAGTAACAATGACTAAAATCTATAAAAAACATGTTTTGTAGAATTTCTGATAGAACACAAAATCTATCTTGACTTATTCTCAGTGTACTTTGGCTTAACTCTTCTTTTTTTAACATTATGAACTGTTTATTAACTGTAATGTAGTCCTTGAGTTGCTTTGCCATTTTAACAGAAGTAAAAACTCAGTTGGAGCTGGTTACATGATGACTAAATTAAGTGTATCTAATGACATCATCAAAGGTGTGTGACACTGTATAAGAAAATGTGTTCAATTGCTTAGACCTTTGTCAAACTTTATTTATATTTAAATTATCTGTTACATGTTTGACTTAGAAAAATCTTTTTATCATGCATAGTATTTGCTCTTTATTGGTAGATTCAACCATACGTGAAAGAAAAGCTGAGAAAAGATGTATTTTGTCAATATTATAAACTTCTGGAAACTTTCACTGGATAGTGCTAACATCTATGTTCTTTGGGGCATGAAACTATCCTTTGTGACGGATTTTGTTTGTTGACATCTATGGAAACATCTGACCATATGGTGCCAGGTTCTACCTTTTGAACAATTCCACTCTGCATACTTCAGCAGCAGTTTCTTAGTCTTTTATATTCCCTTAAGACCCTGTTCATACCTCATGTGCTCCAGTTCCCAACCTGAGCTGGATCCAGCTACCAGAAGAAATATTGTTTCTCTATTTGATACTAAGCATTATTGAAAGAGAAGGCTATCAGAGCCAAATGTAAGGAGTACAGGAGCTGGGGATGTTTTTTCTTGACTAATATGGGCCACAAACAATTAAATAAAGAACCAGCAATCAGATACTTTGAAAATTAAATGGGGTCTGATTAATTCATGCCTGCATAGTGCAAGGAATTTGACAGAACTTTTGGAATTTTCTGGGCAAAAGAAGAGTAGATGAGGAAGCGTGTTGGGGCCTGCAAAACATGGGAAGAACTATTTACTGACTGGACCAGAAGTACAGGGAATGTGGAGCAGGAGGTTATGAAGGAACTAGAAATCATTTGTCAAGGAAGCAGAAAGTGTATCCAACACTCATTTTTCTCTCTCTTTTTGCTTTTATGCCCTGCTTTCCTCTTGGTCATATTGCATGAACGCATACTAGTTGCTCACTTCTCAAGTAAATTCACTAGTTCCCTCCCAGACACAAGAAGGACATCTTTGTCCTAGGATCTACTCTGGACACTCTATGTCAGAATGATCCTGTGACAAGACTAGTCTTTCAAAGTAATTCCAGCTTGCTCTGCACCCTAAAATACATTCACATACCCTCAGGTTATGCCTGAGAACATGAAACAAATAGCTGGAGCCATGCTAAAAAGGAACTCTGGCAGGAAGCATCATAGATGCATTGCTATTTCAGGTCCTCCAAATTGAAAATCCGCAAATATTTTTAAAAAACAAGACCATAGGGACAGCACATAAGACAAAGAGTATCTGACTGTATCTGAACAGCTGACTGCTATGTACCGTGAAAGCTCTAGTCAGCCCAAGCTGTTCTAGACCTGAACCAGTGTGCAATGACTGAACTGGACAGTCACTCTGCTGCGCAGACCTCAGATACATAGTATAAGATTCAGCTGATGAACTGGATTATGTCGAAAGCAAGGACAATGTCTGGATTTTGGCAAGGAAGAAGAGCAGGTGATCCAGAACCTAAAGGAGTTCTCTCCCAGAATACTAGGTTTCATTCTTCTGTTATCAACAGATGTTTATACTGGACTTCTTTACTTTCATCACTTACAGGTCCTTGGGGCCTGACTGGTTGCACCTACAGGTTGCACCTACTGATGTCACTGCATGGCCATTCACAATTATCTTTCAAAGGTTATGGTGACTGGGAGAGGTTCTTGAAGACTGGAAGAGGGCAAATGCCTGTGTTACCTTCAAGAAGGCCAAGAAGGAAGATCCAGGGAACTACAGGCCAGTCAGCTTCACCTGTATTCCTGGGAAGGTGATGGAGAAAATCCTTCTGGAAACCATTTCCAAAGATGTGCAGGAAAAGAAGTTGATTGGGAGTAGTCAGCATGGATTTATCAAAGGGAAATGACATCTGGCCAACCTGATAGCCTTCTGTAATGAGGTGACTGCCTTGGTGGAAGAGGGGAAAGCAGTGGACATAGTTTACCTCTACTTTAGTAAGGTTTTTGACACTGTCTCTCTTAACGTCATTGTAGACGAGCTACCAACGTACAGTTTAGATAAGTGGACAGTGAGGTGAATTGAAAACTGGCTGAAACCTGGCCCTAGAGGATTGTAATCAGTGGCATAAAGCCCAGTTGGAAGCCAGTCACTAGTGGTGTACCCCAGGGGTTGATACTGTCACCAATACTGTTTAACCTCTTCATTAATGACCTGAACACTGGGACAAACTGCATCCGCAACAAGTTCACAGGTGATACAAAAGTGGGAGGAGTGGCTGATACACCAGACAGTTGTGCTGCTATCCAGAGGGACCACAAAAGTCTGGAGAATTGAACTGATATGAATCTCATAAACAAAGGGAAGTGCAAAGTCTTGCAAATTGTGAGGAATCGTCCCAGGCACCAGTACATACTGGAGGCCAACCAACTGTAAAGCAGCTTTGCACAAAAGGACCTTTGGATCCTGGTGGGCAACAAGCTGACCATGAGACAGCAATGCACCCTCAGGGCAAAGAAGGCTAATGGCATCCTGCATTAGGATGCTGCATGCTAATGCAGCATGCTGCATTAGGAAGGACATTGCCAACAGGTCAAGGGAGTGATCCTTCACTCTACTCAGGATTGTTAAGGCCACACTTGGAATGCTGTGTCCAGTTCTGGGCTACCCAGTACAAGAAAGATATGGATTTACTGGAATGAGTTTAGCACAGGGCCACAAAGATGATTAAAGGGGCTGAAGCATCTTTTATATGAGGAAAGGCTGAGACAGTTGAGACTGTTCAGGCTAGAAAATAGAAGGCTCAGGAAAACCTTATCAATGTATAGGAGGGAATGAAGAATGGGGCAACCAGACTTTCCTCAGTAGTGACCATTGGCAGGACAAATGGTAATACGCGCAAATTAAATCACATGAAATCACATGAGTGACGACGGCACTTTAGAACGAGTAGAACACACTGGAACTGCCATTTCAGCAAAACCTCCGAGGCGAGGAGCTCTGAGACAGAGGCCCGCATCAGGGGACTGTTGCTGGATTGGCTAAACCGCGGCAAAACCGCGCAGGGAAGGGAGAAAAAAAAGGACACGGAGAGAGAGGGTTACCGCAGCCATGCCCTGGCCCCTGAGCAGGAAGGCAGGAATTCCTGACGAGGGCCCAGCTCTGACTCAGCGAGGGCAGGGACAAGAGTGACGGCGGCAATTCCCCTCCCGTACAAGAGCAGCTCCCAGGGAGCGCGAGCGACCAGGAGCGCGGCAACCAGGATGGGCAAACAGGGTGTGGCACGTCAGTTTGCGCAGGCAGGGCGTGTGGGGAAGGCGAAGTCACCCTAGCAGCTCAAGAGGAACTGTGAAAAGTGAGTTCATTTGGTTGTCCCCATCCTTCAGAAGAAACTAGGCTACGGTATTCACTCAATAGCCTAGAGGAGCAGAGACACCCAATCTATCAACTCATGGCTCCATGGCTGGTGTCATCGCCACAGATTTGTTTTTTTTGATAACGGGATGGCCTAAACAGCACCAGGTTTGCTGGCGTCTGATGGGATTCATCTTTCTCAAAGGGGAAAGAGAATCTTTGCTCAGGAACTTGCAGGGCTCATCAACAGAGCTTTAAACTAGACTCGAAGGGGGAGGGGGATAATATCAGGCTTGCCTGAGGGAAGCTGGGGGACGACGTGCCACGGTTAGAGGGAGCAGGTGCCAGTGAGGGCACTCAGCCTGTGTCTCTGAGATGTGCGGGGTACGCTGGGGCACAGCTGAAGTCGAACAGAGTTGAGCTAGGGGATACTGTGGCAACAGGAGCCAAGAGGGAAACGGCAGTGAAACACCTCAAAGGACACAAGGGGTGTTCCTCTATGAAGAAGACATGGACGACAGTCCAGCTGAAGTGCCTCTACACCAATGCATGAAGCATGGGCAACAAGCAGGAGGAGCTGGAAGCCATTGTACATCAGGAAAACTATGATATGGTTACCTTCACGGAAACGTGATGATCTTAAAGGTCTTTTCCAACCTATACGATTCTGTGATTCTGTGAAATTCCATTTGAACACAAGAAAACACTTTTTTTTTTTTTTTTTTTTTTTTGAGGGTGGTCAAATACTGAAGCAGGTTGCCTAGAGAGTTTGTGGAGGATCCACCTGTGGAGATATTTGAAACCCTACTGGACATGGACCTGAGCAACCTGCTCTAGCTGACCCTGCTTGAGCAAGGGAGTTAGACTAGACGATCTCAAGAGGTCCCTTCTGAACTCAACAATTCTGTGATTCTTCAATCCACCTTTGCACCCTAGTTTGCACCAACTATCATAGCAAAGCTTTCCAAGCTCAGAAACTGTTGGATTTGAGATATTTCTGCAACAATTCAGCTTCTTCTATATGTACTTTAGTTTGTAATCCCAAATCCATTATCATGTATATATATTCAGAGCAAAGAATAGACATGCTCTAGATATGAACAAAGACAATGTAATGAAACTGCTGTTTGTAGGAATTCTGTTTTGCTTGTTCAGAAAGTTGTAAACAGGAAGAGGAAAGGTAGAGATGGAAAAGAGAAAGAACAGTCTTACACATAGCCATTTAAATGGTGCTATGTGGAAATAGACTGTCCTTTATGACACTGAATCCTATGGTTCTGGGAAGGTCATGTTGATCAAACTTCTTATGGGTCACCAAACTATCCGTCCTTCACTTTCTGAGAGTCTTAGGATTTGATTTGTTAAAAGTCTGGGCAGTAAGGAGCAAATGTAATCAGAGCTTTTTATTGCATAGACAAAATGCCATATAGTGTCACATGGTATAAAAATTCATGCCACAACAGGAACTTCAAATTAATAGGTGCATCTAACCTTCTCTGCTTTCCTGTATAAAGGAAAATAACAATTTATTTTCGAAAGGTACTGTAAAAATCAAGTGATTTGTTTGTACCACACTGTAATATCAGTGATAAATACTGTAGAAAAGTCTACAAACAAATTAGTTCTGCCTTCAAGGCAGAGTTTGAATAATATTCAGCAAACAAGGCGTAAGGCCACACACTGAATAAGGAAGATAAAGATATTGTGTAGGAAAAGTACAGAGAATGAAAGGTACCCTGAATGAGGCAGGATACTCAGAAAATAGTATGAAAGTACAACATAATTACACAATGTATATGTACAAAGGGGCTAAATTAGGACAAAAGCAATATTATTTCTGGTAACTTCTGACTTTTGAGTGTTTGCTTTGACACTGTAGCAGTCTTAGCATAAATTTGTGAATGTTACATATGTAGAGTTTAAATGTTGCAGAAGTTTGAACACTAGCTGGTGTTCGTGCCCAACATTAAAATTACAATGTATCTGACAATACACATTTGCTCCTTGGGCTGCTCACACCTACTGCTGATTGCCTTCAGGCTAAGGCTTGTAATGAGGTGACCCCCAGCAGAGTGGTTTTCTCTCACTCACTCATGTCCTGTTTTTGAGGACGTAGATGGGCATAATCGTTACACACATGTATGCTGACCCACTGATCCCTTTTTGAGAACTGTTGAGCACCAAAAGAAATTAAAATTGAAACTCAGCAGGTACAGGATTGGGTCCACAGCAGTCTTTATCTACTTGCAAAATGGCAGTAGTTAGATAGTCACCATTTCTTCATTTGCACCCACACTGAGCTAAAATCACTATAAAAGCTAATACCTGTTTAAACTCTGGCAGCAGAGTGACTTTTTTCAATTGCTTACAGCCCTCACATTATATCGAAGAGAACCACATCTAAGCAGTGTGCCAGAATGAAAAAAGGCAGTTCAAATGGCAAAAAAGTGAATCTGCAGCTACAGCCAATTATTTCAGCATGCTGTCTCAGTGGCAATTAAGACACAGTTCTCATGGCAATGGCATTCTGGTTCTCCTATACATTCTTTAATCTTTATAATATACCTCTTTCCCATTAGTGCTTCATTATGGCTTTTTAGTTTTTCATTTGGGAAATACATTTTTCATTTATTTAACAATTCCTTTATTGAATCATACTTTTCACTAGTACATCCATGAGAACATGAAAGAGGCTATACTGGATCAGGAAAAGATCTGTGTAGCGGGTCTTTTGTCTCCGTCAAAAACACATGGCTAGGAAATATTATAAAAGCTAGCACACAGTGATCCATCTCTAGAAGACTCTCGTACCCACCACCACTTCTGAGCTCCCAGAGTCACAGAGGGTTTGGGTATGGGGGAGGGGGAGAGGAAGGGGTGTTGTGGGTGGGTGTACTCAGTGAAGACACAAACTTTTATTTTGAACCTGCCACCTCCTAGCTTTACTTACTTGCTTAGAGGAGAGAGAGAATAACCATTTGCTATTCAATTTCTATATGTCTCATTTATTTTATAAATATCTATCCTTACCTGTTCAGTCATTTCTTTTTCAGGCTGAAGGATCTACTCTGGTTAACCTTTCTTCATGTGACACTTTTCTACAGCAGCAATTGTCCTTTTCCGATTTTACAACATGCTTTTTTGAGATGGGACAGATCTGGGACAAATCTGCTGGTAGTATTCAAAATGTCACTTCACCTTAGATTTATTAAGTGGCAGAATGATGCTTCCTGTATTGTTCCTTTATTTTGATTCTTTCTAATAATTTTTAAAATTATATTTCCTTTCTTGGCGAATATGCATCTCTTCATGTTGAATTTAATTCACCCTTTAGAACTCTGTATTGTGATGGTCTTCTGCAGTACTTCACAGCTAGACCTTGTTTTTACTACCCTGAGAAATTTTATATCAAATAGGAACATCATCATTTCACTTTCTTTCTCTCACCCCGATCATTTTTCAATATATTACATCTAGCTGGTTCCACTACAATCCCCGTGAGTCTCCTCAGATCGTATCCATGCTATCTGCAACCCGGCCATTCTTTTTCACTCTCTGTATCTTTTCTTCACAACTTCTTTTGTGAGAAAGTGAATATCCCTTTTCTTATCCCATAGCAGTTTATTTTATTTAAAAGCATTTGATGAGAGATTTTGTTGCACACTTTTGTTAACTATGTCAACAGAATCATACAGGTCTATGTGTTTTTATTTCTGTAGAGTGTTATTTGGACGGGCAAAATAAACAAACAAACAAAAACTATTATACTTTATTTTAAGGTTGGAAACACTTTAGGTTGGATTTGTCTGTTTGACTGACTAGAAAATAGTTGAAGAACACAACCAATAATTACAAATGTCAGGATTTTTATTTCTTCTAATGCAAAATTTCCTAAAGTTCGTGTTTAGGAAAATATGTTACCTGCATCACTAATATGGGATTAACTTTCTGACATTTAGGACTACAACTGAACATGTTTTATTACTCAAGACCTGTTAATACAGGGAAATAACAATTATTTGTCATGGTCAAAACTTCAGTGATTGTCTCTCTACAAGGAATGAACTGAAGCTTGCAATTCTGGTAACTTAATGATGCAGCTGCGTGTTGTTTGGTTACCTCAGGCTTAGGTGCAATTGATAACATTGTTTTACATTAAAATGGGAAATAGATATCTGTAATATGAACTTAAAGAACAGTATACTTATTATTTAATGAATTCTATGAACCTTTAAGAGATTCTTCCTTTTATTTTATTTCAGCTCTCAAGCTGCCTTGTGCCTGCCATCAGGGCAGTTAAAGCACTTGAGCTGCATCATTTTGTTACTCCTATTTCACCCTTCATATACTGCATTTTTCCTCCAAACATGTCACATGATTTGCATTTGTGTTGGGATCTTTTTTAGTATTTGATCAACCATTTCTTAAAATTTGGAACTAAACAAGTTGTTTTAAGAGATTTTCTACTTAATTTATTACTTTTTCAGGAATAAGTTAGAATAACATTTTTATATAGACACATTAGACATTTACAGGTACTTGATTGTGATTTCTGAGTATATATTATAAAATTGTAATTTAATGCTAGTGTTTATAAAGTTGTAGAAGGTTTGCTTAATACATGGAGATCAAAGCATATACAAGGAAGAAAATTACAAATCATATCCAAACACATATATTGGGTTTACGTATCAAGGTGCTGACACGGAGGGCTGCAGGAGCCTCTGTGAGTCAAGACCAGGGCTGCCCCAAACCGACACAGCCAGTTCCACCCAGCTCCAACAGACCCACCACAGGGCACAGCTGAGCCCCTCAGCCAAGATGGTGGCACCTCTGGGAAAGTGTATAGAAGAAAGGGTAAAAAAAAACTGTGCAGAAGCTGTGAGAGAGAAGGGTGAGAAAAATATGAGAAAAACAGCCCTGTAGACACCAGAGCCAGAGAAGAAGGAGGGGGAGGAGGTGCTCCAGACATCGTGGTAGAGATTCCCCTGCAGCCCGTGGTGTAGACCATGGTGAAGTAGGTTGTTGTCATGTAGACCATGGTGAAGTAGGTTGTTGTCATGTAGACCATGGTGAAGTAGGTTGTTGCCCTGCAGCCCATGGAGGACCATGGTGGAGCAGATATCTGCACTGCAGCTTGTGAAGGAACCCACGCCACAGCAGGTGGACATACCATGAAGGAAGCTGCAGCCCATGGAGAGCCCACGCAGGACCAGGCTCCTGGCAGGAATTGTGGCCGTGGAGAGGAGCCCACACAGGAGCAGGTTTTCTGGCAGGAGCTGTGGCCCGTGTGGGACTCATGCTGGAGCAGTCTGTGCCTGATGGACTGTGCCTTGTGGAGAGGACCGACGCTGGAGCAGTTCTTGAAGAACTACAGCCCATGGGAAGGACCCAAGCAGCAGCAGTTCAAGAAGGATTGTGGGAATTCTGTGAGAAGGACCCCACACTAGAGCAAAGGAACAGCGTAAGGAGGAAGGAGTGGCAGAGAGGAGCTGTTGTGGACTGATCAGGACCACCATTCCCCATCCCTTTGTGCTGCTTGGGGCGGTGACGAGGTATAAGAGTCAGGAATGAAGGAGTGAAGTTGAGCCTGGGAAGAAGGCAGGAGTGGGGGAAAACTGTTGTAGTTTTTGTCATTGTTTGTCACCATCGAAATTACTTTAATTAGGAATAAATTAATTTAATTTTCCCCAAGTTATGTCCATTTTGCCTGTGATGGTACTTGGTAAGGGATCTCCCTATCTTTATATTGACCCACAAACCTTTTAATCTTATTTTCTCCCCTTGTCTTGTTGAGGAGGGGAGTGAGAGAGCAGCTGGGTGGGCACCTGGCAGCCAGCCAATGTCAACCAACCACAACACAGTATACTCAGATAAATGTATTTTAGACAGTAAATATATTTGTGCCCCAAAAAGGCAATTCCTATTTAATCGCTCTACTTAAGCTTGTAAAACTATCATATAGCATTCAAAGAAGGATGCCTTTGTTACTCATAATGATAAGGATAAAGAAGTTGTGTTTACATTTGGATATGGCTAAGTTTTTATCTTTTAGAAGTGGCAGTATGGTCATTGTTCAGCATACACTAATAGCATGCAGTCTTGCCAGTCTGGGATTTGTTTCTTTTTGTTGTTGTTTTTTGGAAGAATCTAAAATTAGTTTGTCTAAGTATATCTCATTTAGACTAATTGAAAGTCCCACCCATTGTTAGTATTGTTAGTGTACAACTTAAATTTGAAAGAACAAAGCAATATGATTATCAAAACATACATAAAAAAAGGTCAAATGCCAACACCTGCCACTAGAATATTTAATTCACTTTCATTAAATGTCCAACAGATTTCCTTAGAAATTTCACAGACTTAGATACCGATCCTACAATGAGCTTTATTTAAAAACTCATTGAATTTATTGGATGCCATGAAGATGCAGGAATTTGTTTTTACTTTGCCCCCTTCCCAGAAAAAGAAAGAAGAAAAAAAAAAATATGGTAGAATATGCAGCATATACAATGAGAAAAAAATCATGCTCTCATTGAAAAGTCATGCCTTGCTTGACTTCTATGACTTTTTAAAAGAGGTAGTCTGAAACGAAAAACTATACTTGTCTTTTTTGAGGGAATGAAATTCTCTGGAAACATGTTTGACTAAGGTTATACCAGGAATATCAGGCCATTAACAATAGTTAAAGTGAAGACGCTCCATCATAGCACCTTTAATGCCTGGTCAATTTGCAGGCCTGACTCAGCTGTGAAGTAAATTCAGTTACTCTAAAATAATTTAACTGATTGACTGAAATGTACTGAAAGGAAATAGTTAATCTGCTCTTGCAGCTCAGCTAACCAACAGTAACTCATTGGCCGTGACAGCTTTGATCTGTTTACATGCTGAATCACCAGCTTCCTGGTTAGCAAGGGCATTCAGAGGATTCTAGTCTAAACATCTACTCTAATGTAAAGATGATGACTTATAAATAAAAATGTGACTTTATTTATTCTAACTTATTCATTCAATTATGTTCTTTTGGGGCTGAATCAGACAAAAGATACTATGTGTATAGACTACAAAAATTGATGCTGATGGCTAAAATCTGAGTTCATTATTATAGGATGAAGTTACTCACCTGGTGGCAATAAAAAAAAATTGATGACTCAATAACTAAAATGACAGCTGGAACCATAATTATGATTGGAACCAAGCACTTCTGGTACACTCAAGTAATATATTAAATACGATCACATTTCAAAGTGGTCAGTTTCCTCTTCATTGCTCTCAGACACTTCTTTCTATTTCTCATTTATTTCCGAATTTGGAAGCACACCTCAGGTGAGTTAATTACAACAAACATAATTAACACCAGTTCACAAATGCTTCTGATTACACTTAGTCAGACCTATTTTTGTAAACAGAACTGAGCCAGAGGGTTAATGGTAGCACATAGTGAATCTATCATCATATTGCTGAATGTTTATTATACTTGAGCTTGATAAAAGATACTAGTCACAAGGAATAAGCTATTACAGATGGATACTATAAGACATTCTGTAAATAGTCTTGGAAGAAGTAAGTACCGTCTGGCTAGTTGCATATGATTCACCACCCTTACTATGCCGTACTTAGATTTATAAACCTGGGGTGACTTCTGACTTCTTCATCAGGAAGACTCTGTCTCAAACTTAAGTCTTAAGAACTAATGAACATCTGTGTCTCTCACTGATGACAGGATATTGTCAGGAAAGAAAGCTTAAAAATGGTATGTTTATTCCTCTGTTAGCATAGATCAGCAGAAGCATTACATTTAAAATGGAATACAGCTTTGCATGGAACAGCATGGCAATGTTATAGTCAGAGGTAACTAACTCTAGTATCTACCTGTAGGAAATTATTGTGATAGCAGATTAAACAAAATATGAATACAGTGCATGGACTGAACCTATTCTAGATGTAGCCAAGCATGAATGAAGCACACTTGCTGGCCAACGTTAACAGTGGCAGACACCGTTCTGCCTGGCACTGTCAGAACAGGGCTGGGACACAGGCAAATCTGGAATTGATTGCCTGTTTCTTTCCAACAGGGTGGGATCAGATCATCCACTGGTATCTTAAATAAAAATAATCTATCCATCATCCAATCTTGTGTCATCTCTTTGAGGAACTAAACTGAGAACACAGTATATTGCTGCCTATCAGCTAAATATAATTCTAGTCTTATGTCTATAAGTGCTATTTGAACTTAGTACTTGGCCCTTTAACTTCTTTGAAACATATGGTTTCTATTCATGAAGTCAGTCACGTCTGCTCTTTCCATCAGTGTTGTGCATTGTGTATACAAGTCTAGGAACAGTGCCTGCATGCACATTTTCAGGGAATCATATTCACAGTAATTGTTTGACCACAATAAAAATGAGGACATTTAGCTTCATCAAGAGCAGGATGAGATTCTAGTTTATGGACTCGGTCTAACATTTACTCTGTATGAACTACACGCTTACATTTAATCATTCATTTATTCATGAAGAATCAGTAGATAAGACCCTTAGTCTGTGCTTCAATTAAATAAGTGACCAAATAATGTGTGTCCTAGAAAACTGAAGACAAATTACTATTCTTCAGAAAGAAACTTTGGAGGGCAATGGAGATTGCAAAGTTGTACTATTGTGTTTAGAGGATGTACTTGTACTAGGCCTCAGAAACTCTGCATACTTTCAGAAATGGATTTAATAGAATCTTTCATTGTTCTGATTTATTAGTGGGCTGACACTGCAGAATGGTATCTCCTCTATTATTTGTGTTCAACTTGGCCAGAGTCCCATTGTGCAATTACACAGGGAGAGAAAGCATTCCCTTCTCATTCCCTTCTGACGTTCTGCCTCCTCCAAGTATTAGCTTCAAATGTGTGTGGTTAAAGCAGTCTAGGCAGGTATGCAAGTTGAGTGACTGGGTGAATCTAAATTCGAAGGGGAAGATATAAAAGTAATAGGATAAGGTCAGAGAAAGGGACACAATGCTATAGTATATGGAGATAGCTATATATAAAAATACTGTATGTCTATTAAGTTCTCTCTGATGATGGCTACAATGAGCTGCAGCAGCCAGTCTCACAAAAATGCTTTCTACCTGCAGCACTCTTCCAGAAATGTGCTCTTTCTTTTAGACTTTGAAAGATGATATGCAAAGATAACAATTGCAGCAATAGAAATTGAGGTCAGATTGCAAAACATGAAGCCATGTTTTGCTTGGTTTCTATCTCCAGCATGTGTCCATAAACCAAGAAATAAAAAACATTTAAAATTCCACTTTCTGTGGAATTTACTGTTTTCATAAAGATCTGTAAGCGGTGTGATTATTCGAGCTGCTTTATTAGGTGGGAAACACCACCTTAATAAAGATTATTTATCAATGTCTACCTTCTACTGAGATAGGAAGGGTCCAGTGGAACATTTCAGGCTGTTTTGAATGCATGGATTATAGACACTGCTCCTAGAGAAAGTTCTGTGCGACATGACACACATCATGCTTTTTTTTTTCTTGGTTTTTTACTATAAGCACTATAAAAAATGAACCCATTGTCCTCCTGTTCAGATAAAGGGCAGCAAAGCTAAAGAGGGGTGGAAATTCCTATTTTAAATGTTCTGTCATAGGAGAAGTCTGTGGCAGAGGGCACGTCAAAGTACCTTACTTGGCCACAGTAAAAGGGGTTGTATACTACCTCTGAACAGACAAGTTACAGTATTTGGGGCAGCACTGGCGTAGCTGGTGACAGACAAGGAATGCGGCACGGTGAGAGAGGGAAACATGAATGCTCAGGATGGAGTTCTGAGCCAGCCACGTCTCTGAATGATCTGGGTGTTGGTGTCCCAGCACAGAGCTGCAGTTAGTGTGAGAGGAGAGAGCGTGTCCTGAGCTCCTAGGTGGTCTCAGGACAATTGAGACTTCATGAAGGAAAGTAAGTATATTTTTAAATGGAGAAAAGTTTAAGTAGGAAAAGGGAATACATTTGTGAATCTTGCCATCCGCTGAATCACGCAGCCACCTGAGATATAGTTGAGCTGTTTTCCCTACTCTGATGTCTTAGTGTATTGAATTTTTTACTATAAAATATTTTCTTTGTAGCCACTCACAGATACAAAAGATGTTTCTGTGAACAAAGCCTCTTCTATTTTTTAAAAGCCTTGCTGCTGTCTTTCAGTATTAGACATTGTAATCCTTTTTTCTGCTTCACAGTTGGCTGATATGGAAATGGAATTAGGAACAGTATTAGAGTGTAGACTCGAGCTGAAAAGTTAGCCTGTTTCCCATGTCAACTGTTGTCTTACCATACAACCTTAAGCAACTCATTTAACTTCATCATGCCCCAATTCATCAGAGATGTGTTGGCAATACTACACAGCTCAAATTGATTTGAAATGGAGTTACAGAATCACAGAATCACAGAATTGTATAGGTTGGAAAAGACCTTTAAGATCATCAAGTCCATGTTACATCACATCCCCTCTCTCCTAATTTTCTAGATAAAATGGATATGTTTCTAAAACAAATCATAACTATCTCCCACAAAAATATGTCATTTTTCTGTATGACATTCAAACTTTCCCTGAAAATCACAGACCTAAGATTCTGAATCTGTTATTTTAAACTTTAGTTGCGTGCTTTTAGTTCAGTACCTTCTTTCTGTTTGGTTTGTGTTGCCATTAAACAGGAAATTATTTGGAAGATAAGCATGTTGTGTTGCCTAGCACAATAAAAAAGCTAATCCCAGATTTTCATTTACAATTATATATATTCATAAGCCTGGTTAGATCTCAGGTGGGTGCAGGGAGAATGTGCACACTTCATTGCAATTTCTTGAAACCAATTTTGAAATGTCTATCTGAGGATGTGGTTTATCTATGTATTTATTTCCAAGAAGCAGTAATATTAAAGGTGTGCAGGATTTGTAGCAGGTAGATTATGTTTGTGAAGATACATTACTGAGACCTTGAGTTGAAAGGTTGTCTAACAGCTTGGTAAAACTACACAAGTTGCAAGTAATATTCTGTCTGTAAACAATTCTTAAGAGAAGACTTCTACACAACTTATTTTCCTTGTAATTAAGTTGGTTTTTTTTAAAGAAAATCTATAAAAGCAGAATACTTTTCTCCAAATGGAATAAGTTAGAGTCTTCCATGAGACTGTCCTGCTTCTTAAGGATTTTGAAACAGGTAGTATTTAAGCAGAATAAAATGACATGCACATATGGTTAAGTGAATTTATCTAGCCATAACAGTATAGTCTTATTTTGTAAAAGTAAATATGCATGTTTAGACCAGAATGATGTCTCTTTTAGTGCAAGGGGAGTACTCCAAAAGGGATTCTATTCCCCATTTAAGGCTGCTGCACAAGAGACAGCCAACACTCTGCAAATCCAATAACGGTATTGTAAACACTCACACAGCTCTACTGGTGAGTGATCCAGAAGGTTTTAATACTTATGTTGTTTATAGGCATAATACTTATGCCTTTTATCTCCTTCTGTTGGTAAGCCGCCATTTAAAGCAGAATTGTCTCAAAATTATGCCTTTCATATCTGCACTATCTAATATCTAAGTTTAGGTCTCAAACTTGCAAATTCTCCTTTGTCAACCGGAACAACATAACTTTGGGGCTTCAGACAGCAGAAAAGAAAATAGATATTTTCTAAATTTTCCCCAGATTATAGAGTAGAATAATGCAGTTTAGAGGAGATACAAGTAACAGCTAATCCTTCTGCTCTATATATGTAACAGATCTCATCATCACAGGATCTCCTCTAATCTACATTTTCTGAAAATACAACCTTATTTTTTGATATTACATTATATTTATAATGCATTAACTACTACACTAGAAGGTTAGTTTAAATTAGGAAACAAGTTTTGCATTTGTAGGGGAAACTAGAGGGGGGAAATCCTCTTTTCAGTTTTAAACGGAAAGTTTTATAATCAGCAGTTAACGGCGAGTCTGATTTTCAGTGATGGTCTTGACTTTCCATATGTTGCCATTGAGAAGCAAAATTTTCTTATATTTTTCTGTTTTGTTTTTTGTTTTATTTGGGTTTTGGGAGAGTTGAGTGTGTTTGTGAACATTATTATCTTGTCTACTCTGAAAGTTAATACTGTAAAGAATTCTCTTCCAAACAATATATTCAGAGCAATAATTATCTTTTTCTTGAAAAATTTAATTTGTGTTTAAATATGGTGGAAAAATATTAGTTCAAAGAAAAGGACTCTGAATCTGAATTGAACAGTTTGGTGTCCTGCAAACTTCAGGATGGTTTGGAGAGTAGTAAGATAAGTTGTTTGGGTATGAAAGAGTGAGGTGAGAGAGAGATGAGAGCAATGATAAAAAGCACATGGTAGAAGAGAAACATTTAATATAGACAGTGTAAAAAGGTCCTGAAAGGAATCAAAAGAAAACATTATCCAAAAGAAAAGTAGGCAGGACTCTTACCTATTCTTAATTAATAACATTTGCAAGCTGATGCTGAATTGTTTCCCATTCCCTCACTACTCTGTTAATATTATACTACTTCTCCCTCTCTCAGTCAGTACCTGCCAGAATGGTTACATTTTTTTCCATAAGGTTTTACTGGCTTTATTTATTCTGAATTATTTTTTAAGCATAGCAATTCCAAAATATACAAAGGAAATATAAACTAAACCCTGTTACTTTAAATTTCCAGTATATACAGTCATACTAGTGTGATCATTGTGCCATAATTATGCTTACTATACAGTGAGTTTCAAAGAAAACCTTATAATTTATAAAAGCCTTAATAGAGACACAAATCTAGACATTTGTTGAACATACTTATTTTCTCTGGGGAAGAATAATTTGTGAAATATAAAGGTAAGGACAGTGGAAAGGCAAGGTTTGCTGCAGGTCATGTTAGATGAATTTTATTTCTATTTCTTTTTCCTTTTTTTTTTTTTTTTCTATTTCTTATTTATGTTATTCTAAAATTGTTAAATAAAGATCTAATATATGAACTATTATCATGTCACTTCCATGATTCTCATCTTGCTCAGCTCTCACTATTAAGTTTCTGAGGAGAGGTGAGTAGATTCACTATTTGCCTTGGTAAACCCCTTGTAGAACTAAATCATATTGTTAACTTTTTTGTGTGCAGACGTGTAGCATTGATGTGATTGAAAATGCAACCCCAAACACTTATAGAAAGGCACAGGATTTATTTAGTTATATAAAATAAACTAGTTTTCAGAACAGGAGATTTCTTTGTGAAACAGTTTACAACTATGCTATTTACACTCCATTTTATTCTCATTTATTTGCATTGCTGTCAGTGGGCTTTTTTCCATTAATACTATTCACCTAATTCATGGAGCTACTGCAGCGCTTGTTCTTAAGAGTTGCAAACATAAAGTACTGCATAATGGTGCTTATATTTTATGTCTGTTATAAAACTTTAAACTCACAAATGGATCCAATAAGCTCTACTGGATAGCTTTGGTGTATGTCCAATATGTTTTAATGCTATAGTAAAAATCTCATGTCAAAGTTCTTCAGCTATTTTTCTCTTACATTTCTCATCTGGGTTGAATTACAATAATATATTTTCATAATATTTTCACACAATCCTGCCTACTTCAGAGCTGAGACCTAGATCTGTTATTCTTAAACTTTTTGATAACATTTTCTAAAGGTCTTTTAGCAAATATTTACAACTGCTGCCTTTGAAACACTTTCCACAGCTGCCCGCTCTTACGTATGATAAATGGATATTGCAGTGTTAAGCGCTTACTTAAAAGCTCTAGACTTAGGGGCCAATATACTTGGCTTTCATTAAAAGCAGCATTACTAGACTTCCTAGTTTAAAATGTCCAGCTTATAGTTACTGTGGTTTACTGTGATTACTGTGGAAACTGAAATTTCAAATGTGACAAAAAAACCCATGAAATGATCATCATTGTAAACATGTCAATGATTACAGCTGTATTGTTATTACTGATAAGAAGAAATGAGAAGAAGAAAAATGGAGTGGGACGGAAGAATGACTTGGAGTAAAAATCACAGTAGTTCAGATAAATCTTGACCATAAAACAATTTGTGACGTGGCCAGCTGTACGAGGAAATGGAATTTCTTTTAATGATGCATCAGTATTAGTTGAATAGGAAGTTAAAACCAACAACCACCATGTGTTCAGTTTCATCACTTGGGGTTTTTGTTTGTTTGTTTTTGGAAAGTCAAACCCCTCTAACTACACGTCAGAGGCTAATCTTGACTAGATTGACAATATATATAGAAAAATATATGATGTAGAAAATATGATTAATTTCCTCTCCATTCTCCAACAACTCTTCATCTGACAGGTGTAAAAGCAGATATTTTGGGGCCTAGTTCCATTGCTCTGAATATAAGACTTTAATACAGTAAAATAGGAAACCTGAATAGTTGTATCTAGATAGGAATTGAATTTATTTTTCTTGTCAGTTCTTCCCCAGCATGCAGAGTAAACATTCCTACTCAAGTCAAATGAGCAAAGACCATGAGGACTGATTGTGTCTCTGAACAAAGCATTTTTGGTGATTGGATGTACTGGAAAATGGGGTGCATAGGTACGTCACAAGTCTTTTGGAGTCAGATTTCTTTTTCATTATCATCGAGTTTTAAGACACAGGATGATTATTTGGATTATAAGATTCTCATCTCAGGATTTTCCATGTATGTGCAGTACTTTTCACCTAAGTATCTGGTAGTGACTGCGATTTGTACACACTATTGCAGATCATACAATTGTGACAATAGGTTGTTTGGACATAGCAGAATGAGTGATTTAAAGCAATTAGGACTTTTTCTCCCAATGTTGGCTGCAGCCAATGATTTGAAAAAGGAAAATTCAGTTTATGTCCAAAGAATCATTAGTGAATATATGCCGCAATTTGAAAAGCAGAGGTAACACCTAGATGTGTGTATTTTCCTCAATGAGTCTAAACATTTAATCTTATTTTTACAAATCCTAATTAATAGTGTATAAATTTGTAATTTGTAAATAGTTATTTTTATATAGGAAATTTTATAAAAAACTTTGAAGTTAAAGATGCATGGTATTATATAAATATGCACTACTGTAAAAATCTTTTCCCAGACTATGGCCAGACAAATAAAAGAGATGTTATCCTTCTCTAAATAAACTCAAGAATTTTCTGACTATAACTGAATAGAAAAGGATTTTTCTAAATCCATGACATTTCAAGATTAAACAGAAAAGAAAGAGACACATTACCCACTTGACTGAAATAAAAGAAAGAAATCAATCCATATATAAAACCGTAAAGGATCTAGTGATAGGACCACACCGTGGATTTAAGTTCCTGACCAATTTTTTTTTTTTTTCCCCAAAACCAGCAGCTTAATCAACCAGGGGCATAAAGTGCTTAATTACTTATTTTGGAGAGTTCTATTCTTTTTTATGAGGAATTGTGTACAGAACCATTACCTACTAATTAAAAGTTTTTTGATATTGGAATATTCCTGTAAAAAAGTTCCAATGAATAAATCTGTTTTGACAAAAAATTCTGATTGAAAAATTCCTGGTTTGTGCCAGTTGATGCTGGTTAGTATCATGCAATGAGAAATTAAGCTGTGAGGCATTGCTTCCAACAGCAGTAAAAGTTACACAACAGGCTCCATAGATCTGGAAGTAAAACAGATTTGAGTAGCCTGGCACTGTATGAACTCACCAGACTGCTCCCAGACCCAAACCAGTTTGGGCTGAATCTGTTCAAGCGTCCTAGTGCTCACACTTGATACTGCTAGCTGCTATGGTAGCTTAAGGTATCTCATATTAAATCAGCTTATGTCAATACAGACGATGGCTTAGACTGTCAGTGTCTAGCAGCCAGAGACCATCCGTATGGCATATTCTCTTAGATTCCTGGGAATTGGAATGATCCAGGGTTTTTCTGGGGGAAGAGATGCTAATATAATAGAAGGATATGATCTGTAATCAAATCATGCTGTTATAGCTGAATGCAGTTCCTTTGTGCTGATTTGGATCCCACCTGAATATTTAAAAATCCAACTGCCACTGCAATGTGAATTGCCATTTACCTGACTCCGTTAATTTCAGGACTACACACCATATGGAAAGCAGAGATTTTAGAAGTTGGCAGGAATTAGAAAATTGCAGCTCAGCCTGGGGATTTGATAAATTCATGGAAGCTGCATAATGGCAAATTTAAGACAGAAAGAGTCAGCACATTTCCCAAAAAAAGAAAATATCTGTACAGCTCTAAAAAGTTTTATTGGGAAAAGGAAAAGCAGAAGAAAAGAAAGCAGAATAGGGAAAAAAAATCAATGATGTTGTTACTGTTGCTGTTGTTATTGTTGTTACTATTATTGTAAAAATAATTATAATTATTATTATAATTTACTTTAAAATTGAAATATAAATAGTCTTTAAAACTAAGGTTTTATTAAAGGTTCAGTTCAATGCAGACTTTTTACACAACAGTATCTCTGTTTGCAATATATTTAATTTGCGAAATCTGGACAATCACCTGTGCTGATCTACTATATCAGTCCTGTGTGACAGAGACATCATCAGGATATTCACAGGTACTTTGATTTGTCTGCTGACTAAAGATATGATCAAAAGCCTTCAGAGTAAAGCTGTTTCTGTCATCATGTGATTACCTTTCTATTAATTAAATATTTGAATGTAGCACAACTGAATACCTAATGTGTTCATTTAGTAAGTAAAATAAAAATAAATCTGACATTTTAAAAACAATTTATAAACATTTGAGAACAAGTTATTGCTGAATGCACCCTTTTTCTTCTTAAGCCTGCGTGAGATGCATCTTTTGCTTTGACTTTTTTTCACTGTCAGCCAGTTTTTAAAGAAAATGTAAACATACGTAACTCTTTTGGAGGGATTTTCCAAATCAAAGTATGTGATAGGAAAACATTTTACTCTACAACAGTAGATTTCCTGTTTGTTACTCTTCCTTTCTAATCAAACACTAGCAAGTCCTTCAACCCTTATATGCCTTTGGGAATTAACTGTGAATCTCACAGATTTTGTCATTGGACTTTGGGGAAAAATGACTTGCAAGATTAGCAGGACTGGAAAAATGAGCATCTATTTGCAAAATGAACAGCTGCCTGGCTGAGTTCCATGATGAGTAATCTGCTACTAAGTATTTTCCTCACAAGTAGGTTTCATTGCAATTAAGATATTCTACTATTTAGTGTTCTTCAGAGACTTAAGAATTTTAACTAGAATTAGAAAAAAAACAAACTAAAAAACACAGGGATGTCTTTTTCACTATCCAAGTCCTGTATTGCAGTTTTTCATTGTAAAAATCAAATGTATCTTTTTGTATTGCTTATTGAACATTATCAATATTCTGCTTATTTTCAGGAATTTCATTCATTCTTCATCTCATGAATGCTGACAGCAAATGAGTTTACTTATTTTATGTATGCTTCTCAAACTTCCAGTGCAAGAAAGGATGTTCTTCTCCTTCAGGCTAACAAAATAATGAATGACATTTGAGTAAGGCAAACATTTGTCTTTAGGTGAACTCTGGAGCTATATGTCAACCTCTGAATTCCCCCAGCAAGAAAAGTTATTCTTTCATCATCTTTCTGTAGCCTCTGGTGAAGAGGGCATCTTGCTGTGAACAGGAAGAGCTGATATGCTACAGAATTATTATCTATTTTTTAAGTTAGAACAACTTGAAGTTAAGACCAGCACCAAAGAACAAATCCACATGCCACTTTAAGTGGTTTATTAAAATTCATCTAGTTACTCCAAAATTTCGATAAAAATTGGTGGCCTATTTCTTGTTGCATCAATATATTTGGTATGCTCATAATTGTGAGGGGAGGAAAGGATGGACAATGACAGTTATGTATGTGAAAAAGAACTCTGTGCATGCATATATCATGCCAGAAAGAGATAGCTTGGACTGCAGATTGGACTTGAAATGTTACTTTGAGGAAAGAGAACAAAGCTTCTACAAGGAGATGTTTTGCTGTCAGCACCAGTCTTGATTGCCAGCCAACACAAGGACATCTGGTGTTATTTCTCATATTGTAGGAAATCATATCTAGTCTCCAGTCACCAGCCCAGACTGGACCTCCCTTAGAGTCTGTGTCTCACTTGCCAGCTACAGAAAGATGGGTTGCACGTTGTAGGGTACTTAAAATGTCAGTAAAGGCCTCTGATCAGACAACAGACTCATGTCCATGATAATGAATTTAGCACTTAGAAATGTGTACTTATTGGACTGGTTTTAGTTTCCATTAACATGGTATAAAACCAAAGATCACAAAGTAAATTGGTTATGTGCTCTTGACAGCAAATTTGTCGGGATGTTTCTTCTAGACAACAGATTCCATATGGCAACTGATTTACTTTTCAGTGATGCTAAAGCTGTTTACAAGCTTATCTATAGAGGTAGTCCCCTGCTTTGCTATGTTTTGGTATTTGTAACACTTATTTCACCTTTTATTGACAGTGCTTTTATGATCTGTTATCCAAAGCATTTAGTATTGATATCACTATAACTTTGCATTTTAATTGTAATAGAACATGGATTTCCATATTTTTATAGTGGCTGCTTTAAAACAAACATAAAAACAAACAAAACCACACAAAAATCCCCTAAGGAACATCAACAACAAAAGCCCCAAGGTGTTCTTTGCAAGGCGTTCAAGCATAATGATTCCCGGTTTTGATTGAGTGATTGAGCATTATTGAGGTAAAAGGAGACGTATGTTGACAATAACATTTCATGAAGTGGAAGTCAAAGGATGTTAGAGTAGCTAAATGGATTGAATACCTTTATAGTGCCACTGCTTACATTACTCTTCCTTTTCCTCATCTTTTATACTTTAAGTACCTCTCCCTCATCTATAGTATTAACAGTTTTACTTTCATTCCTCTTCTCAATTTCTTTTCAAGATTTCTGTAAATTCACTGATTCCTTTCTCATACAAATGTGTACAGAAAACACTGTGCTTTACTACATGAATGTGAAAACCTTGTGATTTTCTCAGACATACTGACAAAATATAGAAGAGTAGATGGGACATTGAATGGTTTTATTGAGAAGATTCTGCCCAGTTAAGAGATTAGTGCCATTACTTAAATATACTAAAATATACCATAAATACTAAAGTAAAACCACAAAATGCTACAGCACAAAATGGATAACTGGTTTCACTGCTTGTAAATGATGCTATTTCAGTGTAGAGATGGACACTTCCAGTTTGCAAGAGAAGGAACTGGCTTTGTCACCTCTAAGTTCCCAGACACATGCATTTTGAAATGTTGTTAGAAACTCAAAATATTCTGGCTTCTCTTATAAACACAAATGAAGATTGTGTTACAGCTGTAAATTCATGTGGAAAGACAGGAAGGAAAAAAAGGTGAAAGAAACAAGAAGACATATTTTGGGAATAAGTCTAAAAATATGCCAGAAATTTTAGAGAATTAGACTTCACTATGTAATTCAGCCACTCTGTTTCCCTAAAAACTGAGCATTAATCTTTATTTATCCTAATGAATTTTCGAGATGATTGGCTGCTTTAGGAATATTGAGGCAATTGTTCCAAAGTTTCCCCTTGTTTAAAATGAAGTAGATCAAATGTCTCTGAAAAGGATTTTCAGGAAATTTTCAGGTACTCTCTTCAAAAATTGTGATATTTGTAATAGTGAACTGCCTATCTGTCTGAATGGTAAAAGAGTTCACTTCTTAATCATCAGTGTAAAATTTCTAAAGCATCTATTTTGTTTTAGGATTAGTTTCTATGAAAGTTCTTTGCTTGATTGTTTATAGACTCTTTTGGTAAAAATGAGTTGAGCATAAGTCCAGGCACAATTATATTGAGAATAAGGTCTTTTTTCTAGAATCTCAACAAAACAAAACTAGATACCTTTAGTGAATCTGGGAAACAGATAATTTAAATATTTGTCTTTAAATTGTATGTAAAATGTTATATTTTATTTCATCCCCCAGCTGCTGACGTCAGCTCTTCTTATTTTTTTTCACCCCTTGACCAACCTTGTAATGTATTAAAAGAAGAATTCTTACAGTACTCTGTTTTGAAAGAGGAGAACAAACTATTAAAACCATAGCTGTTTTTCCATCTTTCTCTTTTATTCAGTGTGTAGTAGAGGATATTTTCTGTTGTGCTGTGCATGGAGTTGCCTAAGATATTTATTTGCTTTCTGACCCGAAGCAGAATTTGTCATTTGCAGCTGTTTTTCATGGAAACTTACACTGCATAATTAACAGTTTCGCATCCCTTTAATCATCAAAGTGCTAAATTATTGGGAACTGTGTGGTTCAGTTTTTCCCTCTGTTTATTGGCATTTGCTAATCTCGGTGTGAATGCACAAAGCTTCATTATCAAAAAATTATGAACATAAACTGGCGTAACAATAGTGACCAAAAAAAAGTCAACTCCTTGAAACTGTTCTAATGATTTAGTTTGTAAAGATGAAAAAATTCAAGTAATGTTTCCTAAGGCAAAGTTTACCATTTATTTTCATGCTGAAGAAAGTGGGTGCCCTATAAGTGGGATACGAAAATATATAAAGACCAAAATATGCATGTCAGATGGTAGGGCCCTCAGGCTGTCTAGCAACCTGTGTAACTCTCTGGAAGAATTAACATCTGTTTCAAGTACCATTGCTAAAGCTGAAGAAAGTCAACCAAACCCCAAGGGATTTTGAGAGCATTCAGATAGGGAACTGTTGCATTGTTTATGCCTATTGCAAGTGTTTTGACATCACTATCAGATGAATAAAGTACATCATAATACAGAAGAATCACGGGTATGCAGGTATTTCCACATTTCATGGGGATTAGTAATGCCTCCTCAAATGTTAAGTCTTAAAATATTACTGCAAGTTTTAGGGCATACTTCAACATTAACAGTTAAGGTACATTATTCCAGCTTTATTCTCAAAAAGATTAAATCAGTCCTTATTTCATCTCTTTCTCTACTCTTCTTGAGTTATTGAGAACTTTTGCCAAGATTATTTTTCTGAAGAGTATTCCAAAAGTATTTTTCTGAAGTACTAATATGGTCACTTTTCTCATGACTGGATAGTATGTTTTCAGGTTGGGTTTAAAAAAATTGACTTCCTTGGTCTCAGTTCTACAGAAATTTACATCTTGTGTGATCAATTATACCCCTTTAAATATTTTAATATAAAACCAAATCTCCTTTCTTTCTCATCTGTTGTAATGAGAGAAGAAAGTACAAGATAATGGAGAATTAGACTCTGTGGTTTTCCTTTACTGCATGAAAAGTGAGAAATCCCTGCAGAAATTATTTTTATACATGACAAGCAGTGGATATTGCCCTATTCTGAAAGGTAGCAAAGCATATTCAGCTAATAGGAACATTACTTTGAAGTGGATCCTAAACCGCAAGTGACAGTAGCAAATACCAACTTCTTATTAAAACTTGCATACTTTTAAATCACTGCCAGGAAGAGAATAAATGAAGTTGATCAAAAACCAAAAACCAAAACCAAGAAAAACTGATCATAAATCTCAAAGAACTCAGCAGTTAAATGTCTTGGCTGAGAAACTTGTCTGAATTTTTAAAACTGTGTGAAAGTTTGTTTTACCATTAAAAATTTCCACAGTAAAAAAAGATTTTACTTGAAAATAGTCTTCAGATTTTTGCAGAAAGTTAATAAAATATTTGAATTAGAATAGCATTAAGGCCTAATAGCAAGGTAATTGCCAGATGATGTTGATGCCTATTGAGTGCTGACAATAGAAGTACTTCTGTGAATACTACACAATTTCTCTTTAGTTCCCCAAAAAAGACCTGAGTGTTGTGGAAAGTGGTAGCCTTCAAAATCTGAGCAGGAGGGTCAGCGTAAAGAAGGTCAGGTTCCAAAAGAATTCAATTTTGTGAACATAGGACAACAAGCTGAGTCTGACAGGTTGGTTTGCAAGTCTTGAACTGCGATTCAGCACAGTCATTCTCTGAACATGTTGACAGTATACAAGGACTATTTACTTGTATGGAAATTCTTATGACAACTTCTTCATGTAACGTGGCCTGGGTAAAAAACAACATGTTTGTGTTCTGATTTTGTCGTACTTTGCCTGTGGACAATCTGTAGACAAGTTTGATGTCTTCACATCCTAGCTAATATTGTCCCTCGCCCTCATTGCCTATGTTGGAGTTCTCAGAGGAGGAAGAGGCAGCTCAAATGTTTCTGCTTGCAAAGTCTAGACATGGCTATTCCTTATGGAGTGTACTTATACTGCTTGTACTAATTACAGGAAATTTAATAGACATTTTAGACGATATCCCTGTTTTGGTTGAAGCATTACCTCTGTGTAATCTTATTATGAGTCTATGAAATTATAAGTTCTCTCCTGAAGGACTCAAAGTTATTACATGTCCTGTGTGTCTGACCAGAGATAATGGGGAATTCTTCCTTAGGACAGCTGATTTACTTGAGATTTTTTTATGTAGGTGACTCAACAATAGACGGAATCTCGTCATTTCACTTACCCATCAGAATCTAATCAGTGCATTTCTGCTATTACTACAGATTCTTTTACCCTCCTATCTTTTTTATTTGTTTTGTTTTCTGTTCTTCTTCTGATGCCTACTTGATAGTGACATATCATAAAACACTATCATCAGAAATGAAAATGAAATTGAATGAGAACTGAATAAAAAGGAATCCAAACTGAATACACAGGATCAATATCACTACATCAAACTTGTGGTAATTCACCTCAAGTCTTATTCCTCACACTTGATAGGTGTTTACACATCTATAAGTCTTTCCATTACTGTAATTTGTTTAAAAGACTATTTCTGATATCTCACAGAATATTTTGCAATACATCCACAACAGTTCCAGAATTAACGATAGATAAATTTATAGTATATTTGCAATCAAATAAATTAATCTTCAGTAGGAAGAAAAAAGGAGGAACGATGTGAGGTGTTCTTTAAAAAAGAATGTGAGGTGAGGTAAAGTGTTCTTTAAAAAAGAATGACATCACAGTAAATGTAGTGCAACCCACATTTAAAAATAAATGTCTTATTTCACTGCAGAGTGAAAACAGGAATAAATTTTTCAATAGATCCATTAAAAAAAAAAGTATGTCAAACTATCCATCTTAAAATTCAATTCTTTTAAAATGAACTCATTATATGCAAGAAAAAAGTTTCCCAAAGGAATTAAAATAAACTTTTTAGAATAAAAACATTATTTTCCCCAAAATTATTTCCTACCACAAGCTTCATTTGCATGGAAAAGCCTTTTGCTCATACCTAAATAAAATCTAGGCTGTGTAGATTAAGTTTCTGAACCAGTTAAGATATCTGTGAGAGGTTTTAAAATAAGTTATTAAAGTTTCTATAACAATACTTAGCAATCTTGTATTTTTAGGAAAGAAAAAATGAATTCAATAATTCATAACAAAGATTAAAATTTTAATATGTTAAGCACAATCAATTACATTTTCCAAAACATGAAGTGGTAGCTGGGATTTTTTATTTCCAGCAGGTCAGTTGCTAAAGCAAGGCAAGTGAGATTAATGAACCATCCTTTGGAAAAGAAGCTGGTTGTCATGGCTGCAATTGTTTTCTTCCATTTTATTAAGGGTACGTGGCTACAGAGAATTGTTTGCTTGAGCCCATATGATTATTTGTCCTGGTTTTGGCTGGGATAGAGTTAATTTTCTTCCTAGTAGCTGGTATAGTGCTGTGGTTTGGATTTAGGATGAGAATAATGTTGGTAACACACTAATGTTTCAGTTGTTGTTAAGTAATGTTTACACTGGTCAAGGACTTTTCAGCTTCCCACACTCTGCCACCGAGGAGGTGCACAAGAAACTGGGAAGGGGCACAGCCAGGACAGGTGACCCAAACTGGCCAAAGGGGTATTCCATACCACATGACGTCATGCTCAGTATATAAACTGGGGGGGAGTGGACTGGAGAGCAATTATTGCTGCTCGGGGATGGGCTGGGCATCGGTCAGTGGGTGGTGAGCAATTGCATTGTGCATCACTTGTTTTATACATTCTATTATTATTATTATTATTATTATTATTATTATTATTATTATTATTATTATCTCTTCCTCTGCTGTCCTATTAAACTCTTTATCTCAACCCATGGGTTTTACTTTTTTCCCGATTCTCTCCCCCATCCCACTGGAGGGTGGGGGGGATGGTGAGTGAGCGGCTGTGTGGGTTTAAACCATGACAGCATTGGTCTCCAGAAAAATCATATTACTATTCTACTGACTTTTTTTGCTGCAGTTACATATCTCACTTCTGATTTAGCACAGCTCTGGAGAAAAAGCCCTTTCACCTTTGAGGTGACCACTTTCAGGCCATAGTCTCGTTTGTATTTGCAGCTCTGTCAGCATGCTGTACAGTCCAGGCAAAAGGGAAAAGATGGAACGTAAAGACATTCTGTAAAAATTCAGAAAGTATACTCAATTTGCAAAACCATTCTTAATGTGAATATGATGTTTCTATATTGCTTCATTATTTGCATATATTCATTAAGTGGTTGTGCAAACTCAGTTGAATGTATGAATTCTTTACATATTGTGGAAGATTTATGAATTTGTTTTGCTCCAATATAAGTTATGAGCAAAGAAATCCACTAAAAGCCCTGTACACTTCTGCTTCTTTATTCTCAGGACCTCTGATTTCTACTTGAATGCCATGATTGGGCTTACTTCCTGTTTTTATTTTGGAAGTAAATTGATATCTGTAGCTTTTTTTTCCCTCTTATTATCATTTTGTCCTATTAAGGAAAAAATTTATAGGATAGAAATTTCAGATGCTTTAGAATTTATTTTCCATTCCTCCTTCTTTAATTCTGCTAGTGTCCAATAATGGAACACAGATCTCATCCTTCCTTACTTCCCCTTTGCTGAAACCGTTTCTTCTGCATTTTCCTTATGTTGTAACATACTACCTGAGAGGTGGTCTGTTTGGGGCCAACTAAAAGACAAGGGTCGAAGGATAGAACTGTAACAGTTGTTACCCTGTAAGGATAACAACTGTTCCTTGTCACCCTTCAAGGTTGTGAGACAGAACTCTTAATTTGTCTTCAGTACTACATCAACTATAACGATAACAACAATAACCTTATTCTAGGTGTTGATTTCTCTGTTACATTGTTCTCCTCCCTAAGAATTTTTTGCTTTCCTTTAGGTATTTAGATAATTTCTGCTGTAATGCAGTCCTAATGAAATCAGCATTTTTTTTCCTGGGGTAAAATTTGGCCAAAAGCCTGATTTCTAAATTTAAAATCTCTTCCTTGAAGCATTTTTTCACTGACCCTGCTAGGAAGCATATTTTTAATATCAAATACAAGGAGTACAGTAGAAAACAAAATTAGTGCATGGAGGTGAAGCACATACATACATAAGAAAGTATTCAACATTTTCTTTTCATTTCTACTTTTTTATATTTCCAAGTTCATCTGCATGAATGTCAAAGCTCTGATCTTTTGTAGAATGGTTGAGCTGTGCTAAATTGTACAATAGAAATTTAATTAATCATAAATTGATTAACCTTGCCAAATACCATTTCTTTTACTAGAAAGAAGGTGGTGAATATTTAGACCATTTTCTAAGTCACTTTTTCCATCTCATCAAATGAATTGTATATCTACTGATGCAATGAGGAGAAGAACAAATAAGAGAACTAAAATGTTCTTCACCTTCCATTTTATATCTATCCCAATCCTTCATACTCGTATATGCACTATTCTTGTACAGGCTTTGTTATGATGAGAAGTATATTTCATTAACATTTTACTAATAATTCAGATCACATTATTTTATTAAAAACTGAGAAGCAGAACATTGCATGAGTTACCCCTCTAAAATTCTTCTGATGTTCAGTTTTGAGATATATTTTTTTAATTTTATTTTTTATTTTTACCTTTTCTTTTTTTTCCTCCTTTTTAAAGGATTGTTGTAGTACCATCTGTTTTCTCATAGTAATCCTGAGGCAAATATAATGCTGCCTGTGGGTTTCTTTAAGGCTATGTTGCAACAGACTATTTGAGTCTTTCTGGGTGTCATTTTCCCATAGTCACATCTGAATATACATCTGTAAAATGTATTTTTATGTAGTTCCCAAAGACAAGTTCCCAAGCTTATTTTCCTTATATAATAACATTTATGGATTTCTCCTATGTAACAACTGGTCTCATCCTCTGAAAAAGGAAAGTGAAAGGAAAGTGCAAAGTTATTTTAAAAATTAAATTCCATTAATTTCTTCACTAAGTGAAATATCTATATAAAGTGCCCTGTATAGTTCACTAAATAAGTTCTACTGAATTTAAAATACTTCTCTGTCCATTTAAGACATGCAGGGAAAAGTATGCAATTTGAGTATTATGAAAAAAATTGCTATTTGAAAGCTATTATTTTTCCTTTGTTTTTCCTGATTGCTTCAGTTTATGTAAGCTTGAGCTAATGACATTAGGAGAATTACCAGTTTTCTAGTAGATACATCCTCTGCCAGCTTTAGAAATCTATGGAAACTCCTTTGATGGGGTCCGTAAAGATTCTAAAAGGTAGAATGCTAAAGGATGAGAAAAAACAGATCAGTGAAAGGAGAGTATTTTGAATATTAGGATATTTTCCTGTTTTTTGCAGAGGCACGCTTGTTGCCATGGAGAAAAGGGAGTGAACAGTTAAAAAAAAAAAAAAGAAGGCTTTTGAATTTAAAGAATGGGTACACTTGATATCAAGGAGAAAAATCTCTTTGGGTTGCAGAAGGCAGAGAGCTGTGGCTAACGAATTGAAACACCAAGAATATATCCGGAATCTTCCCACAGCAAAAGCAAATTCACTCACCACTTTAAAAATGTATTTTATTAAAGACTTGTGTAAATGTTTTCATTTAAGAATGTGCCATCTTTTTCTGTCAGACATGTCACAAACTTCAATAAATAGCAGCTTTTGAGCTAAAGAGCTCTAATTTTTCCCAGCATTTGGCAATCAGAACTTAGTTGGTCGCTCAACATGCTAATGAATTTTTAGGAAAACAAGATCAGAGATTCCATATCACTCCCAGATTAACCTTCAGTGTAAAAGAATTCATAAAACAACTGCTGTTTTTAAAAATAAGAACTGTAACATTTGGCTACTTCTTTCGATAGTATCTCAACATCTGCAGCTGGGCCCCTTTGCTTTCTATTAAAAAAAAAAATCAAACTTTCATGAATTACTTAGCTGTAATGCAGATTTTACTTATCTGTAATGCAGATTTGTAAACAGAAATTAGAGCGCCAAAGCTATTGTCACATAGGTGGCTTCATAACAGAAACTTGTGCTAAGGCTGATATGTGACTACAGGGCAGGAAGGTATGTTTTGGAAGAGTGTAGAAAATACTCCAAGGTTTATAGCTTTGGGCTCTGAATGTAGTTACATTGAAATATACTTCAAATCATAAAAATTAGATCTTGTTTTAGCATTACAAAGCTCTGAGCAGCTTTGAACAAACATCAATCTATTTTATTTGTTTTTCTTTGTATTTCAGGCAACCCTCAGCTTCCAAGTAAGGAATTGTTAATAACTGAAAAAAACTTATCTGTGTTTCATGGTACACTTCTAAATAAATGCAAGAATATGAGATATCAAAAACAGCAAACAGAAAAGGCTTATTTTGAAGAGAATGTGCATTATTCACCTCTAGCAGTGAAATGTTGGAATTCAGAGCGTTTATATTTCAGTATCGTCCATAGGCTACATATTTTTGTTCACATGTTTTTGTTCTCATGTATTATTTTCCCTTTTTATCCTCATGCAGTGGACAGTTTTAGAGGTGGAAGACTACAAAAAAGTAGTCCCTACAAAACATCTCTGAATCTGTCTTTAAAAGTGGCTGTTTTCTCTAGGGTAAGATAACAGGATCAATTATGGTGATTTGATTTGACATGGAGCATTAGCTGAGATTTCCAAATGAGTTTTAAAGACTTAGGAGCCCATTTCTTTTGAAATTCCTTTGTCGGTTCTAGATTTTTATCAGTTGATTCTCCTTTCATGCTCAAATCAAATTTTTTTTTTTCTTAGATTTATAAATTTTGGTCTCAGAGCAACCATTATGATCATCTAGTCTGACTTCCTGCATAATCTGCGCCATAAAATTTCATTCAGTAATTTCATATCTCTCCATGTATTATTTTGATGACCATTTAAAATGCACATGCTACAGGTAGACGTAACAGCCTTATCAGATGTCCTCATGCCTCTTTGAAGACTAAAAAAAAGGTGACATACGGATATATAAGCACCAATTACTGAATGTATGTAGACTGGATCCATCATGCTGTAAGTAAGTTGCTTGTTAACTTGAATTTCTGTTGATCTTTTAGTTGCTCTCTTTCTTATTCATGGTGCTAGTGTTGCCATAAAGAGGTGTTATCTTGTGCTGATGCTATTTACAGTTTAGTATGAGATCTGAAGATAACATCTTCTGTAAATTATGGACCTCATTTTTTCAGGCTAGGATAACAGAGATATCTCTCTTTTTTTCCTCCCCTCCCCCCCCCCCCCCCCCTTACTGCATAGCATGGAATAATATAAAAATAGTTGTGAGCCATCTGATCACTGCTTAACAATGACATTCTCTAAGTGTCTGTATATGATATCCATTTTTCTCCAGAGTTAAGTAACTGCTATTTTATATAAACTTGTATAAATCTTGAAATAAAATACAAAACTCTGTAGAATACATAAGGAATAAAAATAAAAATCAGAATCAGAAGAACAAAGCTATAGCAACTGTGGAAATGTGCTGTAAAAGCATGGATTGGAATCGTGCTAGAAAAAAGGAAAGCTTGACAGCATGGACAGTGAAACAGGGTTAGAGTCATATATTATGACAGATAGAATAGGGAGGGAACAGATTACTGAAAGAACACCAGTTAATGGCCACAGTAGGTGAAAATGATGTTTCTGGTTGGAAATAACAGTATCCCAATAGCATAGTTTTAAAAAATTGAAATATGAAGAAGCCTTAGAAATACAATTTAGTGAGTTTTATGCAAAATGCAATGAAAATTCCAGAATCATGGGCTTTTTTTCTTTTGTTTGTTTGTTTTTGGTCCAGAGAAAAGAGCAAGAGACTCTGTAAAATTACTGAAGACTCTTGTGTTGTCTTTGATATTTTATATGAAACATCTCCCACTGGTAGGTAGAACATGCTAGAGGACCTTTCTCCCTGCTCTCCTTTCCTGATAACAAGGAAAAGAAAACATTTTACTTTTTGAAGAATCTTTTTCCTTTGGGTTACATCCACAGACAATGAGGTGTCTCACCTAAAAAACCCTGCAACCAAAGTGTACTTGGTGTGTTGACAGTTGTCCTGACAATAGTTATGGATCTGAATTGTACTGAATTTTTCCAATTGAGGAATTATTTTGTAACAAGCTAAGTCTTAGTAATTCATACTCTTAGTTTATTTTTCTGTTTTGCTTGTGCCAAGCATTGCACTAAACTATGATAAATGTGTCTGTTTTAGGAAAACAATTTGTTTTTCACTCAATGGAAAAGTGACATTCACAGAAATCACACAGGATAAAATCAACAGGAATCCAAGTGACTTGGGAAAGTATGAGAATAAAACTTTTGTAGCACAGCTGTGTTATATTATTTGAGGAAATAATGCATTTGTAATAAGAACACAGGTGCATAAAATGAAGTCCAAGTGATTAACTTCAAGTGGTCAGCAAACGGCTTAAAAGCATACATGAACAGGCTGACATCATGCTGAAATTTTGTTAAAGAAAGTTTGCTAAAGAGCACTGAAAATAATATTGTTAGTATAAAGGCTATTCTAACAGTAATTAGAGAACAGCCAGTTCCACACATCTGGAGAGGAAATATGTCTTCATCTTCCGGCACCCTTCTGGCCTCTTCCTCATCTTTCTACACCATCAGATTTTTTCCAGAGATAGCTTTTGCCCTGTTGTGTACAGGGGGCTTAGAAGGGTACCATGAATCTGGAAGAAGAATATGAACATAGTGAGGTTGTCAACAGAAAGAAAAGAGAAGAACTTAGTTGAGCTTTTGGTGATTTTACTTTCAATCTTTTACTCTCTTATTGATAGACCTTGGACTACTGTAAAGCTCATCCAAGCTCACCTGAGTAGATACCTGATATCTATAAGTAGGCAATTTATGGATCTTGGGAAGTTTGAAGAAGAGATTCAACTCTGAGATAGATAGGGCTATCTGATTAAAGGCATTTATCATCTATAAGGATCAGTGATGTGGATCCCCATAGTGTGGACTACAGAATTCTAGTGTGATTTCTACTTTTGATGTCTGGCTATCAATAGGTGATCTTTCATGCAGCTTTTCTGGGGTTTTTTATTTTTTTAAATTTTTATTCTTAATATCAGGTAAACATATTGAAGCAGTATATGCATAAACATTCATACTGTCATTAAAAAATCAATTCATTACTTGATAGTTAGCTATACGGAAAAAGAATTTTTTCCCTCTGCTGATGGTAGTGTGGATCAATTATCAAAGAAAAAATATGCTAGGCAATAGCAGTAAGGATTCCCAAACTAGGAGTAGTTCCCAAGGGATTTGCAGTTCTATTTGGCCCATTCAAAACATGGTGAATATTGTCTCCCAGCCATCCTAGAAGGAAAGAGATCTTCATATAAAAAGGGGTTTTATTGTTTGACCTTCCAATACTGTAATAAAGGACAAAGACAACTGAAGTTAATGACAGTATAGAGCACTTAAATGCTTCTGTCTCTTTAGAGAACTTACAAGGTAACGTATAGAAAACATTTTTAATTTCAACAGAGCTTATTGATATTTTTATGTCCCAAATGCCTCTGATTTATTCTTTAATTAAAAATATTGCTTTACAAGGATGTGGGTAAAAATTTATTTTTAATCTAGCAGTTATATTGGGAGATAGTTACTTAGAGAAGAAATCTGTAAAATTCCATGCCTCAGGTAAAGGGCAACTCAGTTTGATTGTCACTTACTTACTCGGTAAAACAAAATTTAAAAAAAGATTAATTAGAACTTTTGCAAGAATTTTTTCTCATTTTGTTATTGCAACTCCTTTGTTGGGGGGAAGGGTTTGACAGCTATCTGTTTAATCTTATCTATTACTACGTTTGTCTTTTTTAGCAGTAATTCTTTTAGTCTTTTTAAATTAAAGGGAGAGATTCTTATGTTCACAACAACAATTGGGAATTTTGTTTTGTATTGGAAGGCATATAGATAGAATATTCTCGTTTTAATACCTTTATCTTGGGATAAGATTATCAATACCTGATCTTTGTTTGAAAGCAAAGGGAAATTAAAATACCATTTCATCAGTCTATTTCTGCAAGTAATTCTTGAGAGACTTTGTTTATTGTTTGAAAAGACTCAGTGGTGTTTGGATGTTTTTAAGGTTTGATAAAATACATAAATGTGATAGATGACAGCTGATGGAGAACAGTGTAGTTCACACAGAATGTTTCTGACATGATACCTTCTTGATGCTGGTGGCCCCAAAACTACTTTCATTATGAAGTTAGTTCTAGAACTAGTCCTAGATTATGATTAGTAATAAAATAATGTTGGCTGTTAACTCCAACAGTTAATACAAAGTGCTTGAAATATTGAAGTCATTCTATATCCTATGCAACAAATACCTTACAGTGCAGTTTCTTTTCTTCTATTCTTTACAAACAATGGTAAATTTAAACACTTTTAATAGACACTTCTACTGTAGAAAATGCTTGGGCTTGCCATAGCATACTACTGTTTTGTTCCAGAGTATCCCAAATTACTTTCTGAACCAACACATACTTTATTTTCTTCCCATTTTCAAGGGATCCTGACAATATTATAATGCATTAAAACCACCTTTCAGTGTTAGCACAGTACCATTATTCTGGGAAACATTTATTTATCGGAATGTTTGTATTTTCTTTCTTCATCTTAGGTACAGTAAAGTGTAAAGCACCTACACCTACTACAGAAGGATACATCTACTATTTGCAGTTCTTTAGTTTTCTTTTAGAGTGCACTTGATACATATCCATTTGGAGGAAAGAAAATATACATTAGTAAAATGCTATGTTCATGATCTTATTTAGTTATCAGTGATTCAGGAGCTGCTTCTGATGCTGTAGGTCACACAAAAAGGTAAAAAATGGTGACCGTATATAGCAATTAAAGGAAAAATAAACTAGAGTATTTTGTTGAAATCTTTATTGTATTAGGATGTTGGTTTATTTAGGCATGAAACAATCTGTATTAATGAATCTTTTTTTTTTGTGAAAGAGGAATATTTGTAAAAATCTACCTCAAAATTTGTGAACTTTATTCTGTGTGACAGTGGTAATAATTGCAAGCAGAGAATGAAAATAGAAGACACTTGTGGTTTAGCCCCAGTTGGCAATTAAGTACCACACAGCCACTCACTCACCCTCCCCCCCCCGGTGGGATGGGGGAGAGAATCGGAAGAGCAAAAGTAAGAAAACTCATGGGTTGAGATAAGAACAGTTTAATAATTGGAACAAAATAATAATAATAATAATAATAATAATAATAATAATAATAATAATAATAATATTTGTAATGAGAAAGAAAACAAGAGAGCAAGAGACAAAACCCAGGGGAAAAAAAACAAGTTATACAACTGCTCACCACCCACTGACTGATGCCCAGCCAGTCCCCAAGCAGCGATCGCTACCCCCCAGCCACCTCCCCCAGTTTATATACTAAGCATGACGTCATATGGTATGGAATAGCCCTTTGGCCAGTTTGGATCAACTACCTTGGCTGTGCCCCCTCCCAGCTTCTTGTGCACCTGGCAGAGCATGGGAAGCTGAAAAGTCCTTGACTAGTGTAAACATTACTTAGCAACAACAAAAACATCAGTGTGTTAGCAATATTATTCTCATACTAAAATCCAAAACACAGAACTATACCAACTACTAGGATGAAAATTAACTCTATCCCAGATGAAACAGGGACAGTTTTGTTGACACATTTCAGGCAAAAAGTTCTGGGAAACCAGGACAAACATAAAAACATTTTTTTTTAATGATAGTAGATTTTTTTCTGTTGGTCAAGGCAGAAAGTCAATTTAGGGTGTCACAACAGCCAAATAGATAATATCTGTGTTTATTATGTAATATATATATAAAGAGCTATAATTTAGTATTGGTGGTAATCCTACCCCTAATTTTTAAACATTCTTCACTACTTAATTCTCAGTTTACTAGAGTTTGGTTCTACCTTGTTGGCTGGGGTAGAGTTAATTTTCTTCATAGTAGCTAGTATGGGGCTATGTTTTAGATTTGTGCTGGAAACAATGTTGATAATACAGGGATGTTTCTGTTACTGCTGAGCAATGTTTACACAGCGTGAAGGCCTTTTCTGCTTCTCACACCACCCCACCAGCGAGTAGGCCAGAGGTGCACAAGAAGTCGGGAGGGGACACAGGTGGGACAGCTGACCCCAACTGACCAAAGGGATATTCCATACCACATGGCATCATGCTCAGCAATGAAAGCTGTGGGGAAGAAGAAGGAAGGGAGGACGTTCGGAGTGATGGCATTTGTCTTCCTACGTAACTGTTACACATGATGGAGCCCTGCTTTCCTGGAGGTGGCTGAACATCTGCCTGACAATGGGAAGTAGTGAATGAATTCCTTGTTTTACTTTGCTTGCGCGTGCAGCTTTTGCTTTGCCTATTGAACTGTCTTTATCTCAGTCCACGAGTTTTCTCACTTTTACTCTTCTGATTCTCTCCCCCATCCCACTGAGGGGGGAGTGAGTGAGTGGCTGTGTGGTGCTTAGTTACTGTCTGGGTTTAAGCCACGACATTTGTACCCATACCCACAGACTTTAGAAAAGTTTGAGCCAAGGTCCAGATGCAAGCTTTGAAACATATCACCAAAATCAATATATACACTGTTGTTGATGAATTCTGAAGAAGCAATATGCCTGTTGTTTCATTACTGATCTAAGACGAGGAATTTTCCCCTTGGGACCAAGGATGCCCTTGAAGAGCATCCTCATATCTTCAGGGTGTGAGCTCAGGTTTTTCATCTGGTTTTCTACCTCTACCAAGTTTGTACTTGAGTTCTATTGATTAACATTTTACATGACAATGGACACTGTGCAGTAAACCAATAAACCAATCATCAAGCCAAACACTGTGATGCAGTCTATGCTACCGGCTCAGTGGGTCAAAACCTGGGAGGAACATGTATGGACTGAAGACTACAAGCACCAACATGCTCTTTCCAGCAATGCTCTGCTTCTCTTCAAATTATCCTACTATACCAGAGGTTACATAGTCAATTGAAATGTCTTTCAGTTACTGCAGATAAGGATAAAGAGTAGTTGACCTTACCACCCTAGACATGACAAAACTGAGCTGTTACAACCACGTTCATGTTCACAAAAAGTGAGATAATCTTGTTAGCCAGAGATAGAAGGTGTTACTGACTTCTCTCTGAATGTGGGTGGTCAGAGATGTAGTGTTCACTCTCAATTATACTATTTGAACACTTGAAAAGAGGACAGATAACCTCAGCACAAATTGAGCACTGCGAGATAAGCAGCCTTCATTGTTTCTTTCTCCTGCTTGGACATGTTTGCACTGTTCAGTTTAACCAGCTGTACTCTGTAATCAATGGTCTCCTCATTTAGAGAAGCATCTGAGGATTATTTGTTTGAAATTATTAGCTATGCAGGGTAGTCATTGACTACTCTTGATGCAGCACATGAGAACTCAAAATATTGCCAATGGTTGTTCACAATGTTGAATAAATCTCAGTTACTCACTGGCTAATTAACCAAGTGACATCCCTACCAAGTTAAGACCATTATTACATAATTTATTAAATAACTAACAAACTGTCCTGATCATTGAAATGGACCTTATAATAGCAGAGCACTATTATTTCAGCACTTTTTTGGAAAGTAACAGTCATAAAAATTAAAGACAGAAATTTACAATTCCTTTATCAAACTTCTTATCCCACTTATTTCCTGTAATCATACAACATAGTGTGGCTGTCCTATCTTTCCAAATGAATATTTCATGATCTGTTACATACTGTGAGCTCTGCTAGGTACGAAAGACTGGAAGATTCCTGAATTTCTTGTGTTGAGAAAGTGAAAGATATGTAATACTTCAATATTATACAGGTAACCCTTGTTTGGGACCCCCTGGTCTGGTGGTGCTGATACACATAACATCCTTTATCTAATAGAAGTTTGCTTCTAATTTCCAGGTAGCATTCTTGAGCCATTTCATCCAGTAAAAGCTCAAGCAAATAAAGCTCCCAGTTTCATTAGGACTGTCTGTGTATTCACTAGGAGTATTTTAACAAGGAATTAGGTTTGATCAGGGAGACCTATATAATAATATGTAGTAATGCATAAGCTAGACAGGTTTAACAGTTTGCCAGGTTGTTATCCCCATTCTTAAAACATGGAGTGCAACACGCTTTTTGTATAACATTTCAGTGGCATAATCTATAGAAGTGCAGTTATCAAAATAGCATAATAACATGTGGTAATTTTCAGTTCAAATTATACTACCAGTTTTGGCCTGACTTTGACAAGTATACAGAATTTTAGGTCAAGTGAGGAACCAATGTTCAGCCAAATGGGGAAGCAGAACTTCCTTAAATACAATTAGTGCAGAGTAAGTTAGTGTTTTAATACATATCTGTCATCATTGTTTGCTATATTCTGGTAAATATTGTAGATTATATAGTGTGTATATATAGATAGTGAAATTCTAATTATCTATGGATGTATTTACTGAAATAAAAAATTACCATATGATTATTACTGTGCACTTCTAATCAGTGCAACAGATACAGCATGATAAAAGAACAAACATATTCTTACATAAGAAAATAAATGTTAGTCAGGAAAACAAAATTAAATGAGCTTTGTTAAAAAAAAAATTTCTTAACAAGGAAAACTAAAACTTCTTCAAACTTGTTTAACATCGAAGCCCTTCTGAAAATTGTTAATGTTGTTTCCAAGTATTCAGGAACATTAGGCATTACAGAATTAGGTTGTATGTCCTTGGGGAAGGAAATTAATGGATGTAGAAGATTCTCTATCTTAATCTATATATTTATAATATGTACATAGTTCTTGTCATTGCTTTAAGCATTAATGAATATTAAACAGCAGTGAAATTACAATTTGCAGAACCATCCTTCTGGGACTTTATTAAGTAATCATGAATAAAACCAGGGCCTTCTTTCCCTGTCAGGAGCTCTAAGCTGCATCTTCAACCGATGATGTACTGCTTAGGTCATATACTACTGCAGCTGGGTGCTGGCTCAGGGTCTGCCCCTCTGAAGTCAGTACCTTAAATCAGTTCTAAAACCTTGTTACAGAATATGAAGATCACTTTAAAGTATCAGATTCACTCATCATGGAAAGGTACACAGACGTACTAATGCTTAGTCTGTAGTAGTACACAACAGGAGCAGTAGTTGTTCTGTACCCACTGGCGTAAAACTGTCAGTGGTTCTCACGTATCGCTGTAATTTTCTCACTACTGCACGAGAGTGGTCACATCTGCTGGGTAACTGCTTTCTCAGGTCAGCTCTTTCCCAGTCACATGAAAACACATCCAATATAAATTAAGCAGGCATGGCTGGGAGGCAGCACCTTTGTATGTGTGGCCTACATCAGATCCCAGAAAAGTGGGACCAGACACTTGTATAGCTAGTTTTGAGGTTGGAAATCAGGCTGTGATGGTGGTGGCACTGGGTGGAGGGAGGTGGCTCCTCCCCTGCATCACCCACCCTCAGTCCCTTGTTCCCAGACCACTGAGTGCAGCAGGACCAGCAACCTCAGCACGCTGGCCAGTCCTTCCCTCCCACATCCCCACTCCATTTTCACCTTTCCTCAAAGTCTGTTAAGCTTCAAGAAGAAAAATAAAGTAAAATAAAATAAAATAAAATAAAATAAAATAAAATAAAATAAATAAAATACAATAAAATAAAATAAGAAAACATATTTTGATAAGCTTTACGTTTTGTCACGTTTCTGTCTTGTTTGAATTCTGCTGTTTCCCTTACCCAACTACACAAAATGTGAAAGCCTTCCAAGTACTAAAAATTGTGGCATCATCATAGCAAACAGACAAACTTTAGCAGCCTGTCTTTCCCCTGGCTTGGACAAATGACTGCTGGAAATTGGAGTAATTTCAGTGTATAAAAGGATACAGAGAATGCTGACATGCAACATCACATGGGCATCATCAGCCTTATGTGAGCCTGACCACCTCTGGTAACTGAAACTGAGAAATGAATTTGATCCCCTCAGTGTTTTCTTTTGCTGGACACTTTTTTAATGTATAGGAATAATCCCCATGCTTTGTACAAACAATGTAATTTCTGTGGTTTGTTTACATTTGCAATTTCTCTGCAGGCATTTTTAATTACGTGCACTTCATTTCTCCCCTGCTGTTTATCACTTTCATTTGGGAAGTGCAGTTCACCAACACTGCAAATATATACTTCCCTTTGCAAAGTTATGTTCATTTTCTTATTAACATAGTTATCAGTTATACCACACAAACAACTTGATCTTCAAACAAACAACTAGTTCATCTGTTAACTGCTCAAATTCATGACACTTAGTATTACTATATTAATAAGCCGACCTAGCCAGCCAGTCAGGTTCCTTTAATGAGGAGATGTTACCATTAATGGCCTTCTTCCATGCATTGAAATATTCTTGACATTTTTGAAAGATGATATAGCAATTTATTATATGATTTTGTACTCCCACTGAAATATGATACAGATGTCTGGTGGCTGTGGATCTGCCAAAATATACAGGACTTTATCAATTCAAGCACTTCAATAGCTCCAGACTTTGAAGAAAATTTGAAAGTGTTTTAACTACCTCCTCCACTACTCTTCCTATTTTCTTTCAGAAATAAGGAATTTCCTTCATTTTTTTAACCTCAATTTCACTCAAAATTTAGGCTAAATGATTTATATTCCTGAGTCCAGCATGAATCACATTACCAGTTTTCATGGTGTAGCATGATTACTGCTTCTGGAGATACAGGATCAAAAGAAAACACACATTTTTGCTTATAAGAAGTGTGGTTTCTTTTGTTCATAAGTGCAGAAAAAAAAACTTGGAAATTTGCACTCTAGGACTCCAGTAAAGGAAGACAATAAACCCTGAACTGTAACTTATAAATTTATCTGTTCTTTCTTCTATCAATAATTATTTGAAGGTAGAGACACTTTTTGAATTAAGTAATGAGTAATACACATTTCTCAAAACATGCTATTTCTCCTTGTGAAATTTTGCTCAGAAATGTTTATAGAACTTGATGTATCTAAGTGGGAGAAAGATGTGGCTTATCTGGTTAATTAACTTTTCACATTAGGAAAACAAATGATCTAACTAAATATAACTCAATTACCTTAGAAAAATCAGGGTCACAAAAGACTGATGATACCAGCGTGTTATTATGGTCAGTATTCTCTGTCTCCTCTTAAATGCTAAATTACATCCAAACGGTAGACAGTGAAAGGACTCATCACAGATTTACATCATTTGAAATAATTAACTATATAGATTTATAAATAAATTTCCAGTTATTTATCCATCTAGTTATTTATATCTAGATCTATTTATGATCTAGATCTGTCTAAATATTTCTTGACCTATTTTTATCTATAGATAACCTATATATCCTAACTATCTATAGACAAATAGACATAGACAAATAAATATAATTAGACATTTATATATAAATAAAAAGAAGGCTACCTTATTATCAGATTCAAAACAGAAGACACAGGTGTGTTCCTCAGCCAGACTATCCATTGATATTTATAGGCTCACAATTTTAAAAATAGTGTTTTAAAAGAAAATTAGATCTTTTGAGGAGAGTGTGAGTCAACATATTTTGAGAAACTGTTCTGTGTTGTTATATGGCATGTTCTAGTTTTGTAGTGAGGTGAGTTCTCAGATTTCCTGGCAACTATCTGAAGTAAATATACTATTGAAATTTAGTTATTAAATGTATTTGAACTTAACATATACCACCGTCTGTCATTATACATGTATCTTCTGGGTTCTGTAAATGAAGCATAGTTTTCTACTGCTGCTAATAGCTCTCATTTAGTGATTGACAAGACAAAACCACTACTGAAGGTAGAAAAAATGCAATAAGTGATGTTGTCAGTGCCCCAAAGGTAAATGAATACTGCCTTTTCCATGTTTTGACCTTTAGGCTGATTATGGATATGGTTATCTTTACCAGGAGCACACAAGATAGATTAAACCAAGCAGCCTTTTTAATACTGATTAATCCTGATAGAAGTAGGTTTGTCTAGTCCTAGGGAATGCATCAAAAAGATTGGCCTTATCATCTGAGCAATTTTTATAGTTATCTTTGATGTGAGCTAGGAGGTGCTTGTGGTTTGTCAGGTCACAATGTGAGAAATGCCACTTTCTGTTGATATTTAAACTTGGCTCTTGTTTTCATGTTTGTACATAATCCATGTGATGCAGGTTTTGAATGATACATCCAGAACATTAAAAAACAAAAAATCCGTTGGAAGGCTAAGAAATATCTTTAAAAAGAAAAAAAAAAAAAGACTCTGACTGCCAGACTTGTCTTTAATCAAAGTTCTTCCTTTAATTAAAGACAGGTTGGAAGATGACTGACAGTTTCACAAAATACAGTAAAACTGATTCTGTGCCAAGCAGTCCTGAACAATGTAGTAAAAAAACCCACAGCCCTCATCTTTCCTGTGTCTGTGACTAAACGATGGAATTGCTGAGGTTAGGAAATGATTGAACTGGGGGAGATGTATTATCTCTTAAGCAGATGTAAATAAACAATTTGGGACCCAGCCTACAGAAGACTGAATCAGTTTCACATGAATCCTGTGCTCACCAATTTAAGTCTGTAGAGGGGCAAACAGTATGAACGGAATACAGCTAACAGGAATAAGTCACAGGAGGACAGGAAGAGGCAGCTGGAGCTGCTGGTGGAGCAGCACAAAGTCTAAGGAAGGCCAGAAGAGACCAGTCATCACCAGGAAGAGCAATAGCATAAGCAACATGAGTAGGGTGTCAGCAGCAGCTGGGAGGTCGGGCTGGGGACAAGACAGATTTGAATGGCAGGGGACTAGTGCTGTCAGGTGGATGGACGAGAGGATGTAATCACAAGTTGTCTGCCACCTAGACTGATCGAAGGCAACACTGTGATGAAATGCAAGCCATATGGCCAAATCATATTCTTCTTTTGTCAGTAGTTTCACACATACAGTTCTACTGACAGATGCCATATGAACGTAATGAAGCAGGGCATGGCTAGCCCCACATACATCCCATCAACGTGACTAGTAGTGCTCTTTGGGATTACATACCCATACAGAATTAGGTATTCTGTAGTAAATGCATTCTTGTTTCCTAGGTTCTTTCTCTATTTCCCCCTTCTCTGTTGAAATTCTGTGGCAATTTTTTATTCCCATGTAGCTGAATCTTGGCTTCTTCTGTTCTCTTCTTTACCCCTCTACCCTTTCTCTTTCTGCCCTAAACTATCTTGATATTTTCAGCTCTTCATTGGACAATTAACTCTTTCTCCTGCTCCTACTTTCACCTCTGATCTCTTCATAAGACAAATTTGTAGCCTTTCCTTTTCATACATATTTGCTGTCTTACTGTGGATGTGTGAAAGGGATCAAATACAGCAGTAAGTTTTCCTGTGCAAACAGGCCTGCTCAACCAGCTTCATTCAGCCCACTATCTCTATAGTACTAAAAAAACCTCCTCAGTTGGTCTTTTTGTCACCCAGGAATTGACACGTGCATGTATCTGAGAAAGTAATCCTTTCAGACTTAGGAGAGTGACTAAGTGGGGACCGCTCCAAACACTAAGAGGGATAAGTAAATAGAGAATCTCTGTAGAGCTAAATATGGACTAGCTAAGTCTGAAGAAGGTAGATTTGGACTACGTGAAAGAGGGGAGACATTTTACAGTCTAGAGAAGGCAAAAACCCAGTGCTGCCTGTTTCTTTTTCTCTGTGCTAGTTAGAAGTGGTGGATCCTGAGCAAGGAGAAGGAAACTCTTCTTCTGTGACACCAGAATTTCTGGGACACCGTCTTGAAAGCAGGCCAGGAAATAACTACCTAAATATTAGGCGGCCCAATCAAGACCACCACTGTGAATAACAATTCTGACAGAAATGGTGTATGATACTCAGGGAAAATAATTTTTAATTTTAATTCAACGGTATTTGTACTGAAAACCTGATTGCATGAGTCAGACTCATTCATTCAGAATATATAAACCTGTCATGTATGTTCACTCAAAACATCTGGAATTTAAAGGAGTAAATATTTGCACAAACTTGAGCCATGGAAAAAGCATGGCCAAGAAGTATTGACAAAGTAGATTGTTGAATAATAAATAAATAGAGAAGCTTCAGTCTGTTTTACAAATCATTAATGAGAGAAAAAAGTGGCAACATTTTTCTATTGTGAATTGTTTCCTAGAATCCAATTAGAGTGGCTTATGATGCTTGATGATTATTTAAAAGGCCAGTTAACAGTGCTCTAGAGGTTAGGCTTTTCATAAACACAGTAGCTTATGTCCCAAAAGCTCTAAAACACCCCTTTGTGTATATGTTTCAGAGCTTCCTGTTCAAAATGTAATCCTGTATGCAGCCAAACTGTTTTCAACAAAGCTAGAGATTTCAGCAAAGTGAATTATACTCGCGGAGTACTTTCTTCCTGGTGTTGTATGTGCCAGCTGTTGTGTGTGGTTTGCATGTGACATAGGTTTCAGTGCAGGTGGCTAGATGAGTGTTCATACTGGTAAGAACTAGTCTTCTGGTTATTGGGAAGGACAACTTTTCTCAGCAAGATACAGACAAAAGCGAATTAGGTTCACGTCATATGGCACCTAGAAGATAAGAGGAAAGCAAAGGAGAAGTTGAAACAATTTACAGGTCTGGGCAGCAAGGAGGAGCCTATCGAAAGCATAGCCTCTGTCATTCTTTCCTTTCTTTTAGACTGTGGCAATAACATAAATTAGGCACTTGAAGTAAAAGCATCTTTTCCTCATCCCTACTTCAGTTATAAGATTTAGTAATAAATCACTGCTGCCTTCTGCTCCATGATGTTCTTTTCTTTAGTTCTAACAGATATTCAAGAGTAACTGCAACTTTGTGGGAGAATCTGAAATGTTCCATGTTATGAGAACTGTTTCTTTAAAAACAGAAATTGTTTTCTGGGTTTTTTTTGTTTTGGTTTGGTTTTTTTTCCCCTGTACTGCTCATAGCTGACCCATCCTTGGGCATTCATCTGAGCATCTTGGCTACAGAGATGACTTTTTTCCCCTTTGTTGCATTCCTGTCATTCTCAGCCCTGAAGAAAATAAAAAGATCACGAAAAACACTAACAGAACTTCAACTTCAGCAAATAAGCAAAAGAATGACAAATGCCTTATGACAACTAAGATCTTCCTCTTTTTAAGAAAACAGTAGCTATACTTCAGGCATGAGGACTTGGCATGAAATTCAACTTCTGGAAACCTGCTGAAGACTGGGTAGTTTTTTGTTTCAAAAATTAATTTAAGAAAAACAGAAAAAAGATTTTTTATTTACACAGAGGTTTTAAAGGCTTGCTTTGTTCTTTTTGTCATCCATAGCATACAAAGGAAAAAAAAAAGTATTGTTTTGTTAATCAATTCTGGGTTAAAACCTAGTAATCATACCTCATTTTTAAACATGTAGTATAAAGGTTTCTCCCTGATAACTACGAAACTGTTCATTTTAATCATATTATTAACAGAATGCGGACTATGGTGAACACGCAGAGTGTTAGGATGCAATAGTCAGAGATGCTGTCAGACGACAAGTAAGCAAAACATCTTTAAGAGTAAAACTTTCAAAATGACATCACTCTTTCTAGCAGTTGAATTCTGGAAATAAACAAATATTTTTTCAAGTGTGCATATGGTGGGAAACTTGCATGCACGTTTTTACCAGCAGGCTGACCTTGAAGACTCATTATATGAAGAACAATAAAACTGACATTTATTTTGATTGTGTGTGATTGTGCAGATGACTTTAAACTTAATTTTATAATGGTGATAATACATATGGGAGTCACTCATTCCTCCAAGAGCATTACTAATTAATTAAAAGTTTTTTTCTGTAATAGCACATTACCTGAACAAGAGTGAAATGTAGGAAAAAGTAAGATAACTCTATTCTACTGAGCTGCATGTTCCAACTTTCTCAGAATTTCAGTATTCATGTTATGCATATAAAAATCAGCTATTTGCATTAATACAACATTCACATTTAAAGAATAAAGGTCATTGTCAGATATATGCTATGTATGTAGTTGGAAAATGTGAAGAAAATCAAGACCCAACACACTCTCTGGTGGTCTATGAACAGGTTTTAGGAGCATAAGGGCAATTGTATGTAGTCATTTCTTTCAATGCATAAAATTGTTGGGAAATTGAATAAGTGACCAAATTGTCTTCTCTAGGAATGCTAATTTGCTTCAAATTAGAGCAAAAAGTTGAAAGATTGCTAAATCCAGTACCTTAGCAGTTCTACAGCTCTCTTCATGAGAAAGTTAGACTGCATATGTATACACAAAAAAGAAAAAAGGTAAAATGGGCAACAATTACAATATTTTTTAAGAACAGGCTCTTAAGCCAATTGGGCACTCTGAAAATACTATCTGAATGAATATCCCACACATTCAGTATAAGACACTTTTTTACATTATCTGCATGTATTTTCTGCTGTGCTTTGTTTCCTCACAGGAAATGGTCAAAGGCTGACTGAAAGTACAGCCTGTTTGCAGCAGAAGTTACTGATTTGGGTCACGATGTAGAAATGGCTCTCATTTTTCCCCTGCACCGTTTAGATGGCAGAACACCGAGAACAAATTGCTGCTGAAAGTTAGCAGAACGTTCATGGATGGCAGCACTGCTGACCCAACTTTGAACCACAAATCTAAGGGAAAAGTTATAATGCTAGCAGCTACTTAGAGAATTTCAGCTCAGTTCTGTATGAATCACTGAATCTAAAAGCAGACACAGGAAGAACCTTCATGCTTTTTACTTGTGAAGATAAATGTATCACTTCTGCACAAAAAATTCCATGATATTTTAACTATTACACAAACTGAACAGGTAAAATGGACAAGTATAAAGATTGCATATCTATTTTCAATATAACATGAAAAATTAGCAAGCTTATCAAGCAAGTTTGATAAATATTACAAAGTTCGGAGTACAGTTAAAGCTCATATTCATGTATGCCATGTTCCTGACAGTTTTTTACATAGGGTGAGTTGATGCAATTTGTGAGTGTGTCTGTGTATGTGTGTAGAAGAATTTGTCTGAAAATTTAGTAAACTGAAGTGTAACGTGAGGAGTTATTAGGGAAGACATTTAAAGTGGAAGAAGAGTATTTTAGACTGAATAAAACTAATTTCACCATTTATTAAGATATATGAGTACATGTATGAAAAAAATAAACATTTTGTATTATTTTTAGTCATGTATTTGCATCATATAATTTCTTGTAGATTGTTTTTTGTTAAAACCTTGAGTGACCTCAGAGCTGAAAAAAGAAAACTATGTGGTGCATGCTACAGACAGGTTACATTCTAACAAGTGTAGCTTGGACAAAAATGAAAACAGAAACTGTAGTTCAAATACTGTGTAGAATTATATGCAAGTATTATATATTACTATATATATTTATAGCTTCAAAACAGTCTGTATGTTTTAATGACTGTTCTCTCCAGGTGCATTTTATCTTTACAGAACACTGCAAAGTCTTTTTAAAAGACTGTTTTATCAGTCAGACTTTAAAAAAAAAAAGCCACAGATACTTCATAACAAAAGGCTGGTAGTCAATTGTATGAAGGTTGTTATACTTTTAGTCAATTAGGCTAATTTGTGTGAAATGTATCTGATTAGTTTCTAGGAACAATGAGTGTCCCCAGGGAAGCTTAGTGACAGAAATTTTAGTGTTAAAGAAGATTTAGAAAGCAGATGATAGCGTAAAAAGAAACATTTCAAAGGAAGCTTTCAAAAAAGTCAGGAAATAAAGATATAAAGAGAAGGAGAGTTACCAACCATACAAGCTAATTCTGGTGTATTAACCATGGTTACTGGTTTGTCTATCCTTAATACAAAGTAACTGAGAAACCTAAATAAAAGACTTGTTTGTGACTGCCTGAGTTCTTATGGAAAATACAAGAAGGGCAGTGATCAATTTAACAGATATTTAACAGGAAACTAGTAACTGCAGGGAGTAAATAAAGGTTTTTAAGGATTCTTGAACTCAACAGAAAAATAGGACCTGACCACAGTGGACTTCAACTAGGTTAGTGGCAGCTTCAGCTGCAGCTTCTGTGTGGGAAGGTTGCTTTCAGAAACAGAATAAAATGGCTGTTAGCATCATCAGTACTCATCAGCCATGGGATATTGGCAGAGTTGGAGTGAATCATAAAGTTGTTCAGAAGACTTGCATTGTATAGCCTAAAAGAAAGAAATTTCTGACTGATATCTGCCCCACTTACCTGTCCACTAGGGAAAACAGCCAAACAATACTCCTACAGAAGGCAGGTTGAATAGAAATTAGTATAAACCAACACAAGCTTAAACACGTTATAATCCTCATTCTATTATTATTATTATTAATAATAATTATAATTATTATTATTATCATCATCATAGTCATCATTGTTATCATGATCATCAATTTTATTATCATAAATTATTATTATGTTTGGGGTGTTATTTCATTTTCACATTTGTGGATGCTGAAATAGTGAAATGAAGCAGGAACATTACTAACGAAAGCAAAGTAATGAAGAGACAGTACACAGAAGTAAAGTTTAAGTATTCCTGAGGCAATGGCTAAACAAAGTATTAAATCAGCTAAAAATGTGAACAGCATGGGGAATATTGTGATTTGAGGACTTCAATCACTAAACTGAGAAAACACTGAATTGAATCTGAAGTGGAATTTCAGAAACTGATGACAGTAATAGTCTTTGTCTTTTATATCTGAATTCTGTCAAAATGTATTTTCCCTTTGCTGATCTTTCATAGTGCAAGCTGGTAAGTCTTTTTCAGTGCTGTTGTTTAATCTTTTGCTGAACCAGTGAAAGGAATAGTGCAAAAGATCTGCCAAGAGGTACTTGGCTTCTCTCTATTTGGTTCCTCATTAGATTTCCTTTATGTGCCATTCCCTTATTGGCTGAAGTCTGTTTTAATATTTATTTTTCAAGAATGTCCTTGAAAGACATTAGAGCAGAAAAATAGTTGTCACTGCTCTTGAGGTCATGAGACCACACAGCTTTTATATGATGTCAAGGTCATACAGTTTCCAGAAAGGGGAAGAGAAGTAATGTTCATGAAAAATGTGCTTCAGAGTACCCATTTTGAGGCTTGTCATTCACCTCAAGAAGAATATTTTTAATTTACCATGTCCTTGCAGTCAAATTCTTTGAACACGTCCATCTATCCTCTTTACATAATTAAAAAAAAACCAATCAAACAAACTGAAAAGGTTTTTGGGAGGACTGCAGATGAAAGCAAACAATTTTTACATTTGCATTACTTCATAACAATTTCAAAATAATTTAATAACTTATACTTGTACCTACCTATCCGGTTTATTCTCTACTAGACTCCTTTGCTAATTTTGAAGTCTTAAAAACCTAGATGTTTATGATCAAGTTACTTCATACATTGTGGACCACGTATTTCCCTCACTTGTTTTATTCATACAGTCAGCAACATTGCCCTGATAAGAAAATCTTGGTGGAAGTAAGATGGATTTATATGGCATAGGTGTCTCAATACCTTGAAAAGAGAAAATAGAGATTGAGAATCATATTCGTAGGAATAAATTGGCAACTGCTGCTGCAGAGCTGGTAGATATCTCCCCTTTATTTCTGACACCTGACTAGACCTTGAAATAAAAAATAGTGAACACCGTTTCAGTTAAATGTTTGAAGGAGAATTTAAAGAGGAAGTGAGAACTGTGAATGTGAGGCTGACTAGAACAACCAAACTGAAAAGAAAAGAAACCTCTCAAACCCAAAACAGGGAGAAAAACAGAATATAGGAGGGATAATAATATTTTTATATAAACACCAAGCATACACTCCCTTACAGAAAAAAAAATTGGAATATTTTCCAGTGATAGAACAAAGAGAAGTTATTGACAGCAGAAGAATAAGAAAAGAAACCATATTAGGAAACACAAAACATTCTCTCCCAGACTGGCACACAGCAGTGGTAATGTGTTTGGGCTTAGCAGAAGGTGTTAGTGAAGCCTCAAAGCTACTTGTGATGGAAGTTTAGACAAAGCAGTGCTCTGTCACCTGAGTTCAATATGCAACTACTAACTTAATGACTATCCTCTTGCAAAACATGTAAATGCATGGATCTTTCATGTATTGATGAAGCTGTATTTTTTGCCATGATACAGTGGATGCTGCCAAAAGGACTTGATTGGGGTCCAAAATACTCTTGTGCATCGTTCAGTGTTTTGTTTCTGAGTAAAGGTTATTGCTTTACATATGCATGAACACTGTACCCGTTGCTGGTTCCTGTATGTGAAGGGCTTTGGGTGAACATCCCCTCTAATTTCCAAGCTCCTGAGTAGTACCTTCTGTTGTAAGAAAATAAATACTGATTTTATTGTTATCAGTCCAAGTGTGAGGTGATGCAATGTGGTGTTCTGCACGTGACACTTGCTAAATAACATTCTTAAAAGGAGCTAGTTTGTGAACAGGTCTGAACATGCTACCTTTATTAATAATTACGAACTTACTGTTTTCATCTCATGGACTGTATTTTCCTGCTTTCTTAACATCAGAAACAGAAACATTTCTATTCAGAAATACTCACTTATTTTCACCCACTTTTTGCTCAAAAATGTTATTTCAGCATCAGTACCGCTAGTCATCAGGCTGCCTTCCTGCTGCCCATTAGTCATCTGAAGTTTCTTTTTATTGTTTTTTTATAAAAAATCATAGTTTGTTTCTACATGTGAACTTGTCTTTAATATGCTTAAGAACTGTAGGAAATGTCATTTGGTTTATAAATATCTGTCTCTTAATTTTTGTTCAATTTGCTTAGTGTTCCCTGCTGTCTTTGGCAAAAGCTGTTAACTATTCCCAGAGCTGCACTGACATTGTCAATGATGCTAGCACAAAACACCAACAAGGAAATAAAAATAACATGATTCTCCCTGTGTTTTAATTCAGTTGGAAATCGGGGAGATAGTAGCAGGGTGGGAAATCAATGAATGCCAAATGGAAGAAGACAATGTGGCTCAGGGGGGAAATATTTTGCAGTTTAATTGTAGGCATTAGGATTGAAGAGAATAAAACTGTTAGGTACTGAAGAACTGAAATCGGTGGGAGTTAAGGGCAATCAGCACCTCCCTGAGCTTTTCACCACCTCTTAAAATCAGACCACAAAACAGGGCTGATGCTTTAGGCTGATCTGTGATGTTCCAGAAGAAGGCAGCTCTACCAATACTGCATCATAAATCGAAATAACTGTACTTGCACCCTCAACACTTCCTAAAGCAATCACTTGTTTTACAAATGAGTACATTACTAATAACTTACACTTCTCAGTAGTATATGCTGAATTTTTCTCTTATTGCTCTCTATGATATTTTCCTTTCAGAAGTGCATCATGTTTCTTCTTTAATCTCTCTGGTGGTAAGTGATTTAGATTTATTTAAAATCTCCCTTTAACAGAGAAAAAGCTAAAGATGTATGACAGCCAACATACAAATCTAAAATGTTATTTCATACAAATATTTCGAGAAACCATTTGGCTCGTCCTTTTTCTAATCAAACAGTACACAATAGTCACTACTTTTATAAATTTTTTCTTTTCAAGTTCTTCAAAACTGAATTATGAATTTTTAAATTACAACAAAATTGAGACCAATTCAGACAGCCCTGAGTTTACAGTTGGTCTTTCAGCCAAATCTGTGTTTCTACAGTCTCTGTAAAGATTTTTTTTACCTGTCTTATCATTGAATATAGTTTAAAGATGGACAACTGTGATTTTCTATGGGTTTCTGTGGGTTTTGGGGGGATTTTTTCTTGGTGTGTTTTTTTTTTTTAAGGACTTAAAAATCATCCCAACTTTTCAGAAGACTCGTTCAAGCTCACAGTTAGATATCCCCGGCTCCTCTCCACCAAATACCATAGATGTTTAAATAAATAAATAAATAATACATGTTCTGCTAAAGGTTTTACTAAAAAAGAAATAAAGTATAAATTATGGATACGTACTGGCTCAAAAGAGTTCACCAGAGATTATTGTAGTTACCCCTCCCAATTTTCTCCCAGGAATGCCTGAGGCACAACTCCTGCCTATTTTTCTAGGTCCCTACAGAAAGCCCAGATACGTTTTTGCTCTGTTTGCTGTAAAGTGTTCAAGAATAATGGAACAGTAGAAAGTAACCTGACAAAACTGGGCATTGCAGGCCATTTAAAATACTTTCCTTGGTAGACAGAGAGTGATGTTGTAGTGGTAACATCTAAAGAAAAGAACAAAAGACCCATTAAAAAAAAAAGATATCTTTTATCGTTAGCTATAGTTGAAAGACAAGGCCTTCTTTGCAACAGAAAGAACAACTATTTTTATTCATACTCCTTTCTTAAGTAAAATAGATTATTTTAAGATGTGAAACCAAAATTTCATACATAGATCCTGATTGTCATTTGCAGTATAATGGGGACTAACATACCTCTGGTAGATATAGTACTGAATATTTCCTAATAATGCCTTTAATTTTTACAAAATCAAAGTTACTGCATCTGATTGGATTGAGGTTGTTTCCATTTGCTCCAATACAGTCTTTCTGAGAGACTTTTGGCTACATTTTAGAATGCAGAAATCCCAGCCAGGCTCTGCATACTTGCAGCTTTTGTAAAGCTGGCCCCTTTTTTCAAACTGAAAATTTGATGTAGTTCTTTCTACATATTGGATTCTATCGTGTTTTAAAGCCAGTCAGCAACTAAGCACTACACAGCCACTCGCTCACAATCCCACCCCCCACCCCTGGTGGGATGGGGGAGAGAATCGGGGAAAAAAAAGTAAAACCCGTGGGTTGAGATAAAGACAGTTTAATAGGACAGCAGAGGCAGAGATAATAATAATAATAATAATAACAACAATAATAATAATAATAATAATAATAATAATAATAATAATAATAATGTACAAAACAAGTGATGCACAATGCAATTGCTCACAACCCACCGACCAATGCCCAGCCCATCCCTGAGCAGTGATCACTGCTCCCTGGCCAACTCTCCCCAGTTTATATACTGATCATGGCATCATGGTATGGAATAGCCCTTTGGCCATTTTGAGTCAGCTGTCCTGGCTGTGCCACCTCCCAGTTTCTTGTGAGCCTGGCAGAGCATGGGAAGCTGAAAAGTCCTTGACTGCTTAGTATACGCACTGCTTAGTAACAACTAAAACATCAGTGTGTTATCAACTTTATTCTTATACTGAATGCAAAACACAGCACTATACCAGCTACTAGGAAGAAAATTAATTCTATCCCAACTGAAACCAGGACAGATTCCCATCTTCTTTTTTCTCTTGTCTATTTAGACGACATGTTCTTTGTGTCTCAGAATGCCTCATAATATGTAATAATTACTGAACCTTAGATGATAAGGGTTCTTTTTAATTTTTTTTTATTATTTGGCCTTTTTTCTTTCGGAATACTGGATATCTTAAGAAATTAAAATTAAATAATTACTAATTTTGAAATTTAAACATATCATCCTTGTTGGTTGTTAAAGTTTATTGAAGAATTCTCATTTTCTTAATAATAAAATATAGTGTTCCAAATATTTTCTAAGACATAGATATTACACTAGTCAGCATAATATTTATAGTATAACGATACACTTAGGGGGGCATTTTTGCTTTAACATGGAAAACAAAGTATCTGTGATACAGAAGGAATTCTTCCATATTGCGTTGTTTTTGTCACAAGTGCTCTCTCACATGTCTTTTTAGTGTTCTTTCTTTAGCCACAGTACATGTTGCCTGCAGGCTGTACAACAATGTAGCTAATGGAGGTATCAACCTGCAGAATGAATACAGACTGACCATATCAGCTTTACACTAAGAGAACACTAAGAGACTGAGAGACAGAATAATCGAGACAAAGGAACACCAGAAGAAGCAACTGGGTTTTTATCCCTGAATTTGCCACTGAGTTTCATGGAGCCTTGTCCATATTTCAGTTTCCTTGAATAAAAGGTAGAAGAAATAGTAATTGACCAATACTATATTATTACAATACTATATGTAATGCAGTAGTATCGTGCACTGAATTGGGTAATGCATGTTAAAACATTTGAAAGAAGCTGGAAATGCAGAGATATTCAGATATACAAAGGGTCATTTCGGTTATCAAATTCAGTCCATGATGACATACAGACATGTAACACACAGTCTGGAAGTCAGTATTTTATGTATTACATAAATCAGTAAATATTCCCCTACATCATGTGACGAGCAACTATTATATGGATGTAAAACAGAAACAAAAACTATAACACACTTCAGGAAGAGAATAGGGATTCTGATCTCTGCACAAGCTGAGATCATCCTAGGAAACAGCTATGTGCATAATCCTACAGGGAAATGAAAAATCTGATAGTTCAACTGAGGGAGACTCTGTTTTCTTTTGATTTCTAATCTTAAACTTTCGTATGTGAAAAATTCACGGTTAAGCAGATAAAAGATTTCCCACAAACCCATGATATTTCCAACAGGAATTATTCTAAATTATATGTCTCTGCAGTCAGTCTCCAGGGCTAAAGAACAGGGTGTAATAGTAATTGTCTCATAAACGAATATATATAGATACTATATCCGGATCAATTATATCTATGTCACTCCTGAGACTCTGACATTTATGAGGGTATCCAGATTTTAAAATGTTTCAAATGACAGCAGTTCCAGTGATTTATTCAACTTTTCTTACTGTTAGTTTAGACTTTTTTTCTTGAAGTTAATCCAGCTCTCCCTTGTTGTCATTTAATGTCATTCTCCTTCACAACACCTTTTACACACTCAAAGACCATCATCCTGTTTCTAAACCTAATGAATCTATTTTCTTCAACCTTACCCATAGCTGTGTTTCCAGGACCTATATTCACACTTATTACTATTTCATGGCCTATCACGAATTGAATCAAAGTAAGTGTTTAAAGCTGGAGATAGTATTCCTTTTGAGACATTACTAGCACTTAGAAGAGAAAATTGTGACTTCAGGTTTTTTTGCAGGTAATAGTCCAATTCTTATCTCATTAAGTTAAATGAGTTTTCATCATTAGTGTGATATTGTTGATTAATGTGTGCTGTGACTGTAACTGCATTCACTACCCTTTTAGTAATTTCTGTAATGCTGCTGCCTAGACAGGTTTTCCACACCCTGTGGCTGTGCAGTCATTTACATCTAATCGTGTGTAAAACTTTGTATTTTTCCTTACTAGATTACATCCTATTTTTCCACATAATTTCTCAATTTCTCAAATTTCTCAATTTGCTGAGATTATTTAGATATACACTTCCACCCTCCGATGTTTTTGCAATTGGTCAGAGTTTAGTTTCATTTGTAATTTTAATTATCAGAGTCCTTATTCTTTCACTCCAGTTATCCAGTGGTACCAGACTTACAAAACCCTATGTGATATATTCTAGAGTGCTACTCTCTGGAAAACACTCTCTGCACTTCTGTGTTCACCTGATAACATTCTCATTTTTCTAGCTTCCTTAGGAGAATTGCATGTAAGAGTGGCAAAAGCTTGCTGCAATGAAGATATGTGATATCTAACACTTCCTTTCTATTCAAAAAGTCTATTACCCTGTCATAGAAGGAAATTAATTTGGTTTGATATGATCTATTCTTGACAAATTCATGTTGGCTGTTACTCTTCATTTTACCTACCAGGTAGACAAATTTGCAAATTTATTTTAGACTGTATGTTCTACTATTTCTCCAGGACTGAAGCTAACCTGATAGACCTATACTTTTCTGATTCCTTGTCTTTCTTATTTTTAAAGACAAATTGTTTTTGTGTTTATCCAGTCCTCTAGAATTTCTTCAGTACCTAAAGATACTTGCTGACAGTTTTGAGATTTCATTAACAACGTATCTTAGCATAAATACTTAATCAGCTCCCACTAATTTAAAGTGGAAGTAACATATGTAAATGTAAATATAATGTCTAATGTTTCCATTCCCTGTTGTTACCTGAGTTCATATTCCTCTACTAAAGATGTCAGTGACTTTTTTAATGAAGACTGAATTGGAAAAAGTATCAAAATGCTTCCCTTCCCAAAGTCATTGGTTGATACTTTATACTTCCCTTTCTCCTCTGCCCAGCAGTGATACATTTAATTTCTTGGTCTTCCTTTTATAATGAGGTTTGGACTTACTGCTTTGTTTATTGACTTGCAAATGTTAAAGGTGTCACTGATTAGCAATAACCAATAGTGTTGGATTTGCAAAGCTGCAGTGCAATTCATTATATGCTTCTGATATAAAAATAATGTTAGAAGAAAAATAAATGTAAAGTGCCATTTTAAAATCAAGATGATTTGTCAAGTGATTCCTTTATCTGTAGGTGCCAATGGTATCAGAATACCTATATGACTCTTCAAAGAATGATTATGACAGCAGCAAAGGGGAATGTCAAATTCCCCAACACGCTATGTACGTAGAGGCCTCTCAGAAAACCTGCAGATCATCCATACCAGGATGTCTGCTGATGTACCAGTACGTTTAATGCTATAGCAATGATGCACTTTCACTGCCAGGCACCTGTGGGCAAACATGTTCTTGAAAGTCATCCCCAGATACACCTTGGACCATGCTTCGATATTCACTGTCTATACTGACAGGAAATCCAGTTCTGAAGGCAGCTTTAAAACACCTCTATGCACAATGTAGTGGTACTCCTGTGAGTGTGCATGTGAAAACAAATATAGTGTGCATTGAATTAACAATATAGATTTATTTTACTTTAAAAAGAATTACAGAGAGAGCAGAACAGCAAAGATTGTGTGCAACCTGGCATGAAACTGAAATTAAATGTTCTTGCTGCAGGAATTATTTGTCTAGTGTGAGGTGGCCACCAACAACTGGTTTTGCTGTTGCTAGGAGCTATCAAAAGAAATGTCACTCTTCACAGCAAGTGATGAAATTTGACATATGGCATCAAAGCATCATTAAAACTACACCTGCTGCAGAGGAGGTTGTGTCTTTCAGGAGACTTTCAAGCAGAAAAGGTTATTCTAAGAATGCAAAAGGGTATGCCTTATTTTCTTTATTTCTTAGTAGGTAGTTAAGAAGCAGTAAAAATAGGAAAAATGGTCAGAAAAAGAGTATGAAGGAACATCCAGACTTCTTGTTTCTCAATGTTTTATGGAGTAAAAATAAGAAATTACCAACAGTATTTCTTTATAAAGTCTACAATAATAAATACAGTTGATGATAAATCATTAATTCACATAGTTGGAATGGTTCATCATCTTTTCTCAAAGGTTCAGTACTGTATTCTCCATCTATTGCTTTAATGAAGCTTCTCCATTAGTTTTGATTGATAGCATTTTAAAGTGTGAGTATTGCAGACTTTGGTCACAAGCCTGAAATAGTTTGATGTTCATTTTGTCATACACACATTGACCTATGTATAAGAAAATTACTGTTGATTTCAGTAGAAGTCAGCACTTCACTTTCTGAGTAGTCACTGAATTTACACTTTAGAAGAACTCTATTTCAAGGTATTGAATATTTCTGTTGTAATTATATTTGTGTTTTTATTCCTGAATTAGAATGGAACTTTCATATCTTCTTTTGTATTTCAGCTCATACAGCTCTTACTCTTGTTTCAGATAAATAAATAAATAAACACATAAAGCCTCTTTTATTGCCTGTGCAGCTTTCTTGGAAGTTATTGCTAGAAATTAATATACATAAAGAAAGAATTCAAACAAAAATTAGAATCTAAACATTTGAATTTGCTGTAGAAAGGATTTTTATAAATTTGTAATGTGCCCTTACTGGGAAGACTGAAAACCAAAACAGGTTAAAAAATAAAAACAAAAAAAGGAAAAGAAAAAGAAATAATGATTCTATGTATTTAGTGGTGACACAGAAAAAAAGCTGAGAACTATTACTAATTATGTTGCTTTACTGAAATGGATATAGTCATGGTATCATTCACATTTATAGGTCTTCTCCTCTGCAGTTCTCCATGGATTAGCTGTCTAGGGACTTCCAAACTGTGTTTTATTACTAAGTCTGCCATAAGCTCCTAGGTAACTGTGGCCAGATCATTGCCCCTGCATTTCATTTTGGCAGTCTGCAGAATAGTGGTAGTGTTACTAAAAAAGTGCAAGGTATTACTACTGGTGTTTCAATTTCATTCCTTTAAGCTAATGTATTTTGAACTTTTCCATAGAGAATGTTGCATATGTTGACTTCTTTTAATATATACATGCTATAGTCATTGAGGAACAATGCATTAGGTAACTTTCCTATCCACAGCTCCACAAGTTAATAATGTTGAAGCCTATAAGAGGACAGTTGACTTGCATGATTCTGCTTTCTCACAAAGAAAATAAATTTTGTTTTTCCATGATTCTGTCTCAAATGCTGGATTTCAGATAGTGGCATTAAAAAAGGGGAAAGGGAGGCCTAGATCCTAGAACTGATTCAGAGTCCGAGTTTGCAAAATCAATCTTTGGCTAAAATAGACAAGGATTTCTACACTGGTCTTTCTACTATGCAGTCAAAATTTAGTTTTGAACTACAGAGATGCAGGAAAATTACCTTTCAAACCATATGCATCCTCTCACCAAAACCCTCCTCCTTATGATAAAAAAAAGCCTCTCAATGTTAGATTACATGTGGGATTCCTCTCTTATAACTCAAGTTTAATGAACATTAACCTAAAAAAAAAAGGAAAGAAAAGACAAAGGACTCTATTAACATGTTCTGAAGTGGCTACTTGCTTTCACAATGTGCGTACTACGCACACAGGAGTACCTCTATCAAAGTTTCTATGCCTTAGTTTCCTAACATTTAAGATACTATCTTAAACAATTCACCTAGTTCTTCAAAAGAAAGATGCTTTTTTCTGTTCTTCAGGAGACTAGAGAATAAGAAACAAGGTTTCTTAAATCTGAACAAGCTTATCAAAAAGCCAATATGATAGATATAAATCCAATGGGGACACAGATGATTTTGTTACAGTGGTAATAAAGGCAAGTTTTAACTTGATCTTTCTCTTTTTTAACAGGCAAATATAGAGCTACAGAAAGTGATTTGTTAATCATACTCTTGAGCTAATTTACAATAAAGATGTGAACTTAAAACTTAAAACAGCATGCATTTCAATGACATGACTGGAATAGGAATGATATGGCTGGCAAAAGACCACAAAAACTTTTTTAAATGGCTTCAGAGAATGTGCTGTCTGGGTTTAAATACAGACATTAGGAGAATAGTATGTTAAAAGAATACAGAAAACTCCAAGTGCTGCATGTATTTTATGGTATTTCCTTCAGATAGCATTATTTCAAGGTCAGAATCAGCTACAGCCCAATAAATAAATAGTCTTGAGCAATTATGTTATGATTAATAAAGGCTTTGGGAACACTTATTATTTTCCAGTTTAACTAAATCAAGGACAGACCAGGAAATAAGTGACCAAATTTGGAAGTACACTGCTACAGATACCATGCAACTCAGGTAAAGAAAGAAGATTTTAAACTCCTGCTGCCTGGCAGTGCAATGGGTTCCACTGCAGCAAGGTCTGTTTGTTAATTCATTGTCATCTTAAAGAGAGCCACCCTGAGAAAGTGAGTTGCAAATATGTTTGGGGTTGTTGTTTTTTTTCCAAGTTTGTCATGACAAAAAAGGTAAAAGTATGCAGAAGCAGTCTAGACCTTGTCACCACTCTGCCTTGGTTTTCCGATACATTACTCGAACTTGTAAGGGTTTGCTAATGAATGTCCATTCACTGTGTTGAATATCAGCTGCTTTTTTGAGATTAACATCCCTGTAGATGAAAACCTCATACACATATTTTTAGACATGTTCTTTTTCTGCATTCAAATGAACCCTAGTCTGAGTTAAAATTCTTAAAAGTACCTTCTCAGCCCCTAATAACTATTATAATTGAGCTATATTTATTGGTGGACTAATCTATAAATGTTTTTATGTGATATCTTAATTTGCACATTCTCTGACCTTTTCTGTCCTTCTAGCATGGCATTACTGATGTGAGCTACTATTAGTGCTACATATCATGGATCTTCCAGAATTCTGAGTCTGAACCCCTGAACATTTTCTGTTTCATTTTATAAACTCAGCTCTGTTCTTTCATTCTTAAATATTTCTGAGGCTCTTTCCTGAGATAGTGCTGTGATTTAGAAGTAATACCTAGATCCTAAGTCTAGATGTCATTAACATCCTGGTACACCCCCAGCTTATGTTGGCATATAATAACTTTTTCTCCTTCACCCACCCTCTGTTCTGTGGGAAGAAAATAAGGGTGCCCAGACTGAAAAGTAACATTGAAGTCAGGGACAAAGACATCCAGGCCACTTTGCAGGAGAGTAACTGATGTGCACCTTAATGTAACTTACCAGACAATTCTCTTAGTGTGGTAAGGGACATACAAAATATGAAGCTGGGTTAAGTAATTTCATGAATATTTCCTTCTCTGTGGGCCACAAACTCTTCACAGGATTGATTTTCCTTTGTTTTTCTATTTCTGTTTGTTGAAATAGGATGCCTTAGTTTAATCCAGCTCCTAAGTTTTAGTGAAGTTTTGAGTTTTGTAATGATTTCCTTTATGGAATTTGTTTGGATGAATCTACTAGCAATGAAATGTTTCAGACTGACAATTGTGCTGGTTTTGGCTGGGGTAGAGTTAATTTTACCCATAGTAGCTAGTATGGGGCTATGTTTTGGACTTGTGCTGGAAACAGTGTTGATGATAACACAGGGATGTTTTTGTTATTGCTGAGCAGTGCTTACACACAGTCAAGGCCTTTTCTGCTTCTCACACCACCCCACCAGCAAGTAGGCTGGGGGTGCACAAGAAGTTGGGAGGGGACACGACTGGAACAGCTGACCCCAACTGACCAAAGGGATATTCCATACCATATGACATCATGCTCAACATATAAAGCTGGGGGAAGAAGAAGGAAGGGGGGATGTTCTGAGTAATGGTGTTTGTCTTCCCAAGTAACCATTACGCCTGATGGAGCCCTGCTTTCCTGGAGGTGGCTGAACACCTGCCTAATGGGAAGCTTTGCTTTGCTTGTGTGCGCAGCTTTTTCTTTGCCTATTAAACTATCTTTATCTCATCCCACAAGTTTTCTCACTTTTACTCTTCTGATTTTCTCCCCCATCCCACCGGGGGGGAGTAAGCAAGCAGTTGTGTGGTGCTTAGTTACCAGCTGGGGTTAAACCACGACAGTCCTTTTTGGCACCCAACGTGGGGCTCAAAGGGTTCAAGATAATGACAGGTTTGACTGGAATGTGCTATATAGAATTTATAGCTGTTATTGCTGTTTAGCTATGAATCGGCAGGCTCCTGTGCTTGCCATGGAGTTTGCTTCCCTTACTGTATATTAGAGTCTAGCGCTCGTTAGTGGCTGCTTTTTGCTTCTGTTGCTTGCTGTACTGCTGTACTGCTTATCATCTTACTCTAGTGTGCCTATTTTTGATAACAGCAATGGCAATGCGCCTGGGCTGGCATATGGTCAGGGCATCACTTCTGTTTCTGTACTACTGTACTGGACATACTGGAACTCCAGTATGAACTTGAATTGAAGGGACTGTGACCTGTGGATGAGTCCACACAGGAGCAGGACACCCCCAAAGCTTCTGTGGCCATGGATAAGCCCATGCCAGAGCAGGTACATCTCGAAGTATCTGTGGCCATGGTTATATCTGGCCTGCAGCAGATATACCCCTTGAGAGACTGTTGCTCATATACAAGGCTCCATTTGGAGCAGGTACTCCCCTAAGGGACTGCAGTCTGTGGATAAGACTGCCGTGGTTTAACCCCAGCTGGAAGCTAAACACCACACCACCACTTGCTCACTCTCACCCGGTGGGATGGGGGAGAGAATCGAAAGAGTAAAAGTGAGAAAACTCGTGGGTTGAGATAAAGACAGTTTAATAGGCAAAGCAAAGGGCAGGCACGCAAGCAAAACAAAACAAGGAATTCATTCACTCCTTCCCATGGGCAGGCAGGTGTTCAGCCATCTCCAGGCAAGCAGGGCTCCATCACATGTAACAGTTACTTGGGAAGACAAACACCATCACTCCAAATGTCTTTCCCTTCCTTATTCTTCCCCCAGCTTTATATGCTGAGCATGATTTCATATAGTGTGGAATATCCTTTTGGTCAACTGGGGTCAGCTGTCCCAGCTGTGTCCCCTCCCAACTTCTTCTGCAGCCCCCACATACTCACTGGTGAGGTGGTGTGAGAAGCAGAAAAGGCCTTGACTCTGTGTAAACACTGCTCAGCAGTAACAAAAACATCCCTGTATTATCAACACTTTCCAACACAAATCCAAAGCATAGCCCCATACTAACTACTATGAAGAAAATTAACTCTATCCCAGATCTAAATCAGCACATTCTGCACCCCTTATTCCATATCGTTTATGTCATGCTCAGGCCCCACACTATCCATTACATTCTCATTACCCACCACCACCCTTCCCATCCTTTGATATAATACACAGATTATATCCTTAGTCTATGTATTATTATTCCCTTAGTATAGTCTTAGTATTATTCCCTTAGTCTATGGACCACCCCTGTGAAATGTCTGTAAAATGTCTTTAAAATGTCCACAAACGTCCACAAAATGTCCACCGAGTTCATTTAGTCCATGACTTTGGGCTCCATCTGTTATGGTGGTCACTCAGGACAGGAGAGGTGGTGTGTTGTGTGGAGTTACTGGGCACCAAAGCCAGCTCAGGCTGGGTCACTGCTGCACTTGCACTACTTGTAAGGCTTGTCCTTCATTGGTTCAGGTGTTTCCTGCTATAGTAATTCCAATAACATGCATCTCAAATAATGGTTTACAACAATTTAAAGGTATATCTATTACAATAATCCAAGAAAACTGTGTTCTACAAATATCTCCCATTTAAGTTTTTTTCACCTTGCTTCACCAATATTTCTGACTGTGATTCAAGAAGAACTAATTGACAGATTAACAGTGAAACCTAGATTTATACATTCATAAATCTATCTATTAAACCTGCCAGGAAGAATGCTAATTCAGAAGACTATTTATTCATTGAAAGTCCAGTAAGTTTACTGGAAGTGAACCCATTTAGTCTCTTCAAGGAAGTCATGAAATTGTAATAATTTTTTAATTAATCATAATCAGGTTCAAATGTAAAATTACACTAGTTAAGAGCTGAAAAATTCAAAGCCTTTAGTTGTCCCATGAGCCACCTAGTATCACCACATGTTTTTTGTTCTTTCTGTTCTTTTACCTGCTTTGAATAGTTAGTTCATCTTATCCATATTCTTTTTATTGGTAATCTACATTTCACTCAACCACATGATTATGTTTGTGTATATGTGTGCTTTATGGAAATATTTTTATTTAACTGAGTCCCAGCATTTGTAAAGGCAGTGTGTCATTCTACATTCTGAAGCACACAACATTTAAGTAGCAAGACTATGTATTAGTAGTTTTCTCACATAAGCAAAATTTCATGCACGTTTCTTTTCCTGTGTAGTTGTGATGTGTAGGAATGAAATACTTAGAAACAGTAACTTTTAGTTTCTGTGATTTATAAGTGAAATTTAAATAATAAACACCACATTCAAATTCCCACTAAAGGAAGAAAAAATTACTCTGCACTATTAAATTCGACTTTTACTGTAAGTAACTACAAAGGGAGGAATTGATTTTAAACGTAAAACACTGGTCTAATTTTCTTACCAGTATGGGCTTAGATATTCACTTGTTTTTTGGTTGGAAGGTTATTTTAAACCTAGTTTAGATTGACACTATCATTTTCAAGCTGCTAGTTTCAATTGCATCTGGAAGTCATTTGCTGTTGTCCAGGAGGGATAAATGCAGGAAATGGTGTGTAAAATTCTGAAATGGGTAGTAGCCTTTTATTCCACACACATAGGTATTAATGTCTGCAATGGAAGTTCTTCAGTAACTTGTCTCCAGCAGGAAATTATGTGTACTTCTCTGACATACAATAAATTGCATTTCTTACATTATGGCTATAATCAGGACACTGGAGTTCGGTTCTCTTCATCACAAGTTTTGTTTCTCAGTGGTTGATAAGCTGGTGGACTTCATTAAGCTTATATTACACCCATCTGTATTATAATGCTTTTACCTCTTTTCAGCAAATGTCTACAATGAAGTCACAGGAAAAAAAAAAATTCCACCTGTAATACAGACTTTTGCTATTATGAATAGACTGATACATCCACCAAACTATCAACTTTAAATGTTTATGTTTGTTTATCGCATAGAGCTCATAGTCTTTCATGACTAATCTGCACTAAAAGAAGGAATGGAAAACAGTAGTCAGCAAAGTATGATACTCTGTTGATAGATCTCAGTGTATACAGTATTTAGTGTCCTGAGCCTAGTTCTGAGATGGAAATAATGAAAAAGACGAATTTCCTTTGTGCTGAAGACAAGTCCATTTTGTCTTGATGCACAGAAAGAAAGAATCCCAGGATCTGAAGATCGGAGACTATATTTATTTTGGCAAATCTCATTTTCCATTGGATAATTAACCTACATTTTTTTTGTCTTTCTCTTCTAATATCTTTACAGGATCTGTTCTTGTTGCCACTTCTGTGTCTTGCTTGCTGTTTACAGACTAGTTTCAGTTGTGTTTTCTGAATGATCTCTTGAAAAGTGCTCAGAAACTGCATGGATAAGAATGATATGAGAGAACTTGTCATCTCATAAGAATTCCATATACACCAGGAGAAAACTTTAGCTTCTTTTGCCCATGGTTTCCAAAACCAGTAAATTAATGGTCTAGAAACATACTTTCTTTTGTTCTCCTTTGCTGCATTTGGTTACAGGTTCATACTAAAGATTATGTCTACTCTGACTGTAGTGTTATTATGGAGTCTTCATAGCAGTCGTTGAATCTTCATTATTATATTCCATTACTTCTTCATTACACTAGCAAACGCTTGCCAATACAGTCTTTAAAAATATGCAATGGAAATTCAGGTGCCTAACCATACATGTATTAGTGATACATGTGAAAATTAAAGGCACTAAAGCTTCAAACTTGTATTATGTGAACTGCCAGTAATAGTGTATTCTGGATTATTTTTACATAATGGTTTACTTACACTAAAATATATTTTTTAAATTTCAGGAAATCTTTCAACTATTGCATCATTTCACTTTGTAGAATGGTCTACATGTTTTTCATCTTGCACTTTCCAGTAACCTCTTCAGATTCTTTAAACAAAAAAGGTTCTTTGCGAGCATTCCTACACCTGCTCAACGAAAGCAGAAAAATTCATTTCATGCAGCTTTTACAACAGAATCCCAAACTACAATGTCTCATTAGGACATTAGTTCATGCTGCAAACATTAACCCTGTCCTTTATTGCCTTTTGTAAGAGATGGCCTAGAAGTGCGGTTTAAAATTACTATGATACCAGGCAAATTGCTTGATACATGCCAGTGAGAACTGCAGTTTCTATCTTTCAGAATATTTAACATGGTTATTTCAAAAGCATAAAGAGATTACGTTTGCAACTTTATCTACTTTAAAACAGCTTTTCCATCTGGCTACAACTTGATTGCATGTTTCAAATATGGCAGTAAATTTTAATATGTTAGTATGAAATGTAAATGATGCCACAGCTGGTAATGACAAATTCACATAGTTTGGCTATTTAATTTTCATCATTTTAAATATCTTAGTGCTTTAAGACAGCCTAATTTAGAAACAAAAAAGAATAGTGTTTCAACTGTAATATGAAACTTTTTCTGTTTTAAGATCATAATTCAAAGCTACATTCAATGTGAGTGCAGTGACAGTTGCTACTAACTTTATGCTGAAGGCATGCTTCAACATTTCCCTAGCCTTTCTTATGAAATGTATTCCATCTGAAAATTTCCTAAGAAAGCAAAGAACCTGATATTTGAAGAAAATGAGCCAAGCTGTTTTCAAATTATAGGCAATTAGTGAGTTTCTAGCAGTTGAAATCTTTCTGCATCATCAATAATCCCTTCTTCTATCCTCCATTTCCACATTTCAAATTAAGAATATAGCTTTGATTTCCACCTGCACCTGTTTTGCCAGACTTTGAATTGTAATATGTGCTATTACTGACCTACTGAACATTGTTTTGGTTTCAAAATGTTTATTACTTTACATTTCTATTAGTGATTCCTTACAGCTTGGAATGGTCTTTGTTTAATGTTATAAAATGTTAAAAGAAATGTGAAAATGACATGTTGATAACCTATTACCACTACTTTAATCAGTGTAAGGCAAACAGTGAAATTGATATAGTAATTCTGGAGAGTCCCCTAATGATTTAGTGTTTCAGGTTTGATGATTCAGGTGGTGTGTATTTCTGCTTCTTTCAGTCACCCCCCACCCCCCAGCACTGCAAACCAGGGGATAGTTTGCAGTATTCAGAAAGCAAGGAACATTTGCATTCTTTTTGCCTCCCCTACACGTGTATTGGAAAAGAATCACTCTGTCAGGGCAGGCCCAGAACAAGAGATGAAGACATGAGATTTGAAGCCTCCAGGAGACAATATCACAGAGGCTGAGGTCTGCCTGCTAGCCAGTTTTATTAGGTCTCCTGCTACCATACCAAGGGCAGCATTAGACATATTTATGAAACATCATCTCCGTTGAATGGATAGCCGTGTAATCCTGGCACTGGTTTTTAGTGCTGAAGTTACTTATTTACAGAGTAGAACAATATTAGGACTATATTATTCCCTTTCTGAATATCCTGAGTTGTGAAACTGGGGTTTAAATAATTTCTGCTGAAGGAGGATTGAAGCCCCCTCTGAATTCTTCAAGGATGTTCTAAAGCCCAGGTTACAGGTGCAATATTCCTATCATGGTCAAAACTATGACAAGGGAAGAAGCTGAAAAAAAATATTTTTATAGGTAAAAGTGTTTGATGACTTTGGTCTCTAATTAATGAAAGATATTGTAAAGAAAGAAACTACAAGCTCTTTCACTGTAATTATTTCAATAATATAATGAAATTATAAACCCATCCAATCTCTGTTCAACAGTTTACGTAATGCTTTTTTGAAACTGCTGGAAAAGAACTCTGTGCAACTTTGAAGAAATTGCAACTGTATTTCCATCCTCAAATGGAAAACAAAGAAATCTTTTCCGTGCACTGTCATCTTCTGTGAAATATATTACCTTGAGGGAGAGTTATTTTAGGTTTTCTTTATTGATACATCACTATCAGCTGTATATAGCATTGTGTTTTTTAATTTTTTCCAACTGTATTCTTGAAACTGGAAGCCCCTACACTGTCCCCAGCACTATCATATTTAGTGCTTCCCTTGTACATTTTCTTATGAATTTGAAATGATCTTTTCCTTTGTTTATAATCTAAACCTCACAGTTCATTGACAAATAACAGTGAATACAAAATAGCAGTGAGGACTCCTAAAATGGTAGAGTTACTACTGTAAACCTTTGCTGGCTGTTAGCATTTTATTATTGTCACTGGAAACTTTAAGAGGACTGAGTAATACCAGTGTTCCTGGGACTAATGACAGTTGAATTTTGGTATATATCTGATGTCATTTGTTTTCTTGAAAGATCCAGTATCTTCATGTATTATAGGAGCACTCCTAGGCAAACGGCTCACTTCGGCATCCTTCTGAGCTATTCAAGATTTGAAGCCTTACTTAAATGATCATTTGTTTCTGAGTGTGACTCTGCTTCAACATTTTTTCCCAGCACTGTTAAATCACCAGTTATTTCAGTCTTTTAATAATCTAGAGAATGTGGTTTTTAAAATATTTGAAATATCCTTGTATGGATATTTCATGTATAACCTTGCTCTGTGCACACTTTAGTGCCATAGTGTAGTAGCACAGGAAAGCTTGGCAAGGTGGTTTCTGTCAAGCAAAGCTGAGGAAAGAAAAGCTGGTCCTCGAGCTACTTCTTTTGGTTTCTAATAACCAGAAAGAGGAGATGACTTTCCATGGACAAAGGAACCAAAACTTCTGCTGAGTTAGGAAAAATCCAAGAATATTTCTCATGCTATTTTTTTTAAAAGAGCCTTTAGTTTTGACCCAGCACTCGTCCTAGCTAAGACTGTTTTGTCATAGGTTGTCACCAAAGTACATTTTAATTTATATGCTAAGATGAGACAAGACTTGATGTTCAATTTGATTCTACATATTATCGATAAAAAATAAATCCTCATAAACTAGAGACATTTCTTTATGTACTGAAAAGATAAAATGGGAACAGAGAATTACCACAGAGTGTGGAATAATTATTCTTACTTCAGAAGAGTTGATAATCCTGAATTAAACCAGTACCTTAGTTGTGCTACTCTCTATAGCATCATAAGGATATTTCTAGCTATTAGATAAGACATTGTTGTACAACACCTTTGAAAACAGTTTCATACACTTCCTAATGCATTCTAATTTTTCTGAATGTTAATTCCTGTAAAAGAATTTCTGAAGTACTGTTGAAATTAAGATGAAGATTAAGCAATCTAAAAAAACCCTCACCAGAAACATGCCATTCCTCAATATCAAAATAAAAACATCCAGCTGCTCATACTGCATTCACAGAAAACTGCAAGATTCTTCTATGGGTTTATGAAGCAGTATGAGTATACATACCACATTTATAGTGTTTATGCTTTTCTCTGAGGCACTACAAAGTGGCCGTCTGCCCAACATTTTTATCTGTCAAGCACTGCCATGCTTGAATGAATGTTAACTTAATCTAAGTAGTATTATGGTTACTTTGTCATCCTGATTTTATCTGGGAGAAGAGTGTCCATTTTTGCTTTTAGGAGATTTTTCTTTTTCTTTCTGAAAACTGAATTTCATTAAGGCAAAAATGCTATGGAGCAAACCACACTGGTTTGCCAGTAAGTATACTGTAGTAAACAAGACATGGTTTTAAATTTATAAGTACTTTGGCTTTCATGTCTTACTAAAGGTTTTGAATGGGGAAAAGAAACTCAAAACACAATGAGAAAGAGATTTTTTTTTTTCCCCAGGTATAAGGTCTTCCTCATACGGCTGGGGAAAAAAAGGTGTAGAATTGTACTGAAAACCTCAATAGTGAGGTAAACATAATGGCTCATGGTGTCCCAGCTGCCTGGGAAAAGCTTAAAAAGATGTTTCTAAATTAAAGTGGAAATTGCAGGTATTCTTGAATAATCTCTGCTTTTCCCTCATTCAAAACTCCTGTTAAAAAGAATGGAAATATTGTATTTCCAGAGGTGAACAGGATATAGTTGACAGCACAACTGAAGGCAGAGTTGTTCAATCAAGAAATTGCAGTAACTAAGAACACTTTAAAACTGAGTCTTATGAGTTGTGAAAAAAATCTTTCTAATTCAAAAGCAATAGAATAACTTTCCATGATTAAAAGAAAGTATATAATGCTGGAAGAAAGTGTCATAATTAGGTGTTATAAAAAAATCTCAGTTAGTCCTTCTTCTGGTAGAGATGTAGAAACATGACAACAAAGCAGTAGGTGAAGAGGTAGTTCCAGTAGCTACCATGAGTGACTTTAGCTTCAGGGTCGGTTGACTTCTCTGATTTTGCTTTTTATAAAGACAAAGTTAGAGCTTTCTGAATAATGGAAATTTCTTCCCACTAAAGACTCTGAAAAATTATGAAATCTTCTATGGGAAAAAATGTATTATACCCCTCCAAATGTGAAATAAATAGAATTCTCTGAGCTGTTGGTTGTTTATCTGGAAGGGTTTTTTTCAGTTTTGCTTTACCATGCAAAACCAAGTAGGCATCAGGGAGATGAATGCTGAAGTATTCAACCATTCACCATGTCTTCCACTAGCCCTGGTGCTGAGTAGCAAATGAAAGAGACGAATGCCTCAGTTCCCTGTATTTTTTTAGGGTTTAGGGTTGGGGTGGAGCTAGGTACTGAAGGATCCAAGGGGCTAGTACATGACTTGACCTCTTGCCCTTGCCTTCATACATCTCATATGGAAATTGATCTCCAGAAAGAAAACATGAAACGATCTTTTCAACTTTCCAGATGGAAAACTGAAGGTCTACAAAAGAGCTGTTCTCTACTGGGAATAATTCTACCTGAAACATCTTACACAGCTAGAGCCACCACTTCTTCCAGACTTAGTTTATCTGTCCACACAGGAAGAAAAATATATTTATCTTTAATAAGAAATTCTCAACAAATAGGTCAACTCTGTGTTTCTCTGTCAGTCCAACCCCTCCATATCGTCATGAAGTATTTCACTTGTAGCAGGGAAAGTTCAGAAAGTTCTCTTAGTGCAACATATAAAAGGCACCATGTAAAGTGAAAATATTATTAAAAAGTCAGTGAGGTCAGAACTCCATTAAGTGAAAAAAACTGAAATGAGATCATTCAGGGAGAGTGAATCTGAAGCAACTGCTTTGCCAAGCTGCAGCCGATTTCTACTTTTTTTTATCCAGTAGTTTCAATACATATAAACAAACTATGACTGAACTCAGAACTGAAGCTGACTTTTTTTTTCCTCTTTACAATTGAGATATCAGCTATCTGGAGGAAAAAAAAAACAAAGCTAGGAAGGATAACATAGTGTTTATATCTAAAAGCAGGAACTCATATCATATTGTTGATTAAAACACAGGACCATTTATAAATAAGCCTGTTTCAACATGAAGGTCAGAGATAGCCTAAGCAAAAAAATGAATAGCCCAGATTAAAATGTTAATGTTCTATCTAAAATGCACAAAACCAAATGCAATCTCATTTAGTGACATTTCCAGAATTACAGCAAAGATTACTACATTAATCTGTAAGGTACGCATTTTCATTAATCTGAAACAGAAACAAATCTTCAGGAAACAGGCTTTGAAGATTTTGAACACTTGAATCTCTGCAATCTTGAGCAAGTTAGACTGGGCTTTTTAAAGAATATTTGTGGCTCTTTTCTTTCAGGTAAATAGGCCAAGACAGGAAGAACAGTCAAATATTGGTTGTAGTTTCCTGGCATCACTGAAAACTAAGGCTCTAATTATTGAGACTGAAATTGTGGAAATTACTTCTGGGAAGTTAAAAGCCATATTATGACAGAATAAAACCATGCACCATATGCCATATATTTATAATAATTCTAAGCTCATCTCAGATTTTGTGCTTGCGGTCAAGTTCAGACAATTTCTGTTTTCTGAACATAAGGTGACAGTAGATGTTGCACAGCATGTAGTTTTGTCTGTAAATGCGAATACCTCCATTAGTGGTTGTGCCTGGACTTTTTCTTTACATTGTTTATGCATGTACAATGCTGTAGGCATGGAAGTAGAAATGAAAATGTTTTTGTGCTCCTAATATCCTTGACTGTGTGTTTGGTAGACTGTCTGTATGTGTTTTATATGTGTACAATATGTATAAATAGTACTGACCATTAATGGCAAAGTGTGGTGTACATCTGCTTTCCAACTGGGTCAGCTCTTTTCAGCCCATCTTTGAAGCATCCTCCTTTCTCTGAGACTGCATCTTAGTTCATATGAGTTACTATGTTAGTTGGGGCCTCTACAATTCACTTGAGGTGCTCTACAGTAATTGGACAGTAAAAAGGATCTTTTGTGATTTGTCTGATTTGCGGAAGAAGTCCCTGAGAAACCAGGAGGTAAGGCTTAAAAGATACTTACGGCCGCAGACAGAAAATCTATCCAATGTCAGTTTCTACAACTGTGTACCAGAAGATTTGTAGGTTTTAATAAGGCTTTTTTTTTGAAACTTTGGATTCATTCTAGTCTAAGTCTGAAAACAAAGCCTGGGGAGTAAGACTGTGTAAAATGAAACATCAAGGAAGGGTGATGGAGACTGCTGTAAGCAAAAGGATGAGAGGAAATGTCCTCAAGTTGCGCCAGGGGAGGTTTAGACTGGATATTAGGAAATTTTACTTCACTGAAAGGGTTATCAAGCATTGGAACAGGCTGCCCAGGGAAGTGCTTGAGTCGCCATCCCTGGAGGTATTTAAAAGACATTTGGATGAGGTGCTTAGGGACATGGTTTAGTGGTGGTCTTGGTAGTGTTAGGTTTACGGTTGGACTCGATGATCTTAAAGGTCTTTTCCAACCTATACGATTCTGTGATTCTGTGATTCTGTGAAAACAAAAATGGTGTTGGATACTTTCCACCAAAGAGTTTGATGAAGGTTCATCTCAAATGCCTATCAAATTGCATCTATCCTGTTCTCTAGCACTGCCTTTTTTGGTGGTCTTTTAGTATCTCTAATGTGTGGTTTATTTCTCATGATTTTACCAAGTCACATCAACAAAATGTAAATGTTTGCCCCACGGCCCCACTGCCATGGCCCTGAGGCACTGTCAGCCCCGCCTGCCCCTCCCCACCCCCCAGGGCTCCTCCACCCTGCCCACAGCCCAGGACCCCACTGCAGCCCCCTGGGGCTGTCAGCTCCTGCCCCAGTGACATCCCAGCCGGCTGGTCTCCAGCTTCCCACAGCCCAGCCCTGCCCTGCCTGGCCACGGACCCACCTGCAGGCCTGTATCATGGCCTGGCCTTGGCCCGTCCCTGTCCCCAGGGAGCTGCCCAATGCCCAGGGCTGGGGCTGTCCCTGGTGCCCCATGGCTGCCTGCTCCTGGCTGGGGCGGTGGAACAGGCCCTGCCTGCCAGATAGACCTGTGGGGAGCTCCTGCTGCTCCTGGTGCCCTGGCCCCAGGGAACCACCCTGCTCTTGCGGCTCCCTGCCACCCATCTCTTTTTCCTGACTGATTGTGAAGTCATCCCTTGCAAAAAAACCAAGCCACTACTAAAGCTCCCTTGCAATGGATTGTTGATGTTGTGCTGAGATACACATGGAGAGACTTTCAGAGTTAAAAATGGAAGTTAAGTATGCAGCTCACATAAACGTGTATCGGCTAAGCTGTACCACGTAACCCTTGTCTTGCACTGAAACAGGCTCCTAATAGTCCAGTCATTTTTGTGCCTCCATGTAGAGCCAAAGGGTGTTTCCATGACTTTACCTTTATGTCTGGCACCTTTCAAAAAGCCCTAAACAGCTTTGCTAGGCAACTTCTGCTGGCTGGAGGGTCTGTCCACTGCTATGCCATCTTTAAGGATAGGTGCTGCAATCTATTTTCATATTCATCAGCATTAACCAATATATCATCTACTACTTATTTTATTTACTGTATTCAAGAGGCCCAAGATACCATTCTTTTCAAAGAAAACAAACAACCATCTCTTAAGTAAACCAGCAGAGGCCATGGCTTTCTATTATCCAAAGCAAATAAACTTTGAAAAAAGACACAGTACAACAAAAAATACAGGAAATGATGCAGATTTCTAAACAAAATAGCGTGACTGAACAAACCAACCTGATTAAACAGATGCATAATACATAAACTAAAATTTAGATAACAAATATGAGAAGGGTGGAAAAAGTCTCTCAGCTTGCCTGTTCTCATTATCCTCTCTTATGCTAGTTTGAGGATTTGTGAAAGCTAAAGGAAAATGTAAAAGCTTCATTGTTCCGGAGATAATAATGGCATTGATTTTTCATTAAGATGCATCCTTTCTTGATAAGGTCACATGCCTCTCCTCTTTCTGGTGTTTCAAGATTTCTTCCTTCCTCTCCGTGCTGGGTTTCTGATAATGATTAAGAGAAATTCTGAAATCTTGACGTTTATTTTTTTAATTTTGTCATATTTCTTGGAATCCCATTTTGCTCTATTCATTGAAACTGCTATCACCATCTTTGCTAGTTGCTTATAAGAGGGCTAAGTCACAAAATATTTATGTCTCAATAAACATAAAACAGAGCTTATGCGTTCAGCAATGAATGATATTGCACATGTAGGGATTTTTTTCAAAATAAATAACTTACTTTCTAGATAAATTACTTTCATTCTAGGTAAGTCTTTCATAACAAAAAAAGCCTGAAAGCTGGCTTATCCTTCTTTACATCCTGTGTTCTAGTCCTGCACCTAGAACCTCTTTGGAAATTAAGAATGATTTCTGGTCCTTACATAAATCCTACTCCACATTGCATGCAATTGCTGGGTCCCAAACAGTCTACAGAAAAAAAAGTAAAAATTGTGCTGTTATTACTTTTCCATTTGATTTTTTTATGAGCTGATTTCTTGGAGTTCCTGTGCGGGTCTGTCTTGCTTGAAAGTTTATCAGTGGCAGTAACACTAACCTGTGAGCAGAGACATGAGGAAATTCTGATTTCTTCATATTTTTATTTTTCTCAGTCTTCTAATATATATAACACGAAGGAACAGAGCTTGCTTTCTGAGTCCAATATCTTTCTAGTTTGCATAAAGTTAAAAGGCCACCTCATCTTCTCTTCTTCCCCAGCCTGCTGCAACAGGGACACAGTTTAGTCCAAAATACTGGTGATACTGAGTTTTGTGCTGAAAGAGACTCTTAGGAGTAATTAGCATTCCAACAGGTCCACTACTTTATTACTGTTAAATTTAACATAGAGTTACTGCTATGGTATGTGGGAATCATACAAATTCAGGAACCAATTCAGAGAGACCTCACCTTGAAGTGAGACATTATTAATTGCAAATTAATTAAGTTAGTTAAGGCCCTGCTGTGTAATGCTGATGCCAGACTGAGTTGTCTGTTCTGGTACTTTTGAGGGAAAAAAATAAAGGGCTTGTAAAATGCAGAATTTTATAACAAATTCAAAGAGAGATTCTAAACAGAAAATGTTAGAATGAAGTTTTAAAGTGATATTTTTGGATTATAATCTAGTTGGAATGCAGTTTTATATTAGTTCTAGATTAAAGCCTAATTCCAGTGAAAGTGTGTGCTGTTATAAAGCAGTACTGTTAGTGTATACCTCAAACAAACATTCGGTGTGTTTGTCCATAATTACTCATGGCTCTGGTTCACATGAAACTGTTCTTTGGCATTGTGCAGGGTCACCTAGGCACTCCTGTGTGTTAAATGATTCCAGCAAAACTTTGAATTTGCCCAGATTTTACAGCATTTACAAGAATTTTGTTAAAATAAAGTGTTTAGTGTTCTGAGTATTACTAGAAGTAAATAGAGTTTGTTTAAAACCTGTTTGAAAAAGTCTTTCCTGTAAAACTTTTTGCGGAGGTTATAGTTAAGCAAGCCGCAGAAGAACATTCTTTCAATTATTAGGAACATCCATTGCAAAACAAATCCACCAGACTCAGTGAGCCGTAAGCATATATACAATAGGGCCTCATCTGAAATCTCCATGAGTCTTCCATTAATTTGAAATCTGTTGGAATAGTCTATTAAATTAGGTAGGAACAGAATCAGATCCAAATCCACAGTTAGATTTCTATGGGAGACTAGACTCATATATAAAATCTTTCCCTTGTTGTAAGCAAATATTCTGTGAGTCAGTCTCATCATTGTAATCAGTTCCGACAGTAAAAGGAGGGAAATTAAACATGCCTGTAATTAATTTATTCATCTGAAATTAATTGCATGCCCTTTAAAATATTTAGTAATTGTTTTTTTAGTTTTGCTTTGAAATTATTTTTTCTTCCAGGCCATTTTTTTTTTCAGTAAATGGTTATTACTTCTAAACTACTTTTATAAGTCTCCTTGTAAAAGGAACATGAGTAGATACCTCTTTGAGTAATTCAACCAAGACATAGGGTACTGTCAATCAGGGAATAATTGCCCCAGGGAAATCAGTGAATGATTAGTCAGTAATTTTAGTGGGTCCAGGGTTTCACTTTTATAAAATTTTTGGTATCCAAATCTGTAATTATAAAAATGAAAACTATAGATTTTTGTCAGAGAAAATAAATTCCAGTGGTTTTCTTGCAGGATATCTTTTCATTTCAGGAAATTAAAATCTATAATTATATTATTTGTAACAATATATGAACATACATCCAACTACTACTTTTTTTAAACACATTCTAAAACATTTGAGATATTAAATTTAAAACATTAGTAAAGCTAAAACAGGCAGGACTGTATGTCTGATTTTAAAGGTGATACCTCAAAGGAAAAATGAAAACAAGATTCATGACCATTTTTATATAATAATTTCTAATGATATGCAGGGGACACTTGGAAAATGTTAGTCTGGTTTTGGTTTGGTTTTGGTTTTGTTTTTTTAAGCCAGTGTTTCTATTTATTTTTTCACCCTTTCTGATTTCACTGGCATACTTGTAAGTCACAGATGCATACTCACTATTGTGCATTCTAGCAATTAAATTAACCAGATACTAACAAAGAATCTCAATATACTAAAAAAACCTTTTAAATTTTTATGTTTTTATTTCTTGTCACTGTTAATGTCATGATTCAGTTACTTTTTCAGTTGATTGATACATTGATACAAGCCATGTATTATTTAAAGAGAAAAAGAAAAAAAAAAAAGAAAAAAAAAGATGAAGAAAGAGGGAAAACAAAACAATAAAAGGATTAAAGTGAAAACAGGCAAAGATACAGAACTTTCAAGCTGCTTTGTTTTTCATTCCATTGAGATGCAATTCCACCCTTCATTTGTCTGTTTCTGTTTGAGTCACCTTTAAGATCACTGTCTTCTTGTGGTACAGCTTTGAAAAGCATCTCTTTAAGAAAAAAATCTACTTGTAGTCACATTACATGTTGACTGCATTTCATTTCCATTATTCTGTATTACAAAGGACATTTATATGAAAACCTGATATCTTTGTTTCTGAAAAATTAATATGCTCTAGCTGCTCTCACCTGAAATAATAATCCTTCCTTTGTGACATCACTCTTCATTGTTGTGCTATGATTGATGCCACAGTCTAAGATTCTGACTTCAGGTGGGAATAAACAGTAGGAACAGAAAGAATAATAGAGAACAAAAAGACTTTGTGTTTTCAGCATCTTAGTATATTTTCAATAAAAAAAATGTAGAAATGAGATTTTGAGCTGAACCAGGATAACCTTAAGAAATTACAGGAAATCCTTACATGTATCTTTAATGTACATCCGTAATGTAAATCTGTAAAGTAATTCATTGTTCAGGATTCCACTAGGTGTTACCAATTTCATGAAATAATGCCCCAAAACTAATATTCCTTATGCTACTTCACCTGTTTAATATCTGTTACATTAGGCATCCCATAGAAAATTCAGTGCAAAGGAACACTTCTGGAGTGACTTGTAACTTCCAGTACAATATATAGAAAACTAATACACAGATAATACTCCCTGTCTCTTCACCATTAAACACTAAAAGCATCATCTTTTGCTATTGTTAGGTTTGAGAACTTACCTCTACATTGCTGTTAGATCAATAGAACGTAAAAAACAATGACTCATTCAGGCACATACAGTAGGGTAGTGTGAGGGAAAGGGTGAGAGGAAATAATTCATTTGTAGAAAATTTTCCAGTAAAATAAGATGGACTGAAATTGGACCTTCACTAACCTCAAGTGTCATTTTATGAAATTTGCTTTATGTGCTTCAGCTTAATTTGATTATTTAAAGGATATACCAATTCTGAAATCTCCATGCTTAGAGTATTAACATGTATATATTTATATTTATAACATGTCTTGATAATTTATGTATATTTATATTATTAAAATTCATATATTATAAATATATATAATAGACATAATTTGTATATATATAATTGTCTAAATATATATATAAGCATCTTGACATACTGATTCTTGGTTGTTCATATAATTTTATTTAAATATGAACTTGCTTCATGGTATGGTAGAATAGTTCAATTATGTTTAGTCCCTTAAGCATAGGAATCTTCCCATTGAATAGTCTCTAGTTCTTCAAGAACAAGTATGATTTGAAAAATATTCTATATCTAACTTTATAAATGCTCTAGAAGCTTAATAGAAGGGAAACTTGAAGAGGTAAAATAATGTGGATCATGAGAACAATAGGAGAAAATTGGAAACTTTCAGAGAAAAAACAATATCAGTTTATATTTCCCTCTGGAAAGGCTTGCTTAGACTCTACAGAAGGATTGATTCATTTTGGAAAAAAAACAGAAAATCAAAATATGTGAGTATAACACATCTATGAAAGATAGAAATTCTTTTGTTACTATGAGTAGAAGTATATCATAAAGTCTCCTTTCTAAATAACATAGTCCCCAAACCGTTAATGGTCAGCAAACAATAAATATATTAACAGGGGAGGGCAATCTTGTTTATTTCACACACACATGTTTTTGTAGGAGGGATGTATTTATCAAGAATCAGCAGCTGGAGCAGTAAAGATCAGAGACAATAAAAGATCAGAGACAATAAAGGCTCAAAGACAATAAAGCAAAGCAGAAGGTCTTCCTAAAGCCATGTGATCATTGAACCAAGGTATTTTCACATGCAAAGAGAAGTCTTACAAAATTGCAGTGAATAAACTCCTTATAAACTAAAAAAACATGTCTCATTTGTTTCTTTTCTTCTCTGTCAACTGTCCCGTAAAGGGAAAAAAATAAAGGGGAAAAAAAATCTCAATTGTTAGGAAGTAAATACTAAAGCAACAGGAGCATTGCAGATATTCACATCTCACTGAGACTCTGAATTACTTTGCCAGCAGTAAATACTCTGTGTCTCCTTCAAGTATGGTAAGATGGAAGGAGACTGCATTAAAGGAAAAAAAAAATCAAGTAATTATTTAATATAGTCACATAATAAAAAACAAGCATGCAGTAAGTTTTCTCAAGCTGCTTTGTCTCCCTGGGGGGGGGGAGGGAAGGAAAAAAAAGAGAGTTACTTTCATTTTCTACCTTTCTTACTGTTCTATAAGGTTTGTTTTTAAAAAAGGAACAAGTCAGTACTAAAATTAAGCTGTATCCAAAATTAAGTTCACATGTATCTGCAAAAGTAGGTATCGTCATTTTCCAACGTTATTTAAGAATACAGGACATAGTCATACAACAAATTCAGGTCTTACCTCTGCTGTGTTTTGTTGATAGTGTATGGATGCCTTTTGTTGAGACATCACCAATGATGGTGAAAATTTACTCTATGATCTTCTATGGAGAACTAAAATAATAATATCTTTCAAATATATTTCCATGAAACTAGGAAAAGAAAAATCTGAATTTCTCAGAAATTAATATTCTCTGTTCTGCAAGCTATGTCTGAAAAAAATAAAATCCTTTGCACCTGATGGCATTTTAATAAGGAGGATATTGGTTACACTGTTATACATACACACATCTTCATATTTTAGTTCTGTTATATGAACAATAATAATTAAAATACTTAATCAGCTTTAAACTAAAGTTGAAAACAAATCATATTTCATCATGGGACAATAAAAAGCTCTTTGTTGTTTTATTCTAGCAGTCCAAGGCTGCTTGGGCTGTTCACTGCATCTCTGAACTGCTGGGATAGTTCAGCACGTCTATAGTACTACAGAGCAGTAATAAAGGTGGAAAGTGGTGGCACTAGCACTGATTGAAAATGAAGCAGCTAATGCCAGCTGAACAGCTTTAGGGGGATTTCTGGAAATGGAACCTTGGAAGTGAAGAAAAGGCCAAACCAATTTTGGCTGAGTGGCTAAGCCTGTTTTAAACAGGTCACCACTATATTGTAAGCTAGTTAACTGTGACATGAGATATAATCGGCTTTATGCTTACAGTGGGAGTGTGTGAGTTCTCTACATCCTGACTTATAGGCTAAATTTCTGTTAGCGACTACCACCTCTCTTTCTCCACTGCCCAAAAAAGTAAACCCACTGCATACCCAGAATTCATAGTCTCTAATGAAAAAACCAAGAAATTTTAATCCCTCTTTTGTAAGAATTTGTAGTTAAAGTTCAATTGAATTTATTAGGAAATTGTCATATTTGTATACTATAACTCAGACTTATGGCCTGAAGTGGAGCAGACAAGTCAATTTTCTAGAGGATAACACTGAATGCATTCATTCTCATTCTGTACGCAAAGAGGAACTTTTGCAATGAGAAAGACATTACTTAAACAGTGGATCAGTACAGCTTTTTTCCTCTTGCTCTTTTAGGGTCTATACAGCTGAAATTCCAGTCCTTTGCAGCTCTCTCTGCTTTGCAGCAAAGGAAATTAAACCCTCTGTTATTTTAATAGAAAACTATGGATGTGGAGAGCCCAGAAAAATATTCTTTAACTCAAAATAGGTGTAGAGAGGAGAGGAAATTGTTATTCTATTTTTGTAAGGAATTTAACTTGTCTTTTTCATGTAATCACCTCCTAAATAAACTACTGTCCATTACTCATTTGTTCTAGTTTTTGTTTCTATGGTGTTGGAGAGATCATAACATGCCAATTAAACAACAACTCCATCCACCTATGACCTCCCTGAAAAATAATATCTTAAATGGAAACACACTGATTTCAAATTTTATTTGAAGCACTGTCTCCATCCTAAGAGGGGATTTATTCCTTTTTACAATTTATCCGTTGATGCTGATCTGATATTACATGAAAGATTCAACCTTGAGGAAACATTCAACATCCAAATCCCAGGATTTCTCCTTAATTACCTCCTGTACAACCCCATCTCCTCCTGGTAACCATGTTAAAAATATTCGAATATATAAGACCAATGTAAACCACAAAATACTACCCTCTGTGTAAACACTGTGGTGTACAAAGAATGCTAGGTCAGCAATGTGGTACCACTGTTTTCTATATGATTGCTGAGATAAACACATTTTTCCATATTAAAAATGGTGACCAGGTTGCAGGAAGACGTGCACAGCCACAGTGTATGTGGTAAGCATAAATGACGAGTCAGAGAAGCTGTTCAGTTAACTCCTGGATCAAGTCTAAGTCCTTGGGACTTTGGGCAGTGTCATGTATAATGCTCTCACAGATCAGCTCTTACATTTTCTTTCGTTCTTATTGGAGCAAGAAACTCGAATGAAGCCTGAATTGCAGAGTAGTAAAATATATACTATTTATTCTAGAGAACTGGAATGATATAGTTTCCTGATTTCCTGCATAAGCTTCTATTAGTCAGTTTTTACAATGCATATAAATAACGCACCCAGAAGACCGTTGTGGACTTCGGCCTTTTTTATAACATGAAGTAATCAGCTTTTTTAAAAAAACTTAGTATTGTAACTAATACATTAGAACTTCTCTGAAGAAGTCATACAAACATATCCTTCAAATGATCAAACTGTTCATAATACTTTATCTAAAATGCAAATGATTCACACATTATAAGAAGGGTCTTTTTTTCAATACGTTCTCCCTCCTGCTGTCTCATTTCCTAGGTTAGTGTTTGCTTCCATCTACGAGATGTTCTATCCAGTTGTATGATGGTTTTACTCTGAATTTTCACCATGAAGTAATGTGGAACCTTCTGCTATTTCAATTTTTTGTGTGACACTGACCGTCCCATTGATTCTTTAATGTGCATTCAGAACCCTGCCAGATTCAGTCATCTTCTGTAGGGCTGTAAATGGCTTAAAGGATTGGTAACACCTGATATGGTAGGGATCCTTACGTGCCTCGCAGAAAGAAACTAATTTTTGGAACTCAAAAATTATATGTATTATTGGTGTCTAGTTGTTGCCCTTCAGAAAATAATTGTTGGTCACTCAAAATTTTGGCTTGTATGTTCTCATTCAAAAGGAAATATCTTTTCATACTGTATTTTCTCCTTGGTCCTCTTATTAGTATTACTTGGGATTGAGTAAGAATGGAGAATGAGCTATCTTGGACAATTTATAATACTACTGCTAAATCAGAGTTAGTGTATTCATTATGCATGTATGTGTGTATATAAGCTTCTGGGAATCACAAACTGCTTCTTAAACAGTGAGGAATTAAGTTCCCCCTGTATGGGTGTAAATGAGCATGATTACTCCTGTTATTTAGATCCTGTCTGATAATCAGTTCTGATGTTATTGCAACTTCACTGAAGTCACTGGGTTTTTTTCAGTCATACTTATGACACTAAGTTTACCTTCCATCACACAGGAGTTTTATTAAGGAAGAAGAAAGGAAGAGTGTATTCTGTTTTCCAACAGAATTAGAGAAATTCTATTGATAAAGAAAGAATAATAAAATTGTTTGAGTATGAAGCACTTATTCAAGGCTCTTTTTATTCATGAAAGGGTACATAATAACAATTTTTATTCAAAATTATTAATTTACATAGAAGACAAAAGATGGACAGGCTACTAAGTTAGCTAATTTAATGATTACACAAAGAAACAAAAAGAAGTTACTTGAAAACAGTAATCTAATTTTATTTCATTAATTGTTTCTGTTTTATAGACTTCAAGTCATTTTAGGCATGTCATAGTTTTCATTTTTGCGGATACAACTTGAGCTAAAAAGAAAAGGAAAAAAACCACAAAACAGAAAATGTAACACTAGAGCCTAGCCAACTGGTTTGATATATGCAGCTCTTGAGGACCTATAGCAATGCAGTTAGGTAATATTGTAATGTCAATCAGGGTTGCAAACCACATATTGGAACCTTTAGAACCTTTTAGTTATGCCAAAGTTTTTTTCAGGCTTTTTGCAAAATGATTTGTTGAATTTTGTTGGAATTCACTGGGCTGTATTCCTGTCTACATCACCTAAATAACCTTCTGTTGTTACTGCTGTTTATATATTGTGTTCTCATGACAGAATAATCTTTTTCTATTTTCTTTGTTCTGTAATGTGTAATCTATTTAAAATGCAAGTAGTACCTTGATCTATTCAGCTCATTTCCTAGTTGGCTGTGACTTCATATACCCAGTAGATCTTGGTATAAAAACAGGAAAACACGACTAATTCCAATAATTTTTCACTATCATCATCACTGGGTTAGACAATTATGTTGGACTAAGCTTTATAGAATTGTAGAATCATAGAATCATTAAGGTTGGAAAAAACCTCTAGGATCATCTAGTCCAACTGTCAACCCAACACCTCCATCCTATTTTTATTCAAAATGATAGTAATAGTATAGTAATGTCATCATTATAGCAATAGTAATAGTCATAGTAATAATAATAATAATAATAATAGTAATAGTAATAATAGTAATAGAAATGTCATCAGTATAGTAATAGTATAGTAATGTCATCAAGAAAAAGATAAACCACATGGAACCAAAAACTTGGTTTAGGTATGTCTAGGCACATTCACTACATTCAGTGATGAAGATCAGCTACTTTATTAAAGATTAGACAAAAAGTGGGTACAATCAAATTTCACTACTTTCTAAAGGTCTGTGAACAAACTCTTTTATCCATACTCCTTTCTGTCTTCTATTTCCTTTCATCCTTTCTCTTCACTTCCTTTGTATCCTGTTTCAATGTCTCTTTCCTTTTCTTTTGTTATTCCCATTTAGATGTTTCTGCCTGCATATCTCTCCCTGTCTTTCATCCCCAAAATCAATTATTTTTTTAAAAGTCTCTAAAAATATTTTTTTTAAACTTAAGATTGGCATAATTCATACCAACCATGTCTTCTTTTTCTCTTCTTGAAAACAATTCTTTTTATCTCTCTGCCTTGTCTCTTCAGATCCTAAACTTTTTGGAATAGGGCCCATCTTTTACACAGTAAGAGATAACATACTGGTGCATTGATCCCAGCTGGAGTCTTTAGACACTAAAGAAATACAAATAATTACAAAGCATTGCCAAACGCCTGATCTCCAGCAGCTCGGAGCTCTGTAACAAGAGCGTGATGTTCCTGCTCTCTGCCTTGCCACCTCTCCAATCCTGCAGGCCAGCCTGAAGTAGGGCATAATGTTTCTGGACTCTGCTATTCCTCCTATGCCAGCAGTAGCTGTGAGGTGGTTTCCACAAGCTTTGAAGCACAGCTGGAGAAGGACTGCAGACCTACACATCCAGTGGGTCTGCAAGTTTCCCAAGCACAGTTCATCTGTGCATGATTGTTAAATATAACTAGGAAAGTAATTTTTCTTCATCAGCATTATCAGTCTATGAGACATTGACAGTCACCCTATCAGATTTGCAAATGAAATGTAGCACAGGCAAGCTTAAAATTTTGGCTTTTTAGTTGTAGTGTTGAATCTTTTATTACTGGTAAAGTATATACTACACATAACCTCAACTCCTGCCTTCAAAATGCTAAAGGTTTGTTTAATCTTTTATTTCTTAGGTTTCAGGAGTCTTAACCTGAAAAGCATTTTAACACATAATTTGAGGTTAATTATTTGAGTGCTATCACTTTAACACTTTCACATGAATGACCTGAAAATAAAGGCCAACTCATTAAACTGCAGACAGAGAATCAAAAGAAATGAAACAATGTTTTTGTCTGAAGAGCTAAACAGTAAGTCTTCTGTAATGGTAGCAGCAGAGATTGTCATATTAGGAGCATTCATGGACTATAGTATTTGTCGTCAGATGTGAAAGTACTAGAATAAAAATTGATACTATGCTTAAAAACAATACATCTTTCCAAATACATGTTTAATTTTCTCTAATATAGACATTACGTGTTTAACATGTGTATCTAATATGTTTGAGGCATATCCCACTACAAGCACAAAAGGAAAATAGATGCATGAGAGAAAATGGTGATATAAAAATATATGTATTTCTGTGAGATTTTAGGTACAATGTTGCTAATAAAACTATTTAAGTTATATCTCTAATATTTATCTATGGTAGCAATAAAACAGGATCATTATTTATAAATGGAAGTGTAACCCATAATAATGAACAAACAAATTACATATTAATGAAGTATAATTTAACCTGATTAATATTATTTGACAGGCACAGCTTTTGAAAAATATCCTATGTCTAGACCACAACTACACAGCCCTAGAAGTAAAGGCTCAGCTTAGATTTTGCACGTTCTTTCCTGAATTTTGTTTTCAGTCATTTATAAATGCAGTTTATACACTAACAACTGTTTTTTATTGCAAAAAAAAAAAAAAAGAAAGGAAGAAAAAGCAGAAATAAGATCCTGAAATGGATATACAGGTCTATATTTTATTGGATACTCAATGCCACCAGGTAGATTGTTCTTTTCCCAGAAGCCCTTCAGATTTCACTAGGGAGCTATTCTTAGCAACAGAGCCCTTGAGGTTTGAACTCAGGTATTAAAAATCAGTAGTCTTTTATAGAAATGTTACCCAAGAATCTTCAAAACTTGAACAGCTTACCTGGCAAATAAAGTGTTGCTCTTTGCCAACAGTTTTAAACTTTATCTACAAAATCATGCATCCCTTTTTCCACAGTTATCTGTCACTTATTATTTATCCTTTTAAAAAGAGACTGACTGTCCTCATTTTAACATTGAGGGTTTAAGTTATGTAATCATGGAATAATAGAATCACAAAATGGTTTGGGTTGGAAGGGACCTTAAAGATCATTGAGTTCCAAACCCCCCTGCCATAATCAGGGACACCTTCTACTAGACCAGGTTGCTCAAAGCCCCATCCAAGATAGTATGATATTATATATTACAATAAAATGTAACTTAGAAAAACAAATCTTAAGGAAAATTCAAGAGAGATAATTAAAAGCCTTAGTAACCGACGTTTTATAGAATGTTTATTATACAAATCCATTGTATTTGTTGGGATATCTAAAAGATTTTTATTTTTAGCTCTATGTTATTTCGACCCACTTAAAGTAAGTTTCAGTTTACCTAAGTTTAGAAATCTGAAAGTGGTGTGCCTAGCTAAAGCTAGCTCTAGGCTCTCTTTGGAGAGAGTAGGATGTAGGTCTCACCACAGAGTCATTCCCTCCGTCCCTTCAGGATTGTGTGTCCTTGAGACAGGATAAGACAATCTAAAAACACTGAGACAGTAAGAGAGGGGTGTCTGTGGCACCCTCATCCAGTTCATTCATTTTCTTAATTCAGCTTGTGCCATCTTTCCCACCCATCAAACCTTCCTGTGAGCTGTTGCAATGAACTAATCCAGCAGAAAATTTATCCAGAAAAAGTTAACAGATAATTTTGTTCTGGATTTATTTGCAATTATCTTGAAACCTCTGTATTACATAGTTACTAGTATGATTGATATATATATGTATATATATATATATCCACATATCCATGTATTTACATATGATTAGTAAGATGTTACTCAATAGACAAAAGTGAAAGAGAAACAATGACTCTATGTCTCTTCCTAGCAAATATTTCAGAAGGTTAACCGCAAGAAAGAAATACCTAAATAATTCAGATGAGCAAAATAGTTTGAGCAGTTTTCTACAATTATCTTTAAAAAATGATATGGAGAGGTGGAAATTCTCTATAGATTGTTATTCAGTAAAATAAGAAGTTGGCTAGACAGTTATGCATCGTTCTTTTTAATGTATGTCCTTTTTTCCCTAATTTTTAAAATGATAAAATATGAAATATCTATATTCTTGTCACTGTAGACCACTCGTAACACACTCCCTGTCCTGGTTTCAGCTGGGATAGAGTTAATTTCCTTCCTAGTAGCTGGTATAGTGCTGTGTTTTGGATTTTAGTATGAGAATAATATTGATAACACACTGATGTTTTGGCTGTTGCTAAGTTTACACTGGTCAAGGACTTTTCATCTTCCCGTGCTCTGCCAGCTGCACAAGAAACTGGGAAGGGGCACAGCCAGGATAGTTGATCTAAACTGACTAAAGGGCTATTCCATACCATATGGCGTCATGCTCAGTATATAAACTGGGGGGAGCTTGCCAGGGGGTAGCGATCATTGCTTGGGGACTGGCTGGGCGTTGGTCGGTGGGTGGTGAGTGTTTGTATCACTGTGTTGTGGGTTTTTTTCCTGGGTTTTGTTCCTCTCTCGCTCTCTTGTTGTTTTCCTTCTCATTACAATTTATGATGATTATTATTATTAGTTCCAATTATTAAACTGTTCTTGTCTCAACCCACAAGTTTTCTTACTTTTGCTCTTCCAGTTCTCTCCCCCATCCCACTGTGGGGGGGGAGGGTGAGCGAGTGGCTGTGTGGTACCTAATTGCTGACTGGGGCTAAACCACAACAATCCTTTTTGGCACCCAACGTGAGGCCTTCTCAGCACTTGTCACCTCCTCCTCTGGTGATATTCCAAAATCTTTGCCTTCTGGCCAGTCCATAATTAACTCCAAGATTCCTGGGCAATTGGAGTTTCTTATCCGAGCCCGTTGTGTGATCAACCCACTTACTCCATGTATCATCAGTTGCGTGATGTGTAGAAGTGACCCTGCCTTTGAACATCCAGCCCAGTACTGGCAGCCGGGGTGCCAGGAGGAGCTGTGCTTCAGTACCAACAACTTCTGAAGCAGCTCAAACCCCTTCATATGCTGCCAATATCTCTTTTTCAGTTGGAGTATAGCGAGCCTCGGATCCTCTGTATCCAGATACATCTATTGATATTGCTTGGGAATATTGTTTTGGTTTTGTCTAAGATTAGTAAGAAATTTGAGAATATCATCCAGACATCTGCCTCAAGGCCGGATAGTTATGAGTGGTAGGTGTGGGATGTGTGGGATGGGCAAATGCCCAGGACGGTGGGCACCTCCAGTGGTTTGGAACTTCACCCCTGAACAAGTACGTCATGTAGATGCTCATGTACCCAAGAGTCAGGCCACTGAAGAACATCAAAACAAGCCAAGCGGTTAAAGCCTCTGTGGTATGGAGGACAATGTCTGAAATAGAAATATGGGGAGGCCTGGCAGATCGATTATATCACACTCCCACAAACCTGCCAAGGCAAGCGCCATGTGCTTACAATGGTGGAAGCAACCACTGGATGGCTGGAAACGTATCCTGTACCCCATGCCACCGCCCGGAACACTATCCTGCGCCTTGAAAATCAAGTCTTATGGTGACATGGAACCCCAGAAAGAATTGAGTCAGACAATGGGACTCATTTTTGAAACAACTTCATAGAAACCTGGGCCAAAGAGCATGGCATTGAGTGGGTAATCACATCCCCTATCATGCACCAGCCTCCAGGAAAACTGAACGATACAATGGACTGTTAAAGATTGCACTGCGAGCAATGGGTGGTGGGACATTCAAACATTGGGATACACATTTAGCAAAGGCCACCTGGTTAGTTAACACTAGGGGATCTGTCAATCAAGCAGGTCCTGCCCAATCAAAACTTTTACGTATTGTCGAAGGAGATAAAGTCCCTGTAGTGCTTGTTGTTTTCCTTTCCTTCTCATTACTTTTTTTTTTATTTTTTTGTTCCAGTTATTAAACTGTTCTTATCTCAACCCGCAAATTTTCTTACTTTTGCTCTTCTGATTCTCTCCCCCATCCCACTGGGAGGGGGAGGGTGAGCGAGCGGCTGTGTGGTACTTAATTGCCAACTGGGGCTAAACCGCAACACTCCTGAAAGCAAAAACCATGCTGAGTTCAGTGTGATTTGCAGCATCAGGATAATTATGACACAAGCTGCTATTATTATTGTTATTGTTATTGTTATTATTATTATTATTATTATTATTACTTATGAACATATTAAGTATTATATTTTCATATAACATACCACTAATGTTATATTAATTATTATATACTATATTACAATTATATTATATATGTTTTTGTATTTCTATATGTTATTATTATTTTATATATAATAAAATTATATTATATTATTATTTAGTATAGACTAAACTTGGGAGAACTGCAGAATTCTCACCCAAGATTAGTAAAGCATAAGACTGGAGAGAAAGCCTCGATAAAGGTGACTGAGACAAATCTCGTTGTGACTGGGACGCTGAAGAATATCTACCAAATACAATCACATGAACAGTGTTATTAAAACATTCCCATATTTTCATGTTAAACATTTTAAGCTTTTTGCATTTCTATTTCCCTTCATGAATTCTCTGTTCTTTTTCAATTGTGCAACGTTACATAAAAGGCCCTAAGAATGAAGAGGTTGCTTTTTATATACATATAGATATTGTGACGTAAATTTGTCTAGGGGAAATAGCAACTTTTCTTTAGATCAAACAGATGAAAGCACTGACAGAAAACCATGCTCTGTTGTAAATAAGGTCCTGTCTTCTGTTTTAGCTTTAAGTAACAAGCTTGGTTGCAGACTGTTGGGGTTGGTATTTTGTTTCATATCTTGTGGGTCCTGCTCATATATTTCATTTTTTAGGTTTCTGTAAGGCTATGGTGGCAATTTATGAGACAAGAGTGAGCAAAAATAGAAATTTTGCCTATATCTTGGCTGCTTATGTGTGTATGACAGAAGTAGAAATATATGGAAAAATGTCAGAAAGATCTACTGTTGCTACCATGAAGTGAATCTTGACTAAAGATAAAATTGAAAACAAAAGCCCTGTGAAAGAGATAAAAATTAAAGAGAAGCCCAACAGTACAGACAAACCAATCTAATATTAGATGTTACCACAAAGAAGAGAGTCAATTCACTTGCATGACAGAGTGAAAATGAGAAAGGGGCATCCTTGTCACAGCAGCGGTCCTTTCGAAGATATTAAAATAAGCTGGGAATGCTCTCTGGCATGAGATGTCTAGGAAAGAAATGAAGGGATATTCTTCCTCCTTTTGCAGATAAGAGACTCTGTTAATATACAGTTTGGAGTTTTTTGCTAATTTTGTAATGCATTATACACACAGAGTCACTGTGAAGGTAAAGGTGAAGGTAACAATTAAAAGTAAAAAGGGGAACTAATGTACCCTTCACAAACATCTGAGGCGCCTCTGGATGTCTCTGTAAAAAACCCACCAAATAAAAGCTTTCCTTGAGCTCATCTTGCACCACAGCTACAGGATTTTGTAGTAAAAACCAAACAAACAAAACAAAACCAACAAACAAAAAGCCTATCCAACCAACTAACCAACCAACCAACCAAAGCCACTTCAGAAAGGCATCAAGACTAACACCGTGAGTTACACTAGAGCACCATGTCTGTATGTAGGAAGAAGCCCTACCTTCTGCACTAGCTGTCACCCAGACTTTCTCCAGAAGGTCCTAGCTGCAAAAGCTTGGGCTCCAGAGCTCTCAGGGTCAGCCTTCCTCCCAGATGTCTACCTCATTGCTGGGCCATTCTTTTGTATTCCCCTTCCTTGTACCCTTTTGACTATGATTCTTGCTTTGATCCATTTAAGAGCAGTGTAGATGATAGTTTCTCTGAGATGTGCCACTTGTACTGTTACAGCCATTCCTTTTTTATTACAGTCTCCCTGCAGAAACCTTTGCAGGTTTTAACTCTGTCTAGACCTCTCTCTTGCTCAAGCAGTAAGTACACATTCTTAAAATCTAAAGCTCCTAAGCTTTACACCATCCTACATGTTGTACATCATGTTATGCCCATATTTTCTGAAACCCATTTTCAGTGAATTATCAACTTTTTTATGAAGCCCACCCATTAAATATTTGGATAAACTGGACCCATTCTGTGAACCTTTCCCCAGAACTAACTTTCTTAACTCCCTCTCTCCATCACTGCTATCATCAGTTTTAGGGGTATAAATGTAGTTTTGAAAATTTAACTGTGTCTGTTTAATATATCTATAGTCCAAATGCCCAGAAGGGCAAAAGGACCTAAAGAGCAGGTATTATGGAATAGAAACTAGCCCTAAACAGATACTCAAAAAAGCTTGAGAGGAGATTTTTCAAAACATACAACACAACCTCTCAGAAATCTGTCTCTCTCTCTCTCAACATAAATGCATAAAATATAGGTATAATTTTCAAAATGAAAGTTCAAATTTATTTTATTTTTATAAATAATTTTCTTTACATAATCTGTCAAAGCAACAGAACGACAACTGCATAATGAATTTCTCTTGCCACCAGCTGGCCTGTCATTAGTACATGTACATCATCAAACCAACATGGCTCTTAAGATGTATTAACACAGTATATCATCAAAATTATATCGCTTAGAAGATGTATTTGTCAACTATAAGGCCAACTGGCAATAAAGAATATATTCAGATATTTATTTTTTTCTGGATGTTTCAGTTATCTGAGGTATATAAATATGTAGTTGTAGTTGAGAATGCTACTAGATCTCCACAAAAGTGCACTAATGTGTTTCACTACATGGCTATTAATTTTTCAATGTATTTTTGCCATTATTAATCTTTTTTTTTTTTTCTTCCATTCTGCACTTCAAGAGTGTTTAGAGACATGTTAAATCAATTGGATCATATTCTTTCTTATATATGATAAATGTGGAGTTAACGGTGTCAAATATTAACTATGTTCCAGTACAAACCTTTGTTCAGCCAACTATTCATGAAGTTTCACATTGTACTACATTATTACAAGACATTACTTTTAGTAATAGTGACATCTGACAAAGTGAATCCACCACAAAATGCATTATTGATTAGGGTTTAGTGAATAGTTTGCAACAATGGATTTATTCAACAAATTTAGCCCATTGTCTGCATGTGGAATAGCTTCCAACAAAGAAATAAACAAGCAAACTAGAATATCCTTGAATATATTTAGAAACATTCAAATGATCTATTTTCAGGCTTTGCTTTTTATTTTGTTTGGCTTGTATGGCTCTCTGGAGCTTGCATGTTCATGGATCATTTGTTATGAGCATCTAAAACACTAACTTACTGGTTATTTATTTCTCAAGTGTCAGCTGTATTATTTTTTTATTTTTTTCCTTAGATGAATGCAGAAAGTATTTTCTAGAACTGGTAAAGCTTTTACAACTATTTGTGTAAAACCCTGGCTTTGCAAATATTCACTTGCATCTTTGAAATTTACTTTCCACCAATACTCTTGCCAGTAAAACTCAATCCTTCAAACATTCCTGTAGAAAGATCACCAAAGGGTTGCACGTATTGTCAAAGCAAATTCAATCAAATGTTGGTTGAAAATCTTGCACTGTATTTGCTCAGCTGTGTTAAAAGAACAACTCATTCAAGTTTTTCCCATGGCATCCCCTAAGAAAACTTAAGATTGGGGAAGTGTTTTTATATTTGAAGATAGAAAATTTTATATTTGTGATTTGACACAGAGTTATATAGATATATGTTTCAAAGCTACTTTTTTTAGAGCCAAACCATGTCCTAGATCTCTGATGTTATCTTTTAAAAATAGATCTGCTATTAAGCCCTAAAAATAATTTAATGACAGACAAAGCATTATCTGGAATATTCTGAAGATCTTTTTTTCTAGTGGAAATGAAAGAATGTCTAACCTTTTAATATTTGTTTTATAGTTTGCTAATTGCCAGTCCATTCTTCTCAGTGGTCTTGTATTCCTACAATTCACTTCTGCATGTCTCATTCTTTGGCTCAGTCACTGTGTACAAAATCTTGGCCCCACTAAAACAATGATGAGACCACGGTGAAACTACAATAACTTATAGCAAACACCTTATCCTGCATATTGATTGAGTGGCTTTAAGATGAGCATTAGTGTGATGAAATCAGGTAGAAACCAGTAGTCTAGCAAACTCCATTGCTTTTCACAAAGTGAAAATTTTAACTTACATATACCATAATTTTAATTCATAAGTACCATAGCCCATTTGATATCTAATGATGAGGGGAAAGGCAGAAACCTTAGCATACAGTTAAGCTTGCATCAAGACTTCTAATTCAAGTCATATATGCTGTGCTAATTTTATTCTAAAATGATAGGAAAACTAAAGTCCTCCCTTAGTACAAAGCACTCTTTCTTTTATTGATCCACTTGTCTAAAATGTGATATATTCTGAATTAGGTACAGGCAATACATAAAAATAAATACAGAAATGGAAATATGGGTTGTTTTTATGTTCCCACAGTTTAAAAATTGTTTTGTTGAGAAAAATATTTAGTGAAATTGAATAAGAGAGTTCATGGAAGACTTGCACCTATCCAATGGAGCATGGCTTATTTGTTTAGTTGTATCAATGATTTTGAGGAGTGTTTAGTCCATTGCTAAGAACATTTTACCATTTTCCATTTTTTCTAACAGAGCAAAAAATATTATCAAGAGAAAATAGCATCAATTTATTTTATAAAAGCTATGTTTTTAAAAGATTGAAAACTTAAAAGTAGCATTTATTTTTAACTTTTTAGGATAACTTCACAAGATGCAAATATTCTCCTGTGATAATGTGTATCTGCAGTATGTGCTATAGAAATTGTTAGGGATTCCTACTTTAGCTACTTTGTGCCACAGCCTTTACATTATTCAAATGTTGATTTTCTTGAATGTTAATAAGAAGGAGAGATATGTGACAATGTTGCTATTTTTGCCTTCTTAAGCATGTGAATGTAGTTAGTATTGAGGCAGTAAACTCACATTATTTATCTAAAGTCTGAAAGATTCAGAGGCCATGCTAACAAAAGCTGAATAGTGAAATATCATGACAGGAAAATTCTCAAGAATTTCATAAACTGCAGGAACTTAAAGAGTTGGATAAATATTTATAAAGTACAAAGTTGAAAACTGCAGTCACTGGAATTCAGCAGAAGTTTCCTGTCACTGTTTTTCATGATAAGCCTTTATATGGTTTTCACACCTGAGATCTAAACAATAAAATATTTTTTTCTTCCCTCTACAAAGGTTGTTTTCTCACCACCTTAAAAGAAGAACTAGAAGTTAAAATATTTCAGAATATCAATTTTACCTTCAATATCTATCAACTTCCATAGCTAGAATCCTTTGTAATGTATGTGTTTCTATTATTACATGGCAAAAATATTTTCATGTCCAAGGTGACATATAGAAAACATTAGAAGGGACTCAAGATTTGTTTAAAGTGAAAACCACATTTGAAAATAATTCTGAGAAGAAATGTAGTGATTCTGTATGTAATATTGTGGATCTACATGTATGAGTCTCAGTGATTTCTGGATTAAAACTTAACCTACAAGAAAAAGGACATTTTTGTTCCCAAAAATTCAGTCTGGGAACTGAATCCAGGCTGAGGCCATTCATTTTAATACTTACCAATGTAAGTATTCTATCACAAAATTGTGCCTTAAAGAAACTGGGTTTTGGACCTTGTGTTTCTGTGACCATTAAGTTCTGATTTCTAGTCAAAATATTCTGTACATGGTACAAAAAAATAGTATAGGAAAACAGGTAATTTTATTTCTGCTACATTTATTCTGTGAGAGTAAAGGTGATAAAAGAGGAAAAAAGTCCACCTTCAATCTGAGTTGATACCAGGAACAGGTATGGTTAACGGCTGGTTAACATTCAAGCATAACTTTCTTCAGGCTCAAGACTGGAGCACCCCAACATACAGGAAGTCAGACAAAACTGCCAGGAGGCCTGTGTGCATGAAGAAGGAGCTCCTAGCCAAACTCAGAAATAAAAAGGACACCTGCAGAAGGTGGAAGAGTTAACAGAAGGGACAAGCAACCTGGGAGGAATACAGAATCATTTTCCGAGCACCCAGGGACAAAGCTAGGAAAAGCTAAGGCCCAATGGAATTGAGTTTGCAAGGGATGTCAAAGGCAAACATGTACAGAAGGGCTTCTATAAATACAAAGGTGACAAGAGGAAGACTAGGGAAAATGTGGTCTGCTGCTGAATGCAGCAGGAGCCCTGATGACACAGGACATGGAAAAAGCTGAGGTCCTAAATGCCTTCTTTGCCTCAGACTTTGCTAGCAAGAACTGCCTTCAGGAGTCCCAGCCCACAGAGACCAGGGGGAAAGTCTGAAGCAAGGAAAAGTTAACCCTTGGTGGAAGAGTATCAGGTTAGAGAATACTTAAAAAACAGGACATACATAAGTCCACGGGTCCCAATGGGATACACCCACAAGTGCCAAGGGAGCTGACTGTTGTCATTGTGAGGTCACTCTCAATTATCTTTGAACGGTCATGATGACGGGGAGAGGTTCCTGGCCATTGGAAGACAGCAAATATCACTCCTATCTTCAAGAAGGGCAAGAAGGAGGACCCATGGAACTACAACCTGACTTCAGTCCTTGCGAAGGTGATAGAGCAGCTAATCCTGGAAACCATTTCCAGGCACATGAAGGACAAGAAGGTTATCAGGTTGGTCAAGCATGACTTCCCGTTGGTGAAAGGGGAATTAACAATGAAATGTTTTGGCCTACAATGAAATGACTGGCCTGGTAGATGAGGGAAGACCTCATCTACTAAAGAAGAGCTACATGAAGACAATCTACCTGAAGACCTCATTACCCTAGATGAGGGATATTGTTTACCTGGTCTTCAGTAATTCTTTCAATACTGTCTCCCATAAGGTCCTCATAGAGAAGTTGATGAGATCCAGAGAAGGGTCTCTTAGTTAAGGGACTGAAGCATCTCTCATATGAGGAAAGGCTGAGAGAGTTGGGACTCTAGAGAAGAGAAGGCTCAGGGTGGGAATGTCATCAATGTGTACAAATATCTGACAGGAGGGTATAAAGATGACAGAGTCAGGCTCTTTTTAGTGGTGCCCAGTGATGGGACAGGAGACAATGGACACAAGCTTAAACACAGAAGGTTCCCTCTGAACATCAGGAAACACTTTTTCACTGTGAAGGTGACTGAGCCCTGGCACAGGTTGCCCAGAGAGTTTGTGGAGTCTCCCTCCTTCGAGATATTCAAAAGCTGTCTGGACATGGTCCTGGGCAAGTGGCTCCACATGTCCCTGTTTGAGCCTCAGGGGTGGACCAGATGACCTCCAGAGGTCCCTTCCAACCTCAACCATTCTGTGATTCTGTGATACCTCAGAGTATCCAGGCTCTTTGTAGAGCACACCTGTAGTGCATATCTGTTCATAACATTCCCTTTCACAACATATTGCTATTCAAGCATATTCATGGTCTGTAAAGTACCAATTAAGTCCTTACTGCTATTGAAGACGGCCCATGCCTTGATAACTTACAATCTGCAAGAAAATAAAAAAATACAAAGACAAGACCCCCTTAAAGACATCCAATGGTCCTGACAGAATGATTAAACTATTGCTTAAATATTTCTATTCATTCTGGCTTAGTGTTTTGAATTTTATAAGAGAAAAATCTGTATTATACCATTTCAACATGATGTAAAATACTAGCTGCTTGTTCTTCATCTGTAATAGAAATCTGCATAATATAGAAAAGAAGTGAAGACAAAAGCATCTTTCAGAAATTTTGATGATCCCTTGATAATATTAAGGCCATTACAGTCTCTGGCAAAGTTTAGCACAGCCTCAAGGATGCTCTGAAATCTGCTGGTTTGTAAACACCTCCAGGGGCCATTATGGTAAAGTGCAGAACAGTCAAGCCATGCCCTTGGCATTTGACATGCAGGAAGGAAGATGGGAAGGGTAAGGTGAAACCGAAGATCAAACAGATAACACAAGCATCAAATAAATTCTTAATCTGCATCAGAAGGGGGAGTACTGAGAGAAAGTTAGCAGGTCTGCCAGAGAACTAGTAGGAGAAAAGAAGTAATTAAGGAAGAATAGAGTATCAATAAGAAGCTAAATTTGTTTGTTAGTCTTTACCACATACTGTGTTTAAGGAGTTGCTTACCCTGGAATTATTTTCTAATAATACAGGAGAAAGACTATCAAAGAATTAAAATAAAAGGTTTTGATACAAGTTGATATAAGTATCATAAAACCTTGTCAACATTTTGGTTTTGTTTTTTTTTTTTTCATTTAGTTTCTGCATAAGCTGAGGGAGGAGGTTGTTCAGCTGCTAAAAATATACAATTTCATATTAAAATCAGCTAATATCCTAAAGAAGTGAAGTAAGTCTTGTAACACCATTTTAAAATGCTGTTAAGGATGGTCCAGGCAGCTACAGATCATTAAACCCTACTTATACACCTGGTGAAATTGTTTGAAATTATCTTTGTTAAAAGTCGTATTATAAGAAAATGTGGAAAGTCATTATACTGATATCTGTTGTTCTCTCCTTCACAAGAGGAAAATCATGCTTCAATAATCTGTTAATATTCTTTGAATCCTAGTAAGCTGCTTTTCTAGGATTGACCCTGTTTAATAACGTTACTTTGATGCTTAGAGTTTGCACAGTCTGACAATCATCCTTTCGTAAAGAGAAAAATAAAATAAAATAAAAACAAAATTAAGAGATCAGAAGAAAAATGAAAGACAAGGAAGGAAAGTGGAAATACTGTTTTATCAAGTATCTCTGCAGTTAGACCTTTCACACAGGATATGGCAGACTAAGGCTGCAGGAGGGATTAGCATATGCAATTTGCAAGTCCTGTGAAAAAGCCCTAACTACTAAAGTGAGAAAAGCTTTTCTGTTAATCTATGTCTCAGCAAGCAGTTTTGTGTTTTACACAAAGCTGAACTTTCACAGGAAGGTTTGAGGGAGGCTCATCAGAAAATCTGATTCCTCTTGGAAGAAGGCTTCTTTGGCTTAAACTTCAGGCAGAGTGATATGAAACTGAGTCATCTGGGAAATAATAAATATAGACATCAAAAACATAGACATCTGATGCAAAAGTAATGCAGGTATCCCACAACATACTGGATAAAAATGGCTACTGCCACTGACATTACTCCTTATGAAAATCCAGCATTCTTCTCACCCCTCTAGGCCTCAGAATATCCTTCCAAAATGATACACTGATTCTTTTAGGAAGATAAAAATATTACATTTGTCTAAAAGTATATTTTACAGATCTACTTGTGAGACTGTGATACAGCCCCATGTGATTCCTGCTAGAAAAATATAAATTTATTGTCCTGCTACAATAAATGCAATGGAAGGTTATATGTTATTTGTTGATTTCTGCTGTTGCCCAGTTAAAATTTTCTATTCTTTTGACGTCAATATTATTATATTTTTAATTTAAATTAAAATTATTTTTATTAAATTATTTTTATAATGATAATTTTATATTCTTTTGACATCAGTTTGTCATCTGCTCCCTGTACTCAGAAGCCACAGATTTGGTGGTACTCTGTAATCTGTCTCTGGCCAGAGCTGCTGTTTTCATAAAAGAAGGTGCTGGCTGTCTGTATCCACCAGATTAAACTAGACACACTTAGCATGCATTACTTAACAGTTATTTGATTTTTTTTTTTAATTTTTGATTACTTATGCTAAAGTTATTGCAAAAAAAATCATTTTCTTAAGCAGAAAGCAGGAGGCAGAATTAACATTCATTACTGCTTATTTTGCATGAATTACTCATCTTACCTGCCTTAATAAAAGTAAAGACTAGAAGAAATATATTTCAGGGGAAGAGCCATCTTCAATGTGGCTTTTAGTCTGTTTCTTCTAATCTATATTTACCTAAAATGTTAGTGGTATTGGCTACTACATTAGAGTGTAATTCTCATTGACCAGACAAATCATTTTTGACAAATTTAAATAATATTTATTACATTATCACACCTTTATTATTATCGCCACTTAACCCAGAACTGCACTGCTAACCAATGTCAGTTCTACCAAACAGTTCAAACATTCTGCTTAACAAAAATATCATACTTTTAGCTTTATTTTTAATCAGCAAAACCCGATATCAACACTCATCCTGAAAGATTAATTACCACCAAACACACCATTTTTCTAGCTGTTTCTACACATTAACTAACAGTTCTGGGACCTAAAGGTTAACTTTTGTTCAAGGGATAGTAACCATCCTTCATTTTGATCTTCTCCTTTTGTCCAACCGGTTCACCTTATCTAATGCAAATATTGATCTAGCACTAACACTCAGTAACAAATTTAAAGTTTTGGGGCAAAATCTTCTTTACTTTTGACTGGGTCATTTATTTTTTGAGAAAGTATCTACAAAAGATACAGCACACACAGTAGCTGAAAGGAAAGGAGAGAACTGAAAACTTTTAATGGGAATCCAAACCTTCTATTGAGAGGTTGGACAGGTCATCTCCCTTAACAAGACAGATAGGAAGTATTCATTTCTTTTAAACTGACATTGGCAAGGACAAAATGTGAAATAAATAGTTTTATTAAAAGAACAGATTTGAACTCCCACTAAGGGAGTCATTAAAACCAACACTGAGATACAAGGATAGTAGTTAAATACAGTACAATTGGCATTATAATTCATAGCAGAAATCCACCGACTACAGTCAGATATATGATGTAATTTCATATAATTAAATTACAAGAGTCTTCTGGTAAATATTATGCTTATAGTTCCTCATTCTATTGTGCCTGACTGCTCTAATGGTATTTAGAAGAAACATCTTCAAAAATCTGAAAGAGGTTTTGGATCTTATAGCTTAAATAACAGACATTTTTAATCCATCTAAAGGTTTCAAAAAATTACTCAACGTTTCTGTAATGTTTGGCAGCCTCACAAGCTGTGAGATATTTCATAATCTATTTCATAGGTTTTTAGTGGAATCCCTTTAGAAGAAAATCAGAGAAGATCTAGGAATACTGGCCATTTTTTCCAAAGGATCCTAACCATTTTACAAAGTTGCAGCTTTTTGACAATTCCTGTATAAACATGCAAAGATTCTGCTGCAAATAGTGAGATAACTTTGGGCTTTAGTTTAGGAGATAATGCAGTTCTATAAACTGCCTTTATCAGATCCAAGTGTCTCTTGGTTTTACAGGTATATTACCAAAGGCAGCAACTAGATTAAGGACAACCTATTAATATTCCTTCCAGATAATAATCTGGTGACTTTACATTTCCTATTTTCTAAAATTTCACTGAAGCACTTTCTTGTTCTGTTTCTTTCAAGCATCTGTCTTGAATCCTGGGTAGCATTGTTATCCAACAGAACTGTCTTTAGGAAAGAACTGTTCCTTTGGGCACTTCGATACGTTCCACCTAGAGTCACTCAAACGTCACTCAGAAATGACAAATGCTGACAAACTGTCCTGGTTTCAGCTGGGATAGAGTTAATTTTCTTTCCAATAGCTGGTATAGTGCTGTGTTTTTGGATTTAGTATGAGAATAATGTTGATAACACACTGATGTTTTAGTTGTTGCTAAGTAGTGCTTACAGTAGTCAAGGGCTTTTCATCTTCCCATGCTCTGCCAGGAGCACAAGAAGCTGGGAGGGGGTACAAACTGGCCAAAGGGCTATTCCATACCATATGACATCATGCTCAGTATATAAACTGGGGGGAGTTGGCCAAGGAGCAGCGATCACTGCTTGGGGATGGGCTGGGTGGTTGTATAACTTATTTTTTTCCTGGGTTTTTTTCCTCTCTCTCTTTCTCTCGTTGTTTTACTTTTCATTATTATTATTATTATTATCATTATTATTATTTATTTTATTTTATTTCAATTATTAAACTGTTCTTATCTCAACCCACAAGTTTTACTTTTGCTCTTCCGATTCGCTCCCCCCTCCCACCGGAGCGGGAGGGTGAGCAAGCGGCTGCATGGTGCTTAGTTGACGACTGGGGCTAAACCACGACACAAACATATGTCAACTCACAGACCACAGAGATCCTGAATTATTATTTGTCTTTATGACATTCACATGGATTTTCTTCTAACTTCTGGGGAAAATATTTTTTCAGCCACCATGAGGGGACATTGGAACAAATATATGAAGCAGAGGGCACAGACTGGAATGCGTAACAGGAGTTCAGGGAGACAGAAAATTCTTCAAGGAGAAAAGTTCAGATCTTTTCTTTAAAACTCACCCAAATGTTGATGGACTACTTCAAAATCCAAATATAAGCTAAAAATATAAGGCAATGACTGACATGGCAACTGCAAACTCTAAAATAATCATCTTCCATAAAACTGACCCACTATTTTAGTATTTCTGTTTTTTCCTGTCAATGAAGGTAAGATTTTACTAGTGAATTGCCTGGGGAACTACCCTAAAACAACGTGTATATCCGAGTAAAATACTTTTATATTTAGCTCACAGTTTTCTCTCCTTCCTTCATAGTAGCTAAGGTCATGGAAATTCTTCAGAGCAAGGACTCAGGCAGGCAGTAGAGATTTCTAGCTTGAGAAGCCTTGTATTCATGTCTAAGTGAGCTTCAAAGGATCTGTAATAGAAAGCTTGCAGAATCGCTCCAAAGCCAAAGTAAAACATTTTAATACATTCATATTGCAGACATAAAAGTTAGCTGTTTAACTCATTTTTGGTGCTCAGTGCACTGGAAGCTGACCATGTGCCTACCATTACTTGCAACTCTGGTGTCCTGATCCACTAAAGAGTATAGTAAAACTAAAATGAGACAGAAAGGCAGGGGAATGATCAAAGCTAGAAGTACTTCTGTAGAAGGGAATATTAGATTAGGAATCTTTAGTTTAGAGAAAAGGTATCTGAAGGGATATGTTCTTGATGTATAAAATTATAAAAGCCATGAATAAGGAGGCAAGGGAGCAATTAGGCACTATTTTTGTAAAACAAGAACAAGGGGCACTAAATGAAATTATCATCCAGAAAATTTTCAACAAACAAAGGGAAGTGCTTTTTCACACAGTGCATAATTAAATTGTAGAACTCATTGCTACAGGACATTGTGGAGGCCAAACATATAAATGGATTCAAAAAGTGATTAGAAATACGAAAGGAGGTCCATCAAAGACCAAAAAAATAAAAGCGATGATACTCTGTATGACTCAGAAGATACTTCCACACTGCAGTGCCAGGAGCTATCATTCCATATTTACTCTGTTTTCCCAGGCTTCTGCTACTGACATCCCCCTGTCAAGGAAAGGGGGAAGAAGGAATCACTTCTTCTTGAATGGGTAGGTTTTCTGGACATGCCTGCCTGGAAACGCTTGGGTGGAGGAAGCACAATATTTAACCACAAGTCAGTTCTTTGAACCACTCTTATTTGAGCCAAAACTCATTGTAGTGCATTGGAGTCTTTCAGCCTCCTTCAGCAGACTTTGAGTCAAACAAACAGCACTGATGAGCATTATCACAACTTAAACTGTCACTTCATAATAAGTCAGAGCTGCTTTTGTCATCTAAAAAAAAAGGTATTTCTTTACAGATTGGCTCTCAGTACCAGTATACCTCTTCTCTGAGTTTATTTATGTGTTTTAAAATGCACCATAAAATCTACAGTAAGGGCTATTTAAACCTTTATTTTTAAAAACTGAGACAGAGGAAGACTATGCTTGTTCCTAAAAAAACCTTTCTGCACTTTACATTACCCAAGGATTTGACTTAAACTAGCTGACATATCAACAAAACTTAAAACTGTTTCAGTAATTTCTTGTAATGGACTTGGGAAATTATATCCTGAACTGTAGTCCTCACAGGTTTGAGTAGACATATGTGGAGGACTCTCACATGAGTTCTTTCTCCTATCTAGCCCTTTGTTATGCCAAGTATCCCTTAGAACTTCTTACTCTCTATATAGAAGTAATTGCATAACTGTCCTTACAAGGTGCGGCAGAGGGGCAAGGCCATCACACAATTACTGGCTGAAGACAGAGCTACCGCTTTAGCAGGTGCCTATTGATTGACACAAAATTCTCCTGATTTCAAAGTAGATGACTTGTGTGTCAAAGAATTTCCTAACAGTCTCATCTTCAAAATTATCTATTAATTGGCCTCTTCGTTACTGGGCTCTCAAACCAGCAAAGCAGATTTTACAAGGAACACCAGAGGAGACAATCATAATTTGTCTCTTATGAACATAAACTAAAACCCACAGATGAGAGGTTAGATACTGGTTAATTTAATCTACTGATATGCAAGGGAGAATGTTGTATAGCTATAGCAGGTGAGAAGTGTCTGAAATGGGGTTGTTCAATTTCGGCTTGTAAGGTTAAGCTGTTATCAAAGATGTCAATTAAAGAAAAAGATCTGAAATTATTCAGAATTATGGTTATTCCTGCTGGTTGATTTTGTGTGAACCTGTGTTACTGAGTAAGTATCATTACATAAATTTAGCAATTGAAAACAAAACCATGAATTAGACAACTCTTGAAGAATGCAGATCAGATTCATCTCTCCTCAGCCGATAGCTTTGTGCAGATTCATTTGACATTTGCTCTCTTCCTCATAAAACATTTTTATCTGTGTTAAAATAGGGATCTGTTTGAAATACAGTGAGTGGCTTCATGGGTAAGAGCTGGACTTTGAGAAAGGCAACCTTTGTAATCTGTACCTTCCTATTTCTCCACTATTCCTGAGGAAGCTTCAGGACAAGTAAGCTATGCAGAATAAAGTTACAGAAGATCCTACAACGTAAGACTGGAAAAATGCAAATATATATCTGCTTTGTCTAAATATTATTTTTCTCTGAACTAGGGCTGCAAATCAGTGAAATTCTTGAACATTGCCAAACAACAGATAAGATTTTAAAAAAATATGGTCTAAAATGTATCTGTACTTTTATGTATAGGAATTTATGTCTGTGAGCGAATAGTGCTGTTTGATGGATTAGATGTGTATAAATACACACACAGAAGTGCAGATTCTCACAAATATAGTTATGATATTCCATGGAATCAAAAACGTACAAAATTTTTTCGAAAAGCTTAAGTTCCCATAAAGTTTCATAAGGGTGTTTGCACTGAACATGATCCTATCTATAGTCCTAATTTCCACATGCATATATCTGCATAGTCTTTTTGCCAAAGGAATATCTATTTGTATACTCCTAATCAAGAAGGCCTGAATTCTGCCTGATACTTCTAGAGCAATGCCAAATAAACAGTGTCAGGTTTTAGGCATCAGCTTGCATGTCATTCTGCAATCATCCACATTGTTAAAATATTAGCACATTTCCTGGTGCAGTTTTGGCCACACCAACTAGCCTTGTCCCAGTACCTTCTGGGCTTTAGCTTTGGGTCAGTAACCATTCTCGGTGTTCAGTTTGGATGGGGCCATCCCATTTTGAAGCACAAGAGAGCTTAGTTCTCCCAAAATATTTCACCTCAGGGCCAGAACAGAAAGCATTGATCCATCCTATTTGTGAATATAGAAAAAGCATGTGGTTCCAGTGTATGTAACTGCAATTAATTAATAATGTAATGATTAATTGATTAATACACATGATTAATTTTCATTAAAGAAATTATGAAATATTTATCAATATTTTATTTATTAATATCTTTAATATTATAATTAATATTAAAGAAATTTATGCAATTAAAAATCTGTAATACAAAAGGCAAAGCCTAAGAGCTAAAATATTAATGTAGAGAGTAGAGATATGAATTTGCAACGGTTTTTGCAACTGAGAGTTGAGCGCAGCTGTATCAGTCACAATGCCCAGGCAATGTATCAGACCAAAGACCAACTTAACTAGTAGGGATTGAGGTCCATGACTTTATCATGTGTTTTACAGAAAGGCATTGTGGAGAAAGCGGAGGCAAGTTTCCTGTGAAGGGAGCAGTTCCTGTGGTTGAACAAACCTGCTACTGAATTTTGTAGTAGCCAAAAGTAGGTTTAGAGATTACTCCAAAAACACCTCTCACTGTGCCAAACACTTTTACTGCTGGATTTGTTGCCTGGTTTTCCACAGCTATCAGAAATCCTTCTGTATCACCCTTCTTTTTTACCTTAAACCATTGGTGATGCCTAGCTGCCAGAGTAAGTTAATAAACAGTCAAACTGAAGACTTTCCCCAGTCTTCTGATGAGGACATCAGCCTCCTGGTACAAATTAGACAGGGGTCATAAAATTATCTTTTTCCAAGCTATATACATAGCTGTTCAGAAACAACTGAAACCAAATCTTTCAAGTATATCATTGTGTGCAGTCACTTAGCCAGAAAAAAATATATTTTTTTTCTGTGGGGCATAAGGTGGTGGGAGATATGGTGTGGGGAGGGAAACTTATGGGAGAGGCACAGGACCTTCAAAAAATTTTTATTGAAAAATTCTGATATTTCATAGGAAATTCTGAAGGCAGTTTCCAGTCTTTTCCTGTATAGCTTTGGGGTTGGGGTTTTTTTGCATTTATAGCAAATCTCTTTGCAATACCTTTACTGCTGAGCTTTACCAGAAGCATTACTGCATCTAAGATATTTTTGCAGTCATAGAGTGACTTCATATTCCTATGTAGTACTTAAATTTATATTACTCATGATCTTGGGCTTTAAAATATGTATTATAAAGAGAAAGAAGAGTTAAGCTACAGCATTCTTTGTCAATAGCTTAGGCACCTTCTATTTGGATTTCCTATGCTTTTCTTCATTTTCTGAGTTATGCCAATAAAAACCCATCTATCATTTTGGATGCACACAGTGGACACACAGTGAATTAAAATGTATACCAGGTAAAAAGGAAAAGAAAGGAATACGGAAAAAAAATTGAAACACAATGATAATAAAATAAACAACATTGGAACTAATGTGGCTAAAGAAGAACCAGTCTTTTGAAAAATCAAGCCTTAGACATAAATTTAGGAGATTAACTTTCTGTCTTGTTCTTCCCTGAAAGGAAGTAAGGCTGCCAACCTTCCTTTCCCACCCACTCCACCACTAGATTTAAAGAGAAGAAAGTGATACCTTATTCTTTTAGGCATTTGGAGAATCATGTAACATACTTACACAGTTTTGCCTTGTGCCCTGTATGTCTTGTGTTACAGCAAAATCTAGAGCTCCTCTGAAGTAGCAGTTATATTCACTATTAAACAATCTGCAAACCTGGCTAGATTGAACCATTTATTTCGCCAGCATCCATGACCTGAGAGAGAAACAAGTAATCAGTTAATGAGCAGACTATTGACTTTGCAGTTTATGGGATTGTTTGGGCACATTCTCAGTATATTTCATTTACTGTTGAGAACACACAAAAGAAAGTAACATTTTGAGAACTGATTACACTTTTTTGTGTAGGTATTTCCTTTTGGGATTACATATACTAGACCTTATAGTTTGCATCTGATGATAGTTTGAAAAACGGAAGCAGCAAGCAGAGACAACTGAAATGACTTTACTCTGACCAACAATGCCATTCTAAGATTTTGAATATTCCATGCATTAGATTTAGGAGTGGTGTCTGATTAGAATCTAAAAGTTATCCTGTGACCAGTGTCCATTCCTCTCAGTCTTCTGATGTTGGAAATTTAATTGTTTAAGCTGTCTTAATGCAGAGAGGGGTCATCAATATAGCACTCAAAAACTGAGCAAAAAATTCCTAATCTGTAAGAACTTGTCCCCACAGACAGAGCAGAAATTGTCTTCTCCGATTCCTGCCTCTTGCAACTCCCTCAAACTCTTGAAGTGCATAGTCATCTTCCTTTCACAATCTTCTTAAGACCTGCCCTCTCATAAGCAGAGAAATCCCATCTCTTGGACATTTCATTTTAAGCCAACTGGAATGTCTCGAAGTTCATGGCTTGGTCAACTGTAGAAACTGAATGCGTAAAGCATACTCCCTACCTTTGACTGGACAAAACCCTTCTATAAATATGAAAGCAGCATTAGTGAGAGTAACTTCTTGATGACTTTCTTCACTGTAATAGTACTAAGAAGACTCTGTGTTGACTTGCACTATTTAATAGGTCTGCTTTGAAAGTCTGATTGGAAAACTGGTGTATACAGATTCTCTAACCTTCAGGACCAAAACTGTCTATAAGCCTGAAGTGACTGTGACTGTGGGCAAGCTCCCAGTTATAAAAGCTGTGAATGAGGTGAATGTTAGCTACTTTTCACCATCAATGTGAAGTTACCATTATAAAGCAGTGATGAACACAGAAGTACTCATAGTAGTCAGTGGGAGGTATGGAACTAGACCACATGAACCTTGCACTTACAATGAAATACATCCTAATTTCAGCTAGATTTTGTGTCTCTGAACTTGGCTAGGTTGGCACCAACATAAAATTTTCTTCAACAAGGACCAAACCCATGTTACATTATAGTAAAACAATATAAGCTACTTCTGTTGAACTTCAGCAAGCTTATAAACTCTGGTTAATCTTGTCTTGTGTTTTCATGGTTGTCATAAAGTTTGCAGACTTGTAAAACTGTCCTCACAAAGCCATGAGGTAATGCAACTTTTCATTCAGAAAAGACTGAAGCTAAGGCTCCCAAAAAGAGTATTCAGCACATCCATGAGTCATGAATTCCAGAACAACTAGTTTATTTTACTATTTCCTCTCTTACATATGCTTGCTAGCTGCTTGGATGTTTTGCCCCTATTCTTGTTTTGTTTTGTTTATTATATTTTTGTTAGAATACTTTTTTTTTTAATATATATATATATAAAGGTACATGTGATGATATTTAAAAGGAATTGAACAATTATTATGTTTTTGTTATTTCCACAAATAGCAAAATATGGGCAACAAATTTAGGTGAATTATGCAGGAAACATGCTGGATAGGATATTTCAGGTTGCCCTGATAGGCAGATGGCAGAACACTGTGACAAATCATTCTCTTTCCCTATTTAGAATCATTATTTCAAGTATCACTAAAATTTAATCTTTATGTTCCCTAAGTCTCATTTTTCTCCTTCTTTTGAGGAAACATAAAATTTAATTTGACATATAAGGAATCAGCATGTCTAAATACAGCACTATTTTAATTTGTGTGTCATAAAATTCTATCCTAATTTGCAAGCAGATGAAATAATACGAAGCTGGTGGACACATGACTGGGAGAGAAAATGAAATCATGATAGATGTACAATAGGCAGTTATTCAGAAAGAATATAATTTCCACTAGGACGCAAGTAGATATTGAGAGAAGATAGGGTAATAGAATAAAAGAAAGCATTGCACAAATACATTTGAAGAGCCAAAAGCACAATAACCATCACAATACTTGTTATCATATCTCAGGCATTTAGGAAAAACCTGCCCCAGTGCTTCTTTTTCTTTTGCTGGAGAAAACATAAAAAGCAACCCTATGAGCCATATATTAAATATCCCACACAGTTATCAACAGAGGCTTTCTGATGTGTGAGTAAACACAAAAACATGCACAAGACTCAGAAGGTCTTCCTGAGGATATGGAAAATAGTCAAAAGCCTGGGTTGCACTAAACAACCATGACATGGATTGTCATCTGAAACAAATACTACTGGCCCTGAATAATTAACCAAAGCCATTTTGTTATATGACCAGTTATAAATGCAGATAGTAATGAGCCCTTTAAGGAAATGTGATTATATTCCCTTTAAGGGAAAGTACTTATATTGCCACAGAAAAATGTTAAAAGAACATGTAGGGGTATAAAATTCCACTGAGAAATTATAGAGCTTTTAACATAACACCATTTAGTTAAGTGATAGGAAAAGAAGCATAGGAAAAACGTAAAAACTATGTAAATGGCAGAGAATGAGACAAGGATTTTTAATTAGAAGTTGAATAAACAAAATGAAGGAATCAAAAATGTAGGCTGAAAATAGTATTATCTTTTATTTGGTCATCTGTATTACTCCATCATCATAATGTTCAATTTTCAGAGTTAATCTTCCTAAGAAGGAAGTATAAATGGGATACAACTATCATCATGAGTGTATATCATTAAGAAAAAATAAAGTACAGGAGCTTCCAGTGGGAAAGATGCACGTGTGCCTGTTTACACATTTAGATAAATATATATGTGTCATTTAAAAATTCAAGATTACATTTTAGAGTACATTTTTCATTACTTTAATAAGTAGGCCTTGTGGAGAGAGCTTTTGCCATGGCCTGGAGAAAGGAAAGAACTTTCTCTCCTATGGCTCAGACAACCACTGTATTTTCCAAGCTTTCCCCAGCTTTTCCCTATAAAATACTATAAAGAATATCAGTGCTCTGGGCATTGTTCACTTGACAAATCATTTTACACAACTTACCTGTTTCCCCAGACTCTCACTTTGCTGCTTGAAGGAAAGCATTGAACCTTCTAGCCAGTAAGTTAGCTGGTTTATTTTTTTTATTTATTATTTTAATGAGGGTTTGAACTGTTATCCACAAAATTAATGTAAGCATTTCATAAACTCTTTCTTTTCTCCAAGTCTCCACCCTACCCTTTGCCCAAAACCATCACATGACAGGGAAACTTCAGTCAAACAAATGACAGCTAAATGACTGAGGAAAATAAATAGGGAGTAGGTGGGTAGACTTTCTTTAACTGCAGTTGCTAAAAGGCCACTTTGTTTCTCTATTTATCAAGTTTAACAAATATTTCCAGCAATAATTATTTTATGGGTGCTTTTATGATGTCTCAAGCAAGCTGTCCAGTAAATAAATTGCAGGAGCATCACTAACTGCTTCAGTGTTCTGGCTGTCAGCATATGTTCTATCAGGCAAACAAGACAGATGATCTACTATGTACCACCATCCTTGCATTTCCTATATTAGTGCCCCCTTTCACAAGTCACAAGCTCTTCATAGTATTTCATAAAGACAGGGTTAAGCATGCATTTGCCTCCATGCATCATCTAGCTGCTCTACAAAATTATTGATGAATATGTCAAGCTATTTAAAGAAGTACTAAATGAGGATTCACCTGTTCAGGCCTGTGCTGTACTCAGGAATGGATATTCTTTTAGAATAAAAGAAAGGATGGAATATGAAGAAGAAAGGACTTTATCCCAAATCCTGTTATGCCAACCATCTTCTTCTATCTAAAACATCATCATTTACCTTCATAAGTTCTTCAAGCAACCTATACTGTCAGTATGTAGATGAATCATACAGCAATATAAGCTATATACAGGCTATGTTTTTTCACAGCTGTGCATCTAGCTTGGAAATGTGTGTTAGAGTTTACTGGGTATTTGAACCTTGAAAGATAATTTCAATAAATTTCCCAAAAACTCTTTGGGGAAAAAGTTTTATTCTCTGTCTTCTTTCTCAGCCAAAGGGAAAACCCTGATCTACCAGTGTTGGGCGTTTTTGGGGTTTTTTTTTTTCAGATTTCCTAAGAGGGAAACATGAGTAAGATCTTTGAGAGGTAGTATTTTATGCACATCATGATCAGGCCCTGAAAACACTGTATGAAATTACAGTAGGGATCACAAAGATAAGGATAATAGGTTTACAAATAATGTCTACATGTTTAGATAAACCCACGATATACCCAAGTGCTGAGATCTCAAGTCAGGAGCCATCATTATATATACCGCAATTTTATTTTATTTTATTTTATTTTATTTTATTTTATTTTATTTTATTTTATTTTATTTTTTAAATAAAGGAAGAAAGATCAGTTTCTAGTCCAATCTATAGACTTCCAAATAACTATTTTTAATCCTTTCTTTGCTTCCTTCTGAAGCTTTTTTGTTCTTGTTTGTGGTTTGGTTTGTTGCTTTTAAAGTCCAGCTAGGAATTCAGCTGTCTTTGTAACTAATAGTTGATTGAATGGTCTTAGAACTACAGCATATTTATAGACTTCAATAAAAGAAGCATTAGGCTGTCATAGTGTTCAGTTTCTCTTAAGAATGAAGGTAGGTTTTCTGACACTAAAATGCAGTAAAATTGTAGCTTGCAGATGGATAAGAAAAATGTTTTTAAATATAATTTTCAATCTGTTTCAGAATAAATGGTACAAAAAGACATGTATTTAATAACTAGTAATTAATGTGATATTGTCAAATTTTAAGAAAGATTTCCTCTTACACCTGTTTTTAAAGTTGCTTTTAGATAATACTCCTGCAAAAAGACATTGCTGTATGAAATGTAAGCTATTATAGTTCTTTAGTCTCTTTATGCTGATCATGTGAAAAAGTATATTTAAAATATACTTGTGGGTAATACAGAGCATACATTTATAACATTCATACAAGCAGTGTAAATTTGTAAAAAGGCAGATAGTCACATTATTGTACTGTTCTCTTGTACATACTCTTCAAATGTCTGCAGATATATATTTAGTGTTTGTGAAAGACTTTAGATAGGTTTTTATCAGCATCTAAAGGCACACATAATATGCCTTAAAAGACAAGGAGCTCCCAAAAGAGAACGAAGTGGTTCAGTCCATATATCCATTCATGTCCCTGAGTTGTCAGTTTTTGATAGCTATTGATTTGGGATAAATCTATTTATTAAATAAGTCTGATCACTTATATAATTGTAAGTAAGTGGCCTTATTTTGTCTAATTTAATCCTAGATATACTTAAGCAAAATGACATTGTACTAAATGTTCATGAAAAGTTTTTTCATCATATCATCTACTATTTCTTAACCACATGAGAGGAAAACAGTTGATCGCCTGTTGAGAGATGTCTTGTGCCATACCAGATGTGCATCTGCATCCCTCTTGCCAGATACTGATCTGAAGAGATGGGTTTCCCAGAGGTCTTTTGCATTGTTTGTCAGCTGCCTGGTAGCAGGTAGGTAACTCTAAAATATTCTTGGACACTCCTGAGCATTGTAAATAGTGCTGGAAACCTATGTTTAGGCATCTCAATGAAGCCTGATAGTGACAAAATAAAAATTATAGTCTGATAATTAGTTACATATTTTCTTCATAGTTTATATGTGGAAAGGGTCTCGGGGTCCTGAGGGGAAAAAGTTTTCAAAGGGTAGATTTCAAAGGTCTCCACTTGAAATTAGTGAATGCCTCATTTTATCCTTTATCCAGGAGCAGAAGAAATGTTGAACACTTTTCCCCTAACCAGTTCCTGACTTAAAGGAAGAGCAGCTATATTTCCTGATTTTTTCTTTTGGTTGGTTGGTTAGGGGTTTTTGTGTATGTGCGTGTGTGTGGTTGGGTTTTTTTGTGTATGTGCGTGTGTATGGAGAGAGAGAGAATCTATTCTAGCTCTGTCATTATGATATATGGAAAAAGTTTTCTAATACTTGCCTTGAGATCACCAGTGCCATAGAGAGCATCATACACAAAGACCAAATACTTTTAAAATGCACTATAGAAAATTCAACAGTATTTTTAACCAGGTATGTATATAACTGTCTCTACAGAATCACACATTCTTTCTGAATATAAAGAGTAATATAAAAAGTTTGGGTTTTGTCTGAAGAAAGAAAGCACCTTTCTGCATAAACTGCTGGAGTATATTTTCTGGAGTGAGCATTTTGATCTAGTAAGGATGGTGCACTAACTTCCAGTGTGGGGAAAATTGCATGTGTTCTTCAAAACCTGTTTTCTCTGCAGATGAGAGGGAGATGTGAAATAGCCAGTGTTGTAAGTCAAGAATGAGGTATGTGTATACAACACAATCCTTGGGTGACTAGTAGAAGTGGTAAAATATATCAGTGAAATGAGAATAAAAAAATACTGTGTTCCCTTTTACAGAGAATCTACTTCTTAACACCCTTCTGACTTTTTTTTTAACAAGGAAATAAATATAGGTTTTCTCTTTCCTTCCTTAAAAAGGATGAAAAATAGGTTCAAACACATTCTACCATAGTATAACTGATGAATTTATTGATGTACATTTACCACCAAATGCCTAAACTGGAATTCATCCAGCCAGGTCATTAACAAGAGAGCCTAAAATATGTAATATGAGTCATTATTACTGAGCAACTCGTATAGTGAACTAGTCACAGACCCTGTCCTGTGAAAAAGTCAGTGATGCTGTTGGAAGGAGACTATCAACAGGAACACTACAAGAGCTGTAGATGGGTGAAGGTAAAACTGGATAAATGCTTTTCTATACTGTTTTAAAATATTCTTGTAAACACATAACACTTCTGGTAGCTAAATCCTGTTCTCATTTAATTAGGATTTGATAGATTGGTGTAGGAATTATTCTCAACAGCATACTATATTCTGAAGGTCGGAGAAAAGACAAAGAAGGGGAATGTTCACATACGGCACATCATCAGGACCCCTCCCTTTGTCTCATCAAACAGACAATTACATCTTTAGTTGATATACAAGACTGTTATAATTGACATTATGTTTCAAATGACTGACAGGCATTTAATGAGTATATTCCTTTCCTTTACTAAGCTTTTTGCCTTATTTAGTTCTGTCTTTTAAGTTGGTTAATAACAAATTCTACCATATGAGGATTTTAGTGATGGCAGAAAATACTGAAGTCCCAGAAAAGGAAAGAATGGGAAACAAGTCTGCATACTCTGTATCTGTTGACTAATTAATTTCTATTTGTGGCGTATATTCTTGAGGTTAAGAAATTTGCTTCTCACTTGAATAGGAGTTAAGTGGGGTCCTTAGTGAATTCCTCAGGTACTCAGTGAATTGTTCAGATCCAACTTCTTTATCATTTATTTTAAAACAGCATTACAAAAGCATCAGCTATAAAAACAGCAACCTTGGAAACAACTCAGAGTTTGTGATGGCTTAGAGACCAGCTGCACTTCTGATATCTCTCCAGACAATCCTGTAAGTTCTTCCTTGAGGAAAAAAGAAAGTTTTTTTCAAAATTTGAAGTCACACTTTCAGAATCAAATTTGGTGCCTCATGCTTTTCACTTTGAGTCACCATGTTCCTCTACCATCCTGGTCTAATCTCAGGACAAGTGAATCCACTGAAATTATACTTTACCATTCTGAGTTGGCCATAGCTCCATTATTTGCAGAATGGCTGGTCTCATTCCTGGCTTGGTCTCATTGTTCAGCTCCTGGAGAAAATTCTCACCCTCTTTGAAGTACTTAAGTGATAAGTAGGACAGGGAGTGGCAGGTAAAGGCCTAGGATCAGGTTTAAATTACATTATAGATTACATTTATAATAGTTTTTTATTTTGTATTCACTGTTTCTATTAAACATTTATAATGTAGCAGACCTTGGCAGAGAAGCAGACCTTGGCAAATGTATAGAAATGGCATTCCTTTCCTCAAAGACATTACATTCTCAAAGAGCGGGTGTAACAAGTGGATACAACAAGCATATAGAGCAAGGACACAACTGTTGAGACATTGTGAAGAAGTGGGAGGTGCACAGTTCTGAGCTAGTTGCAATTCTATCCCAACGTTATCTACACGTTCACTGGGCTCCTGGTAAATTTCACTATATGCTATTTATGTATGCATCAGTGCATGCCTCTCTGAAGTGCCTGTATACTAAAGCAGGCAGTATGGGGAATAAACATAATGAGTTGATATTTGTGTGCAGTTGCAGGGCTACAGTCTTGTTGGGATCATGGAGACATGGTGGGATGGCTCCCATGCCTGGAGCATTGCAATGGAGGGATACAGGCTCTTTAGGAAGTACAAGAAGGAGAAATGAGGAGGGGAGTTGTTCTTTAAGTGGGAGAGCACCTGGAGTGCATGGACCTCTGCCTGGTGATGGATGAGGAACCAACTGAGAGGTTATGTGTTAGAATTAAAAAAAAGACAGGTAAAGGTGACATTAAAGTGGGTGTCTGCTATTGGCCACCTGAGCAGGGAAGAACAAGTGGATCAGGCCCTCTACAGACAGATAGGAGCAGCCTCACTTTCTGAAGTCCTGGTCCTCAGGGGGGACTTCAAACACCCCTATACCTGCTGGAGAAAAAACACAGCAAGACATAAGCAATCCGGAAGGTTCCTGGAGTGTATTGATCATAACTTCATCCTCCAAGTGATAGAGGAGCCAACGAAGAGAGATGCTCTGCTGGATGTCACGCTCACCAACAAGGACATGCTTATTGGGGATGGGAAGATCAAAGGCAGCCTTAGCTGCAGTGACCATGAGATGCTGGAGCTCAGGATCCTGAGAGCGGGCTGGAAAGCAAACTCACAATGCTGGGCTTCAGGAGAGCAGACTTTGGCCTCTTCAAAGTTCTGCTTGGAAGAGGCCCATGGAATAAGGCCCTGGAGGAAAAAGGGTCTCAAGAAAGCTGGTTAATGTTCAGAGATCTCCTCCGCCAAGCTCAAGAGAGTTCCATCCCAACAAATACAAAGTCAGGCAAAACTGCCAGGAGGCCTGTGTGCATGAAGAAGGAGCTCCTAGCCAAACTCAGAAATAAAAAGGACACCTGCAGAAGGTGGAAGAGTTAACAGAAGGGACAAGCAACCTGGGAGGAATACAGAATCATTTTCCGAGCACCCAGGGACAAAGCTAGGAAAAGCTAAGGCCCAATGGAATTGAGTTTGCAAGGGATGTCAAAGGCAAACATGTACAGAAGGGCTTCTATAAATACAAAGGTGACAAGAGGAAGACTAGGGAAAATGTGGTCTGCTGCTGAATGCAGCAGGAGCCCTGATGACACAGGACATGGAAAAAGCTGAGGTCCTAAATGCCTTCTTTGCCTCAGACTTTGCTAGCAAGAACTGCCTTCAGGAGTCCCAGCCCACAGAGACCAGGGGGAAAGTCTGAAGCAAGGAAAAGTTAACCCTTGGTGGAAGAGTATCAGGTTAGAGAATACTTAAAAAACAGGACATACATAAGTCCACGGGTCCCAATGGGATACACCCACAAGTGCCAAGGGAGCTGACTGTTGTCATTGTGAGGTCACTCTCAATTATCTTTGAACAGTCATGATGACGGGGAGAGGTTCCTGGCCATTGGAAGACAGCAAATATCACTCCTATCTTCAAGAAGGGCAAGAAGGAGGACCCATGGAACTACAACCTGACTTCAGTCCTTGCGAAGGTGATAGAGCAGCTAATCCTGGAAACCATTTCCGGGCACATGAAGGACAAGAAGGTCATCAGGAGTAGTCAGCATGGCTTCTTCAAGGGGAAGTCATGCTTGTCCAACTTGGTAATCTTCTACTGTGATAAAATTGCTAATTTTCTACTGCCCTGGTAGATGAAGAGAGAGAAGTGGATATTGTCTACCTGGACTTCAGGAAGGCCTTTGACACTGTCTCCTATAAGATCCTCATAAAGGAGCTGTTGATATATGGGCTGGATGTGCAGACAGTGAGGTGGGTTGAATGTCGACTGAATGGCTTGGCCCAGATGGTGGTGATCAGTGGCACAAAGTCTTGTTGGAGGCCAGTAACTAGTGGTGTATCCCAGAGGTCAATACTGGTTCCAATCCTGTTCAACCTCTTAATTAATGATCTGGACAACGGGGCAAATTGTACCTTCGGCAAGTGATACAAAACTGGGAGGAGCTGCTGATAAACCAGAGAGTTTCATATGATAAACCAGTGCTGCCATCCAGGGACACCTCAACAGGCTGGTGAAAAGGGCTGACAGGAACCTCCTGCAGTTCAACAAGGGGAAGCGCAAAGTCCTGCACATGGCAAGGAGCAAACCCATGCACCAATATATGCTGGGGGCCAACCAGCTGGGAAGCCACTTGGCAGAAAAAGACCTGTAGTTACTGATGAACACCAACTTAGCCAGCAAGGTTCCCTTGCTGTAAAAAAAGCTAATGGTATCCTGGGCTCCATTAGGCAAAGTATTGCCTGCAAGGTGGAGGGACGTGGTCTTTCCCCTCTACTCAGCACTGATTATAACTGGAGTACTGTGTGGCTATACAACAGAGACACAGACATACTGGAGGGAATCCAATGAAGGGCCACAGAGATTATTAGGGGACTGGAACATTTTTCCTATGAAGAAAAACTGAAAGAGCTAGGACTGTTTAGCCTGGAGAAGAGAAAGCTTGTGGGAGGATCTTATCAATGTGCACAAATACCTAAAGGGAGGGTGCAAAGAGGACAGAGCCAGGCTCTTTTTAGTGGTGCCCAGTGATGGGACAGGAGACAATGGACACAAACTGAAACACAGGAGGTTCCCTCTGAACATCTGAAAACTGTGAGGATGACTGAGCACTGGCACAGGTTGCCCAGACAGGCTGTGGTGTCTCCATCATTTGAGATATTCAGAAATTGTCTGGACATGGTCCTGGGCAAGTGACTCCACGTGGCCCTGCTTGAGCAGGGCGGTTGGACCTCCAGAGGCCTCTTTCAACCTCAACCATTCTATGATTCTGTGATTCTACTTTACACCAACGGTAAGTTTTGAGGAGGAATGGTGGTGTAACGGCATTTTTACAGAGGACTCAAAAATCTGTTTGCCTCTGGAAAAATGCCTAGAGCTAAAAGATTTGCTTCTCATAGATTGTGATTAACCTGCTCTACTTTATTATTAATGCTATGCTAAACGCAGAAACCAGTATGTATTTTCATCTTCTGATTCATCTCGTTAAACTGTATATAACAGAAAATAAATTACATGCACCTAAACAGACTTTTCAAGGGCAAATATAATATATTAGCACAGAGCCCAAGAAACAGAAAAAATGAATTTTAATAAAAAACGTCATTCATTACAAAAAGGTAATACGTAGTTTTACTTAGATGGTACTGACTTTTTATCAGTGTGGAACCTTAAACATTTCCCTATTAGACAAAATTACTTATGCTTTCTCTTGTAAAAGATCAGAGAAAAAAAATAATAGCCTGTCACTCCAATAAAAACCATTAGTTTATTGGGAAAATTCCAGGCCAAGGCTGCTTTACCTTTGCTGCAACAGAAGCTTCACGCTGAGACTAGAGGTGTCTGATTGACCCATCATCCCTGCTGGAAGCCTCTACTCCTCTGCTAGCCTTGACTTGTGCGACCTCAAAATAAGTGCTGGTATTTTACAATTCATGACACAAAGGAAAAGGAAAAATGAAAATGGAATATAAGATTAGGAATATAATTTTCAGTCACCACTGTCTCCTGAATGCTTTGACTCCTGGTACGAGCAGTTTGAAAGTATCTATATATTATGCTGGAATCCTTCTTCCTGTTAAAATAGACTAATGAGAACCTGGATTTAAGCCATTTTTTCCTCCTTAAATGGCATGCAAAATGAAAAGAAAAAGAATATCTAAGTGGCAAGTATGAGTACTTGTCCTCCATCAGCCAACAGAGAATTTAATTACTATCTTCCAAATATTTTTATATAATTATTATATTCCACATATTTTTTAATATATATATATAAGTAACTTAGATTTTTTGGTAATAATAAATTTGAAGAAGGCTGATTATCAAGCCGGTTGTGAAGGATACTGTCCCTGCTCTTCTACTTTTTTCCCTTTCCATGCACATTTTTCTTTACAAAGGGAAAAAAATCCTAAATATTTTCCTTCCTTTCTTGTTGTACTTATTATTCTAAATAAACTATTATTCCAGAGGCTAAATAGAAACCCTGGTTCTAAATATAATTGTGCTAAGGGCTTTTAATACTAGAGTAGAGTGAAATACTAGACTAGAGTGAGAACCAGAAACCAACATACATTTTCCTGTGCGGAGATATTTCAGATGCATTTAATGAATTCAATTAAAGTTCAGGATTCTTTCATTATTTAGTTTACTTTACTCTAATGCACCAATCTGAATTTAGGTTTATCTAGCTAGAAATGGCTGTCTGGACTTCAATCTATTTTACTTTAAAAACCTTATTTTTCTCTTCTGGGAAATTTAATTAAAAATTGTTTATCCTTTCAGCCTTCCCTACTAACTGTACCTACAAAATGATGTCTTTAATTACTAGTTATTTCTGTCACTACAGTTAAAATTTGAGACCATATCCACCTATGTCTGAAGGGTTGATTATTGCTTAAAGGAGCTGATAGTCATTTCAAGTCTGCTTCAGACACAGTTTTATATTTCACTAAATATCTTGATAAAAGATCTATTCATCATGGTTATTACCTAAATTATTCTGGAATAACAGGTCTAGCACATGTTATAAAAAACAAAAAAAATTGTATTTGACTTTCTGTCTACCAGTTATATCCTGAATTAAAGGATGTTGCTGTTGTTATCTGTCTTAGCACTATTAGACAATTCTTTGCTTATTTGTATGCTCTGATTAAATTTCTTCCTGCCATAAGGAATTCCTTGCTGCATCTGTTTCCAGAGGTCATTTAAGTTCCACTTATGTTCAGCTTTGCATCTTCCCTGTCCCTGGTGTCATACTCTTAACCTCCTGACATCTCAGAAAATATTAAACTTTAATGTACAGTATAATGGTCATTCCTGGGGCCATGCTGTGTATCTTGGTTAGGTTGACTAGGCAAAGCAATACCCAGGGCAGCAAACTACCAGGGGCAGCTGCTTTCTCTGGGTATACACTAGACTGACTGATGCTGGCAGGCAAGAATAAATGGTTTGAAGCATCATCCAGTGACAGCAGCAGTACCCCATCCTAAAGACATCAGTTACTACATCTTGCCCAAAGGAGTAACATGTCTTTTTTGAGCTCTCAGCTTACCTCCTGCTCCCCAGGGTAATCTCATTCATTTGAATTTACGTCCTTTCCTGTAGGAGCAACAGCCTGGGTCTGGGACTCACACCTTAGTACTCAGTGACTCTCCAAACTGCATTTTGCATTTAGGTCCCATAAGCCTTGGGCTCTGTTGTCCCCAGGTTATAGCTAATAGATCATGTCATAACGATCTCTGAAAACTAACCCTCCACGTTTTTGGACAATTATGAATATAATTTTCTCTCTCTTAAAATAGTGAAGCTTGTTATTCTATCAGGCATCGACAACTTCGTCTTCACTCTGACTTTAACCTTGCATCAGATATTCCTGATTCCATGCACATCTCCATGCTCACATGTTGTGGTATTCGTCTCTACTACTGCAGAAAGTAGTAGACATAATGTTAAACGAAAAAAAAAAGATCTTTTCCTTGGTTGGTTTGATAGCAGTAAAAATAAGTCATTATTAATTTCACTGGCCTTTTTAATTATAATATTGTGCTTTACTCCTTTCTTCCTTTTGGGTTTGTCTGCCTCCGGTCTCTTTTCTCAAAATACAGATTTGAGGATTAAATGTTGACTGTCTGTTGTGACAATGTGTAACAGAAAGTGTCAAAACTGATGTGACAAAACTGTCTCTCCAAACCCCACTGTAGCATCTAAATATTTTATATACCCTGTGCAGGCAACACAAAGCAATGTAAAGTACCTTCACTTGATGGTTGTGAATTATGAAACAGCTCCCATTTTTCCTGAAACCCTAGGTGAAATCTAAGAACGCTTGCCAAGATGTGTCTTGTAAATAAATCAGCTCTACCTATTCGAGGAGAACAATTTAGACAGATGGCCATTTAGAATTCACTGTTTCACTAGGGAGGACAAAGACAAGAAAATGGAGAAAAGACCATATTAGGGCAAATCTTATGACAATACGTAATTTTACTTTCTTTAATGTACTATGAATTGAAGGTGCTAACTAACTCAAAGGGGAAGATAGATGTTCATAGCTACAATATTAAAAATTATGATAATAATTAAGGTGACTTCTGATGTGTTCATAGTAACAAGATGATAAATAGGCATTGTTGGATTCTTTGTAACAAAGCCAGCTTGTATGCAGGAGTAAGTGCACTCCAGATGATACCATAAAAACCTTCAGTAGACTGGCAACCTAGTTACAGCAGCTGCTTGCCTACCCATATAGGGTGAGGTCTTACATGCTGTACTAATTTAAGAGCTAGGATATATAAAACTTATATTGCTTGAAGAACCTGACCAAAAATGACTTCTCATTCTCTTACCACATATTCTTATGAATGCAGAGGCTGCCATCTGATTTGAGAACTCCATTTCAGAAAGAATTTTTCCAGATCATGGAGTAATTGCATTTGAATTCCCAAATCATCCACATAACTGGAAGAGGAATGAAAACATTTGATTTGCAGTAGGTAGATTTAAAAGAAAGAACCCAAACTCTTGGATATTTTTGTCCAGGTTTCTTTATAAGGTGTGGTATATATGGCAAAACTTGTTCCAGATCTTCATATAAAATACACTATAAAAATTATTATTTGCTGAGTCATGTCCTATCAGGTTGACTTCCCACACCATTTTTTTTAGGAGGTTATTGATTTTCCCTGCAGCATCTTTCCAGCTGGTAGCTCACCTGAGAAGGAGTAATAATTGAGTCCGGAGGGGTCTTCTTTCCACTGAAATTGCACTAAGATAATTTTTTGCCTATATCTGCCTGGCTTGGTATATTATGCTCATGGTGTTCCGTATTCTCGCAGCACATACCTGTTTCCACAGCTTGCCCAAGGACCGGAACATTTTTTCAGATGCATTTGGACAAAAGTTCCAGAAAATGCTAGGATATTTGGACTCACAAGTCTACTTACTGAATGCAGTCTGTATTCCTGAGTTGTTTGGCTGTACCTGAAAGCCCTACTGTTGCAGTGTTGGCTTGTACTGCTCAGACCATAGCATTCCTATCAGCTTCTCTTCTTTCATAAAACCAGAACTATTCATTCTTACTTACTCAATAATGTTCTAGCTACCTCTCATGAAAATCTGTAACAAAATACATGCAGGGTTTGCATTACTCCCCTTCAATCAAAGTGTGGTTCCCTGTAACAGCATTACTTCACTGGAGTATTTTTGAGAGCAGTATAATGACCATTTAATCAGTGGAACTAGTATAAAAAATTAGCAGAGACTGCATTTTCCAACCACTCTTTAGAAATAGACAAGGAAGTCACAGGACAATTATGAAGGGAAAGAAGGAGAATAAACTTAAGAATAAAAAACCCCTAATGAATTAGCTAATTCACTTCCAAGGATCATGAATGAAACTGTGGAAATGTACTTTTATGGACTAGCCATAACTCTATAGGACTTACATTTTCTGAAGTTGCTACACAAGGTTAATATTTATTTTAGGGATAACTACATAGAATTTATTATTATTATTATTATTATTGTTGTTGTTGTTGTTGTTGTTGTTGTTGTTTCTACTTTTGTGTTTCACACAAATCTTTAAAAGTTTTTGTTGTTGTTAAAAGTGATTGTTCCTTTTGTCTCTCACAGAGAAATATTATGTAGACATATATAGCATATCTATTGTATGGCTTAAAATCAGTCCTTCTGATAAGTACATAGAGCCAGACATTTACTAGAGGCCTGTGGCCCCCCTTGACAGGGGCTTTCTTGATTTATGCCAGAATTGGACCTTTTTCTCTTCATTTCCTCTCTGCCTTCTTACCTCTGATGAAACAATCTGTGGCTAAAAAAAACCTCCCAAATTTGTGATGCCAATATTTAGTTGACTTTTGTTATTTTTCTCCATACATACACATACACATACACTATACATATACATATACACATACACTTACACATACACATACACATACACATACACGTATGTATGTATATGTACACCTCTGTATGGAAGTAAAATATTTTAAATGTTTTTTCCCATAACGCAAAATACTGCACTAAATATGCAGTAGTTTTTTGAATTGCCATATTTAAGTATTTCCATTTTTACATTCTAAAAAATATTGTGGCATCAGATAAGTAACTTGAAAGTAATTAACACAAGATATTATATCATCCATGATATAGGATGATTAATGTAGTAATTAGTATAAGATATTAATGTTTAGTTCTAAAGTATTTAAATATGAAATTCGAATTTCCAAAGCAGCTCACTTAACATACTAATAAGTACGTCATCATCTCCTTTGTGAGGTTACATCCTTCTCCCTAATGGATGAATAAGTTCCAAAGAAAAAAAACATTATTTATGACAAAGTTGTCTTTAACATCCCAAATATTCTGTCTTTCTGAAACAGAGTACTAATGATGTCCCAAATCATGTCCCAAAACCCACCTTCCATCACATCAGTGTTTTCATCCTACAGAATGAATGAAGCATCCCAAAACAAAACAAGTCTCTCACTTTTTAAGGGACAGATGACTCTCATATCTCTTGATGGCACTTTGAAAGAGAGCTGAGAGCAGCAGTCACCCTTAGTTATGTAAATTCTAAATAGTTATTTCATCCATCAGACTGATACATCCAGTGAAGTGTTATAAAGAATGTTGGCTCCATTTCAAAATGCAGCCCAAAACATGGTTGGATGTTGGTCAGACACCATGTATCCTGAGGCTATTCACTGTTCATGTATACAATTTATTACTACCACCACCCCAATCCAAAAAACAAGAAAGAGAAAGAAAAAGAAAAAGAAAGAACAAGAAAGAAAAAGAAAAACTTCACAGAAAAAAATAACAAGAGAGGTAGTTAATGTAGTAAAGAAAGACACTCAAAAGAATTTTTTTCTTAGGATTAGATTTGTTTTCAAAGAATGTCTCCAAACCCTGGGATGTCAGAAATAATCTCAGTGTAACAAAAGGCTTCCAGCCTTGGTTTTCTGTTCGTCAGGTTTCCTGTTTATCTTCAAATCAGAAAGACTCTGAAATACTGCATTTTCTTACCTTTAACTTGTAAACTTTGGTCTTGTCATAGTGCTCAATTATTTCTCAGTAAAATCCTTTTAATTACAGTATCCTAGTGAGTACCAGGTATCTTTCCTAAGTAAGAGTCCATCATCAAAACAGCTTGAAAAGATATAAAATGTATAAATACAACATTCTCCCAGAGAAACTGGCTGCTCATGGCTTGGACAGGTGTATGCTTTGCTGGGTAAAAAACTGGCTGGATGGCCAGACCCAAAGAGGTGTGGTGAATGGAGTTAAATCCAGTTGGTGGCCAGTCACAAGTGGTGTTCCCCAGGGCTCAATATTGAGGTCAGTTTTGTTTAAATGTTTTGGATCTCTGTCAATGATCTGGACAAGAGGATTGAATGCATCCTCAGTAAGTTTGCAGATGAGAGCAAGCTGGGTGGGAGTGTTGATCTGCTTGAAGGTAGGAAAGGTCTACAGAGGGATCTGGACAGGCTGGATCGATGGGCTGAGGCCCATTGTAGGAGATTCAACAAGGCTAAGTGCAAGGTCGTGCACTTCGGTCACAACAACCCCATGCAACACTACAGGGTTGGGGAAGAGTGGCTGGAAAGCTGTTTGGCAGAAAAGGACCTGGGAGTGTTGATCAACAGACGGCTGAATATGAGCCAGCGGTATGCCCAGATGGACAAGGCAGCCAATAGCATTCTGGCTTGTATCAGAAATAGTGTGGCCAGCAGAACTAAGGAAGTGATTGTCCCCCTGTAATGGGCACTGGTGAGGTCACACCCCGAATACTGTGTTGTTTTGGGCCACTCACTACAAGAAAGGCACTGAGGTGCTGGAGGGTGTCCAAAGAAGGGCAATGAAGCTGGTGAAGGGTCTAGAGCACAAGTCTTATGAGGAGCAGCTGAGGGAACTGGGGTTGTTTAGCCTGGAAAAAAGGAGGCTCAGGGGAGACCTTATCACTCTCTACAACTACCTGAAAGGAGGTTGTAGTGAGGTGTGTATTGGTCTCTTCTCCCAAGTAACAAGTGATAGGACAAGATGAAATGGACCCAAACTGATCCAGGGGAGATTTAGACTGCATATTAGGAAAAATTTCTTCACCGAATGTCGACAAGCGTTGGAACAGTCTGCCCAGGGAAGTGGTTGAGTCACCGTCCCTGGAGGTATTTAAAAGATGTGTAGATGTGGTGCTTAGGGACATGGTTTAGTGGTGGACTTGGCAGTGTTAGGTTAAAGGTTGGACTTTATGAACTTAAAGGTCTTTTCCAACCTAAACAATTCTATGATTCTATGAAATAAAATACTATCACGAGTTAAGATTATATTCACTGCATTTCATTGTTATTAAACTTTTTTTAATCTTTTATATATATATATATATTATTAATTTTCTCTGTTTAGTTAAACTTCAATTATGACTTGAAAACCTCTCTGACTTACCTCTACACTCTTTTTGTGTCTATGCTTCACATTTGCCTTCTGTGCATTTGCCATTTTCTCACCTGCATTACAATATATAATTTCTTTGTCAGAATCCTAGCTAGTCACACTTAAGATCATTTATTTCTAAATATCTCCTCAATTATGTTTCTGTCTGCACTTATGATCTTGCTTTCTATCATTTCCCTTTTCACTTCACTATTAACGGCAGACTTAATAACTACTAACATATGTCAGTAAATGCTATCTTCACTCCCAGCTAGTAGAAAAGGTTTATATCACCATCTTTGGATCTTCTGCTCTCTCTCAACTGTTTCTCTTTCTCTGTATTTAAAATTTTAAGCCTTTTGGCAACAATATTTTCTTTACTACTGTAATCATAGATACTTGGAACTTTGTTAGTACTTAATGACATTCAAAACAATCATTATTTACCAAAGAGGGCTTTTTTCCACTTTTTTTTTTTTATTTTTTCCTTCATAAGCAAATGAAAATGTGAATAACAGCACACTGTTCACAAAACACTGCAGTTTTCCACTTTTTCAAGACAAACTTCTGGTTTTGATCATCTCTGTTTACATTTTTAAGGTAATTTCCATTGTGCAAAAAAAAGTTCTAATCCTAGCTATGTAGATTAATATTTCCATGAAACAGTATAAAATTCTAAATTAAAACACAATTACATTTCATCTGCTAAATTAATTTCATCTGATGATTTTATATTTTTTATATATAGATATATTGGCATTACACTCATTCTCTAGTGATCAAGTCTGATTAGAAAAAATTTTAATTTATAGAGTTCCCTAAAATGTGTTTAAATTTCTGTCACCCTCTAAATTTTTTATTGGTTTTATCATCTTTTTTTATTTTTAGTAGTTAAAAGTAAAATTTTAAGTTGATAATATCGAGAATTTCTTCCACTTGCCTTTGTTATTGGGTTTTCCTTTTGTGAAAACTGATGCTTTTGCCTACTTCTTTGGTAGCTTTTCAGGTTTTAATGGTATTTTAAAATAATTTAGAAGTAAAGTCAACAAAAATTGTATCAAGATATCTATTTATCGGTAATGGATATCCAATAACTATCTAACATTTTTTATTATTTCATACCAGGTATATCACTTGCACATATTTCCATTGCATTAGACAGTATGACTGTAAGTAGATACCTCCAACACCATAGCATTTTGTAGCTGTCGTGGCTAACAGCAAGAATTAACATGTGGTGGCACACAACTTTACTGCAGGTGAGTACTTAGGATTCATACTATAACCCAAGCTTATGCTATGCTCCTGCCTCACATCAGCTTTTCTCAGTCCCACTCTCACTGCTATTGTCACTGGCAGTAGAGAGATTAAAGCTGACCTATCTTAAAGCCATACCTTTTGCTGCAATTATAGATATGCCCTTCTTTTTCCTTATGAAGCTGTACATCTACATAGCACTGTAGAGGTACTTTAGCTCCTCGTATTCCTATGCCGATAGATACACTCAAGAAAGAGATAGTCAGTTGTACATATACATAAGTTAAAATTTAACTAAGTTGTTTAATTTATCTCTCTACATGCATGTTATAAAGATATCATGCAGAATGTGTTGAATAAGAAAGCAAGTTTCTTTGAACTCTGGATCTTCCCAGTATAATCCAGTTTTTACATTACATGCTCAATTATTTCCTGAAATTTACTACATGCCATTTTTAGCAATTCTGGTTTTTTCTTCCTTATCTCATTTTTGTGTTGCCATAATGTCTTTCATTGAGTTGTACAGATAGAATTACAAAGGAACTGAGTAAATCATTCTGATTCTCTAAATCATCTAAACTCATTACTACTGAAGCTCTGCAGGTTGTTCTTGGTTTTATTCATACAAGAATTATATTTTCTAATGGAATGCAGTTAGTGTGCAAGATCTGAGTGTATTTTATTGATGTCAGGAAAAAAAGACTTCTATACTGAAACATGAAAACTTGGTTTGTTTTGCATTTTGCAAAAACTGCATTGATATAGAAATATAAAATGATTAAAAAACAAGTTTTCTTTTTAGTGAAATGCTATGTTTATAGAATTATACTAGCAGGGAGTCATCCAGGTAGGTACAAGCACTTTCAACCCACTCAAATTTAAGCAATCATCTGAGCTAGAAATGTTGTCACTAGGTTTCTTCCGCAGGTAATGGAGACAGCTAGACCCCTCTAGGGGACAGTCCAGCCTACATAAGATTGAACCTTCCTTCTTAGGGCACCCCTCTCTCTGCCTTAATTATCTAAAATAAATAAAGAGGAAACCTCAAGCACTCCTACTTTAGTTACCTTTGGGCTATGTTAAAGTTCAGTGGAATGAATGTATGTAAAAACAAACAAAGTACACAGCATGTTAAAATTTTTATTCCCCACTCCAGATTTTTGCATCACATGCACCTGATTAAGAATTTCTGACTCGCTGGTATGGAAGTACATGGAGAGAGAGAACTTAATCTGCCATTTCTTCATTAACTGTTGTATTGGCAACAGAGGCACAAGCCAAAAACAGTTCCTGTAGAGGGTGTCAAAATACAGAGCCTGGGCATTTCTATCAAAATTTGAATAACAGAGTGATTTCATAATGCAGAACCCATCTGGACCTGAGTCTAGGTTTTCTGCCAAATGAGAACCTTGGCAAGAGTATGAATTGTTAATTTTATGTTATCACATGTTTATTAAATATTGAGCATGTAGCACTGTGAATTTATATCGTGCTTTACAAATAGATAATAAAATACAGTGCCCCCCCCCGCCCCCCCGCCCGCCTTCTGTGATGAGACTGTAAAGAGCAAAACAGGACATGGGATATTATTTCAGCACTAAAAGAAATAAGGAGATAATGAATAAGGAAAGGTGGAAAAGGATAGAACTTTAGTTCAATGAACCCTATTTGAAGGGAAAAAAGTGTCAGCCTTGGCAGGGAAAAGAATCAGACTTTCCAAACTGCATCATGAGAGGAGGCATGAAAGTTAATTTGGAAGAAAAAAAATATCAGGTGCACAGAGAAGAGAACAGGGAAAGAATTTATCTGAAACATCTGTATCTGTATCTCCTGATCAATTAATATAATGAAATCTTTCTAGAACTCCTTCCTTAGCTTCCATTTGGGTTATTGTAAATAACATTGATTCATTTAAGAAGTCAGTTTGCTAATAATTCATGTTTTTACACATTTATAAATGTGTTGAACAGTCAGATCATCAGCGCTGACTTCTCTCCTTCATTTCCTACCTCTTATTTGGTTATTAATCAATTAAAATATATTCTATTTTCTTCTTGACAGATCAAATTTCATGATATGACTTGAAAAAGCAAAATAGGTTAAGTGGATTGTACTTCACCACATACTCATTCACTCTGTCAAAGAACTCTGCTAAATTTATTAAATATTACTTCCTGTTACAAGAACCACACTGACTTTTTTTTTCTGGGACAGATAGATATAGTTAAAACAAAATATGAAGAAGGCTGACACAGTCAGAAGTACAAGAGAAGAAAACAGCTTTGGAAAAGACATTTTGGATACTTGGAAAGGAAAGATGAGAGGCCGGAAAGGAGATGGCCAGACATCTGTCTCAAACAGCGCTATGAAAATCCCATTAACAAGGCCTGAATATTCAGTCTGTTTAAGGCTGGAAAAAACAAAATTCAGTATCAGCCTCCTGTATCAGCTGTCAGAGAGAGATGTGGGTAGTTGCGGAGGTACTAAATTCTTTCCCCAGTTGATAAAAGTTTCTCTGGGGTAGCTAAAGGTGGTTTTTTAGGCAAAAACCCAAAGAGTTTGTTGTTTCGGGGTTTTTTTTTAACTTCAAAAAGTGTGGATGTACCATAAGAGGCTTTCTTAAAAATCTCTCCTTGCATGCACAATTAATTTATACTAACCAGAAGAACCTGGAATTAGTAGGAAAACAACACTGGGAACGTTACTCCATGGTAACATTTTCTGTCTGCTCTTCCAAGTAGATAAGGATTTAAGGAAAAAAAATCTATAAATTTTCACTTTAATTTTTATTAAATGAAACTGAAAAAACTAGGACAACAAAGATAAAGAATGGTCACTGTATGACTGTATAGGAAAGTAATTTAAGACTGCAAATATTGTACTTTGAATTGGAGCATATCTGACAAGCAAATTTTAAAATATCTAAGCATGGTCAGCTTTTTTTGTCACTTTCAATTAAATATACTTAAAAAGAAGTAATAATATGCATGGTGATTCTTTTTCCTCTGTAAAACTGTACTTTGTTCATAGAACAAACCTGTATGATTACGAGTACCTTGTAGGGGGCGTTGTTTGTTTTTTAGGGTTTTTTTAAATTCAAAATTCTTAGTGGTTTCTCCGTTCATGTATAATTATTATGAGGCAAATATACCTCCTAATGAAGTAGGACGGAAGCTCAGCTCAGTGCTTTGTTGGCTGTAATATTCAAACAGATGCACTCCTATAAAAGCAACTGTTTAACCTGGGCATAACAATCTATAATAGCATAACTACTCTGTTTCTTTATATTTGATCCACTTAAGATGAAATGATACTTTATCTTTCACTATTTTTGTCCATTATCTTCAATATATGAGTCAGGATTGAACTGAAACACTTTTCTATATACTGTGTTCTGTAAGGTGTGGTGGATGAGGAAAAGCCAGGATATCCAGCATGTGCTAATATAAATCCTGGTAGTCATTTTGTAAAGATACACATTGTCATGACTATGTGTTGTGTTTACTTCTAGGCAAGATCACCTGAATACATAGTGCTAAGTCAAAGATTTTTCTGACTAGGACAGGTTTTTTTGTAACTTCAGAAGATTAACTGTTAAACTGCCCCACCAGATTTGTGGCGAAAAAAAAAAAGAAGATAAATATTGTTGTCTACAGAATGATGCAATTGAATGCGTGCAGGATTTTTAAAGAGCTTAACAATACAGAAGAGATAATTAAACTACTTTTTATTTATTTATTTTGAATAGATAATAATTTAATTTGGAAAAGACCTTAAAGATCATCACGTCCAACTGTTAACCTAGCACTGCCAAGTCCACCACTAAACCATGTCCCTCAGCACCACATCTACATGTATTTTAAATACCTCCAGGGATGGTGACTCAACAACTTCCCTGGGCAGACTGTTCCAATGCTTGTCAACCATTTTGGGGAAGAAATTTTTTGTAATATCCAATCTAAACCTCCTCTGGCGCAACTTGAGGCCATTTCCTCTTGTCCTAGCACTTGTTACTTGGGAGAAGAGACCAACACCCACCTCGTTACAACCTCCTTTCAGGTAGTTGTAGGGAGTGGTAAGGTCTCCCCTGAGCCTCCTTTTCTCCAGGCTAAACAACCCCAGTTCCCTCAGCTGCTCCTCATAAGACTTGTGCTGTAGACCCTTCACCAGCTTTGTTGCTCTTCTTTGGACACGCTCCAGCAGGAGTTTCTGTTCTTACAACAACAACCACAAAGTCACTTTTGTGAATCTCACTGACTTAAAAGTCTTGAGAAAGCTGGCATCTTTTTAAATTTTTTTTTCTATTCACATTGCTTAGTGGACCAGACATTTGAATGCTAGTAGGTACTTGATGAAGTGGTTAGATGGAAATTTGTATATACATATATTGATTACTTTTTTCCTACACACTAATCCATATTTTAGCAAAGTTATTCCATACAAATTCAATGAGTTTAAGAAATTTAATAAGTGATCTTTCAGCCAGATATAAATATTTGACAGAGTTATTAGATATAAATCCTTTTTCTTCTACTACACTTAACCTTTTTATATAGCTTATGTTTCTTACAGCAAAAATAATGGTCAGCCGAAGATTAAACAAACATATCTCAGGGAATGTAATGACATTCCATGTGTAAAGTGAAAGGTGCCAGATGGGCAGCTTATGAAAACAGAAGTCCCAAAATGAAACTCTCTGTAGAAGAAATCACACAGAAAAAGGCACAAAGCAAGCTTTTCAACATCGCACAATCAGAACTCTTCCACTCTGACCTTTAGGAACCCTTCCTATTGGTGAAAGACTAACACAGTCTTAATACATATTAATTCCTTGGCTTTTACGCTAAAACTGCATCCAGTAGCAATTGGACTGAAACTGTAAATTTTTATAAGTGGCACATCACCGCACAGCCATTGTGAATAATGTAAGGTGCCTATTTGGCTAATCTAAACTTATTCCAATGTCCTATGAGGCAGGGAAAGGTCCTGTATTTCTTTACCAACACCTGAAATGTCTAATCTCTTTCCCACTGCATATGTTGGTCATGCCAAGGATATACACATGTATTTTTTTTTATTGATTCTATCACAAAAACTGTATTGTAAAGGGGTTTTCTAACCTTAAGTCATGCAATCTGAAAGTTAGTGTGACAAAGACAGTTTAATTTGAGTGGGAGTTTGTCACTGAAATGAACTTGTTCAATTCATAGTATATAAGATGAGGTCTATAAAATAAACAGCCAATGAGGACAGTCTTAAAACCACTACATTTCAGAGAAGGAAAGCCACCAAGCAGATCAGTCCCAATATGTAATTCTCTGTTTATTGCATTCTGTATATTTTAAACTAATAATTATTTAGTTTTTAGCAACACTTTTTACTCTCCGATACCTATTGAAGTAACCCGACATCAGAGCTGCCAAATGTTGCAAAGATACTTCAGAGCAAAACTCTTTCAGAAATAATGGTTTCACTCTTCCACATAGAAAGCCAGTAACATGATTTAAAAAGAGAAAGATGAAAATTAGAAAGGAAAACTCACTGAGGTGAGATCTGAAAGAAACCGGATGGGCTGATCCTTCTTAAGGTATTAAGAGGTTACTGGGTGTGCATTCATACTTTAATGATAAGATTAATAGAAATATCAATAGCTGCACAGTGAGAAGGATAAGATTCACTTCATCTTTCTAACTGTCTGCAATTGTATCTTCTGCAAACAACACCTGTGCATATACTAATAGGATATACAATAGAGTACCAATTGAGTCACTTTCTAGTTGTACCATGAGGATTAAATTAGGATTAGGAATACAGTGATGTCATTATGTTGATTGTACTCCATGGAGTATAAAAAAGGATTGTTGAGCAAAAAGGCCAAGATTAAATTTGCCTTTTAAGAATGCCTTTTGAGTGTGTGGGCAACCATAGCTTTCTGGATATGTCTGAGGGGGTTGGAGCCACCACTGTAAACCCATCTGTACACCACTGTCTGTCTGTCTGTCATTCCCAACAACCTGTGAACAGCTGCCATCAAGACCTAATTCATTTTAGTCAAAATGATCTTGATTATCTTAAACAGTTTTAAAAATTAAAAGTTTTGCTGACATGACTTCATTTAACTGCAAATGGTTACAGAACGGTCACAGCAGCAGTTTTGAAGGCATACAGAGGTATAGAGGGAAGAGATGTCCTTCTGTAGATTGGCAATTTCTGTCAACCCAAAATAGGTCATTGTTCTTTGGTGTGATTGCAGGGTTCATATATGTCTGCAGGTGTACCATTTTGCCAATGTCTATAAATTCTGAGCATCATCAGTAGATGCTCAGCAAACACTACTCAGTTGATGTTGATTTCTGTTTGCTTCTTTGTTGTTACTTTTTTGTTATTGTTGTTCCCCTTCCTTCCTACATATCTTCCCCAACTCCACTTGCAATGCAGAAGAAAACCCAATACTTTTCTTAGGCCACTACATGCAATTGATTTTTAAGTAGTGTTTCTATACATTCTGACAAAGTGCAAAATAAAAATATTTTTAAAGCTCCTCAAAGCAGAACAGCATATTAAAAATATTTATTCAATTCTTTGCTTAACTTAAAAAAAAAATGCAGTGTGTGTTAGTTCTTTATGTTTAATATGTTTTTAATTCTTTTAAGCAATCATGTTTACTGTATCATTTGCTAAAACAGAGATTTATGTTTACTTTCATCACCACAGAAAATCTATAAAGATCCATAGATCTATAAAGGTAATAAATCTTTAAGTGCTTCATAACCTTCACAGTCTTTATAGGTCGAAAGATAATCAATAATCATGACAGAAAAACTGCATATGATTCATCTTTCAAATAAACTTTCTTCTTTATGACACAATGCCAGTAGATGAGAATGTAAATGCCATGATCAATTTTCCTTATAAAAATACCTGGACTTGAAAAGCTATTCATAAGAATTACTTTCCTAGGCACAATTAACACTAGATGGATCTTCCATGTTCACTACACTTCACATGCTGTCAGACTGCACTATCCAATTACATATTTTGCTGTTTAGTGCAAAGTACTTTTGACTGCAAATTTAGGTGTATTTATACCTTTATTCTGACAGTGTTTTCTATTTCTAATTCATTAATGTGAGTGAGTGCTAGTGAGGGTTTCTCTACCCAATGTAATCAATTATTGTTGAATAATTCAATAGGTTGAATTTTATTTTAAATAAGCAGTTTTTAGTTTCTGAAATTACTATATCCCAATGTGTCAGGCTGTTCTTGCTGAATCAGTGTGCTTGAGCTCAGACAGCCTCCAAGATGTTTGTTGTCCTGGTGACATCCTTTGCAGTATCACTTCAGGAAGTGTGAAGAGCCAAGCAGTCAGGAATTTAAATTTACTCATACAAGTATAATTTCAGACAGGACTCTCTGAATCAGGATTTTTATTTTCATTGGTATTTTTTTACTGTTGTTCATTCTGGCCCATAAATTAAAAAAAAAAAAGTAATGGAAATGGGGTTGAAAATTATTTCTGCTTTTCTTCTTTTTCTTTCCCCCCCCCCCTTGAAATTACAGAGAACTATAATGACAGCACTACATAAAAAGTCACTCTAGTTCTCACTTGGGAAGAGGAATTTGCTCTAGCTACTTAAAACTTTCATTGCCTGAAGGTATTGCACTTTTGGCCTGATAATGCTGCTCCATCTAATGTAAAAATTCTGCCACCATGATTAGTGAGATGCTGAACAGCTAAATTGTGACTTAATTTTAACCAGAAAAATGGTCAGTCCCATTGGATATAGGCACACTTATTAATTGTGCCTGAATTAGTGAAAGGAAAACTGACACAGAAACCTGATTTACAAAATCAAAATTTGGTTCAGAATGGGACTGTCAAGGGCAGAGATTACAGAATAATTATGTTCTTCCCATCATATTCTATATTGAACAGTTTAAAATACAATGTAATAACCTTTAAAAATATTTATGTTCTGTTTTTTCTTTAATAGAATGTATAAGAAGACAAGCAGTCTGCCATTCCAAGTTTTGAAGCACATAGCATTAAACTATTTAGGAATGTTGCATTAAATTAAAATATTGTTTAGCTTCTTGTGCAATGAAATATATATTTAATACACTTCCTGTTTTTATCATTTCTCACTCTAGAGTTCATACTATATGTACAATAAATTACAGAGAGATTGAAATATAGCAAAACATTACCTTAACAGATGCAGCTAATTTCAGATATTAATTTAATACATATTTGTTCAGGGTTTAATAATGCATACTATGTACCTCAGAGACTGGATTGGCGCATGTAAATAGACATTGTCATGGGATTATATATTCTGGCATACACTATTTTGTTATTAATTTCTTATAGATTATTAGTGCATTTATGGAGGGAGAAAAAAATGAAATTAAAACAATATATGAAAAATCTTCTGATATATAGAAGTTTGTTTGAGACTGTGTTCAAATACCAATATTTTTGTCAGCTGATCTAAATTCCAATAGACATCATTGTGTTTTAGAATATGTGACAGCAATAAATAACTCTACCATGGACACTAGATTTAATTTTTTTGAAACTTTATTTTTTTCTTATTTAAGATATATGTAGCACTCATACTTCCATCCAAAATGAAAGTAAATGTAATACTGTTCAGAAACTTGAACTCTCTGGCCAGAGTGCATTCAAGTAGATATTACTGGAGAGCAGGTATGTGTTAGTGAACAGGAGGAGACAAAACAACTCATAAAGCTTGATCAACCTTCCTACAAGGACATGAGAGATAAGGGGTTTTGAAACAAGTTGCTGTCTTAATTAAGATAGGCAGTCTGCTCCCAGAAATGAAAATCTATATACATTTTTGTATATAAACAGAATCTTATAAATGATGCTAGACACAGCATCAATTGTTCTTCTAACTGGGTTACGCAAAATGTCCCAGCTTCGGTTTACCTCTCATGAAAAAGGGGAAAACTATCATAAACTTTGAGGCTGGTATTTTGACCGTCTACATCTAGATATGTCTGTTGGTACATAATGTACTTCTCAGATGCCTCCTTCCAATTAGCCAAGATGGTACCTGTTCAAAACATATGACAGTGACTATTTTCTTGGAAATAAAGGCATGGGTGCTGATGTGTAAGGGGAGGAAGAGGGCTGGTCCACCTTTGGGTCTTGTTGTGCTGTGGGGCTGAGTCATCTGAAGTTTGGCCCATATCCAGATGTGGCACCCTGGGAGTGAGCTGCGTAACATAGCACAAATGCAACCAGATAAGACAGTGGGAGGTGGATTTCCAGCTCTTGCTGGAGTTCAGCAGATCTGAGTATTAAGCCTTTTAGGATCCTTTGAAAATTGCATTCCTTGTGAACTCATTTTTTATCAACTCTTCCCAAGTTAATTAGGATCTATCCTACAATGAAAATAATACAGTACCTGTATTAATACCACAGTATAAAGCCTAGAGGTAGAAATTACCTTGTGATAGATAGTTAACATAACTCAATACAGTCCAGAAGCAAGACAACCTATTATAAATATCACAAATATCTGGAGATTTTAATTCTTCATTTAGAGTTTTAGAGTAATTTCAAGCAGTGTTCACACAAAAATCCTCTGTTAAAATGTGTACACAAAATGAAAATATTTAATCTAATTTAGGAATTTCATTGACTATGAAATGTTCGTTGAGTTTCATAATTTGTTATTGATAGGTATCAGCACAAAAATGTTTGTTTCAGTGCATTGCAAGATGGACACAGCATTCCACCCTGTAAACTAATTTTTATATAATAAAAAAGTCTTTCAAGTTCAAATAATTAATATAACTTGACATTTTATTAAACTTAGTAAAAGGTTTCTCTACTGATATAACCCCTTAAGACTGTTGAGAAAGGACATGTATTAAATACCACAGTATAAAGCCATCTTGTAATGCAAAGCTGGACTACACAATAGTTCAAGTTAGCTGGTAAAGCAATCTGTAAAATCAAATTCACAGTGTACCAGGAATTTAGTATGCCAAAATGAAAAGTCATATAGAGTAGAAATGTATTAAACTTGCATAAAACTCAGTGGATTATTTAGTGACCTGATTTATGGTGTTTTACACCATGAAATATGCCATAGTGTGAAATTTGTTGCACATTCATGGAACACTTATGGTCATACTTAACTGTGCAGATATGCAGTCCCACTGAGCTGAGTCCAGAATGAAACTGGTTTTTAAATTAACTGTCATCTAAACAGATAAATATCATATCCAAGGGTTCTGAAAATCTCTACACTGTCTGTGCCATTAAGAGCATAAAATAATATGAAATATTATTTGCCACATTATTATTACTTAGTTCTTATAACAAAATAAAACAAAAGGCAGACAAACATAGTGTCTTCTTCCCTAGGTGTCTGGTTTAAGTTGTTTTGAAATTTTTTTTTAATTAAATGGAATGATTGACAAGAAAATAGGATGATTCACTTATTCATGAAAGGGCTTAAAGAGTCACATTACAACTTAGAATAGCAGTATCTGTTGAAATACTTAGTATTTAGCTTTTGGAGGCTGCTGCTCATTCAAATAGGGGTCAGTCATTTTCTGCTTCACCACATGAATTTAAATAATATCATAGATTGTATTGGGATGAGAGCTGGTTATTAGAACAGTTTTTTACATTGAAGTACTTTAAAATCATTACATATTTTAAAATCTTAATTCTTCAAGTTAAAAGTAGGAACTACTGCTATAAATCAACATGAAAAATTTCCCCATGGCAGTGAACTAGCCAAGTATTCTCTGATCACACTGAATAAAATACGAGGTAGTGGTGTAAAGTTTAATCGTCCTGTTTCCTCAATTTCCTTCTTTCCTTTCAGCTTCAGCCACTGGGGGAACAATTCACTTTTCTGCTTTGTGGAAAGCTCAGGCTAAGGATTTTTTGAGCTCTTTTAATTACTGAGTTTAAGCTAGAGATGCCAAAGGGCCCACTGAGCAACAATAAGGGATAAGGACTTATGCATGCAATATTGAAAAGTGTTCATCTTGATAGAACAAAGTAGAATAAAAGAGAACAAATGGCAAGTAAAATTGAAAACACAGAGGAAAAGAAGGTGAGCTATATAGATTTGAAAAGCAATCTGTAGCTGCAAATAAGAAACTATGCATTAAATCCATTTTCAGCCTTTTGAGGAATGTAAAGTCACAAGGGTAGTTCAGAGTACTGTACATACTTAATAGATTATTGATTTTCAAAGAAAAGATAGTAGGACATTTTCATGTAGAGCTGAGGTATCAAAATCACATATCTGGTACTTTACATCCCTTTTTTTCCTTTTTTTTGCTTAATCAACTGTTATTGTACTTTGGTTTAGTATTAAGGCTACAATTTTATGATTGCTTTCAGGAAGCATTGTTTCATAGAGACGTATTCTTCAAATGTCTAAATGACACTCTGAGTAAAACTTTTGTAATCTTGCAAAAAGACACTGAAGAGTGGTAGGATTTTCCTATAGCTGGAAAATTATTTGAGAATATGAGTGATAATTCAGTGTTTTGGTTTTCTTTACTACCTCAACTTTCCTTCAAAACCCGGAACAAATCACCCTTGGCTTCAGGTTGCCGTCTGTGGTAGCAAGGGTAATAATGCAGGGAAGAGTGGGTGTTAGAAATTTGTGATGCAGTAATGAGATCACTAAACTATGACATTAGCCAATTCTGAAACAGTTTCTTGGGGGCGGGGGGTAAGAAACCTTTAAATCGATATTATAAAATATAAGGACAATGCAAAACACTACTATCTTTTACGTGAAGTCCTGCAAAGAGGGAAGTGCCAAAAGTCAGAAGTCCAATGGGAACTTTTTTGTCAATGTTGTGTACAGAGAATTCAAGACTTTTTGAAGGAGCTATTTAATGCTATTATGTAGCAATATTAATTATATTTCTGTCTTTTGGAGATACAAACATTTGAATCTGAAGCAAATAGAAGCTTAGAAGTTAATAGGCAAGATAACATGATAATTTCCATTTAGAGAAAATTATTGAAAGATTCATGCCCAAAATGTAGCTTATGCAACACTGATATTCCTCTAGACCCTATGAATTGCTACTGTGATTGTATATTATGCAGCTTATTTTCTACTACAAAATATAGCTAACTGCACAAAAGACCTGAAGAAAAATCTGTTCAGGGCTACTAAATACAGAAGTGCCTGAGCAACAAGTTTCTGAAGTTTAGGAGATTATTCTGGGGAAGAGCTATGACTTGTATTCCATGTTCACATTCCTGAATATCCATTATTGGCTCCTGTCTTAAATAGGGTGCAAGACTACAAGAACCTTTGATTTGAGCCACTCTGTCAGCTTTACTGTTTAAAGAATGCATTTTGTAAAGATAACTTGAAATCATAGTCACTTTTTTTGACTATGTTTATTCTCTCAGTATGACTCTAAATGGATAATTTCAAACATGCAGAAACATACTGGAGCTAATAACTTATATTTACTTTTAATATGTCTTCCAAAAAGCAACTAGTTTAATTTGAGAAGGCCAACATTTTATTCTGGTTTTACTGTCTTTAAATTGGCAGCTAGAGCAGTTGCCTAGCAAGAAGATGACCCACTATAGCCAGTTCTTTTAATGAAATTTTAACACATCTGGTACATCTCTGCAAAGTTTTTTTGCTTGAATGAAACAAGTCAGTCTTGGCTCTATCAAGCCCTTCCTAAAATTGTTTCAGAATTTTTAATTTCATTTTGTCTGGATGTAGCTTCCAGAAACTGGGTTTTATTATGACTTTCTCTGCAAGTAATGTCATTTAGTCCCTGTGATGCTAATGACAAATATCCTATTAATCTTGTTTAATAACCTTGTTTGGTAAGGTGTTTGGCTGCAACATCTTAAATCTGCTGAGGCATGACCTTTTTCACAGCCTCACTTTTTTTTTCCTCCTTTTTTTTCCAAAATGGATTCCATTATGTACAACTACTTCACTGCAATTTTGGACAGGTACTGTAGTTTGTGTGTGAAATTCGTTATTTTCTATGCTCAATGTAACCTTGACAATACAGGCTCACTGCTACTGTATGAACCTTAGTCCAAAAATATTATAAGAAATAATTTTACTTTTTCTTTTATATAGGCTTTGTCCTTATGAAAATGAATAACATTAACAATATTCATTTTTTAGAAAACATATGTATTTGCAGTTTTTGTCATCTAACACAGTACATCATATACCATTCATGTAATTATTGTGTGACAGTATTCTTTGGAGATTCAAAATAATGCTCAAAGTATAAATTCAATCTAACCATTTGAAATGTCAAAGTAATTTTTCATTGTTAGTTCTTTTCATTGAATTCAAACCTCCTTCATATCTAAAATAAGGTGAGAACATTAGCTTCTCTACTGACATAATTCTTTGTCACATCTCTGGAGAGACACTTCTGAGTAGTCTTGAGTTTACTTTGTTAAATAGGTATTCAGATTTGGTTTCAAATAGGTGTTTTAAACAGAAAAGTGATAAAAAAAGAATTCCATTTCAAATTATTTCTCCTAATTTCTTCTACATGAGTTTTTCAGATAAGTATTTTCTGGACATTTTAAATATTCATTTTTATTTGTGATGCTTGTTACTTTATATGTTTAATTAAATGGAAATGTCAAACCCAAATGAATTATAATCATGTAGATCAATGGTATCCAAACTTTCTCAGCCAGCAATCTACTCTCAGTCCTTATGATTTCCTACAGATAACTGAACATTCTTATATTCCCAATTTATAAATGAGAACACTACCTAAGATACTTAGCCTCTTTTGACTAGGTGTGAACCTCTTCCTGTGGTCTCATGTAATATATTTTCAAAATCACTGCTTTTGATGATGTTCTCATCCATATCCTGGAACTGAAGTGTTGTAACAAGGATTTTGCATTGGTTTTAGTAGTATGTGTTTAATAGTTTGATGTAGAATAAGTTTAGATATGAACGTGTTTCACAGGCTGGTTTAAATCTAACTGTAACCCCTAATTTGGCTCCTCAGTTGAAATTTACATTATTTTGATGGATTTCACACTCTGTTAAATGAACTCCATTTGCAACCAACTGTTTCAAATCTGTCTGTATACATGTCTCAAGTTCATAACTTGCTGAGATTACTTGAATCTGTTGAGATTTAGCTTTGTAATTTTAAATTTTTCACTACACTAATACCTTTTTTTCTTGTTGGTAGTGTCATATGACCTCATTTTACATTTTTTCCTGGGTTAATGACATGATGCAGAAATAGGCTCAAGCCTTTGATCCCATTTTACATATGAAGCCTGGTTATGTTGTTCCAAGATTTTGTAACATCTTGTGGGGTAAGAAGATAATCCCAGAATACCTGTGCCTCTATTAGTGAACACCTAAAATGGAAGAAGGCTCTGAGGAGATGGACACAGAAGGTGTATTCATGAGGTTCAGGGAAGAATGTATGCAGTGACTGACCACAGCTGTCACAAAGAAAGCTGAATTTATCTCAACACAAAGGGGACTGAAGGGTTGCCCTTGGTCTGGACAAACAGCTACATAAACTGAGTGTGCCAGCCAGCCATATCAGCTGAGTGCATTAGCCAAATAGCTATATTAGTTGAGTGGATCAACTGACTTTATCTGTTCAGTGAATTAACCTGTTATATCAGCTGATTGTAACTGTTAAATCCCTGAGTTAACTGAAAGACTGCAAGTGTCTTTTTGACTTAACCAGAACAGTAGGGTGTGAGTGTGTGTGCGTACATGTCTTAGTCCAGCAGAGCACAAAAACTGAACAAAACTCAAAAGAACACTGAAAAGAGAAATGGAATTGGGCTGGTTTCCACTCACATACTTCTTCGTGGTGGCAGGGGATGCCTAGCATCATTATAGTGGGCATATTATAGAGACGGGTAATGAGCATCGTATTTGTATTGTGATTCTACTGTATATTAAAAATACCATATTCTGATAAGTGTATTTTGTACCTGTATTGTGATTTAAGTATACAGTTGTATCCCTCACTAAATCAAAATTCAGTATAGTATCAAATACATACAATTAAGAAAATTTGGTAATAAGCATTAAACCCTCCACGTATAGAATATCTAAAAGAGCTTGGTCAAAATGTATTGGACTCTGACAACGCTCTAAAGGAAAATCCTCGTGCTCCCATGTTAGTATTGTTCATTCATCTCCCAGCAGTCCCATCCAAACCTACGTGAGGAAAATAATTGAATGTTAGCAAACGAGTTGAAAGCAGTCAACTGTACTAGTAATCAGTTGTAGTGTTTGCTGTTCACCAGTAAAGAATGGAAAGGAAGATAATCTTTTGTTCCTGTGGGTTTTCAGAGAGCGAGTTTCAAAGGAAGTATGTGTTTTTAATGCAGCCTTACCTATCTGGTCAGAAATATGCAATTCTCAAAGTAACTTACTCCTTTACTCCCATTTCAGATTGATTTATCACTTACAGCTCAAAACACTCTAACTTGGAAATTATGAATTACTTTTCACTCATTGACAAAATGTCATAAATAAATGCACAAAATATGAACACAATTAAACTAGAGTAGACAAGCAGTAAAGAATCCGCAGCCTGTTTTTAATCTCATTATTGGAAGATATAAACTACTTGGAAAGGCTATTTTCAGGTGGATTGTTTTAAACTTAACTGACATACAGTAAAAATCCGTGTGCTATGTGTGGACATTAATTTTAGCTGTTAAACTGTGAGATGTAGTTACAGTACTTTTTGTTTATTATATAAGGGTAAAATTTTCTTCATAATACTCCTGTGAGATAGAGTGTATCTCATTGTTACTAGTGAAAATGAAGAGTCACCTGCTTTAGCATTTTCTTTCCAAATGACACAGAATAGCTGTATTATAGAACCATAGAATGGTTTGGGTTGGAAGGGATATTTAAAGATCATCTAGTTCCAACCCCCCTGCCCTGGGCAGGGGCATCTTTCACTAGCTCAGATTGCTCAAAGCACCATCCAACCTGACTTTGAACACTTCCAATGATGAGGCACCCACAGCTTCTTGGGGAAACTTGTTCCCGTGTCTTACTACTCTCATCATAAACAATTTCTTCCTTAGCTTCAATCTAAATCTACCCTCTTTCAGCTGAAAACCATTACCCCTTGTTCTGCCACTACAGGATTTGGTAAAAAGACTTTCTCTGTCTTTCTTATAAGCACCCCTTAAATATTGAAAGGCCTCAATCAATCAGGTCTCCCCAGAGCCTTCCCTTCTCCAGGCTGAACAACCCCAACTCTCTCAGCCTTTCTTCACAGGAGAGGCATTCCAGCCCTTTGATCATTTTTGTGGCCCTCCTCTGGACCCACTCCAACAGGTCCATGTCTTTCTTGTACTGGGAACTCCAGAGCTGAATTCAGTACTCCAAGGTCTCATGAGAGCAGAGTAGAGGGGCAGAATTACCCTCCTTGATCTGCTGGCCATAATTCTTTGTATACATTCCAGGATACGATTGACTTTCTGGGCTGCAAGCACACACTGCTGGCTCATTTTTTGTCTACCAATATCCCCCAGTCCTTCTCTGCAGGGCTGCTCTCGATCCACCCATCCCCCAGTCTGTATTGATACTAGGGATTGCCCTGGCCCAGGTGTAGGACCTTGCATTTGGCCTTGTTGAACTTCATGAGCTAAACATGGGCCCACTCCTCAAGCCTGTCAAGGTCCCTCTGGATGGCATTCCTTCCCTCTAGCGTTATCAACTGCCCCACTCAGCTTGGTGTCATCCATAAACCTGCTGAGGGTGCACTCGATCTCACTGCCTATGTCACTGATGAAGATATTAAATAGTAATGGTCCCAGTACAGACCGTTGAGGAACACCACCCGTCTCTAGTTTCCACTTGGACATTGAGCTGTAACTCTTTGGATGTGACCATCCAGCCAATTCCTTATCCATCTAACAGTCTGTCCATGAAACCTATAACTCTCCAATTTAGTGGCAAGAATGTTGTGGGGGAACCATATCAAAAGCCTTGCAGAAGCCCAGTTAGATGATATCAGTAGCTCTTTCTTTGTTCACTGATGCAGTCACTCCATCACAGAAGGCCACTAAGATTAGTCAGGCACTATTTGCCCATGGTGAAGCCATGTTGGTTGCCTCTGATCACCTTCTCGTCTTCCTTATGTTTTAACATATCTTCCAGGAGGATCTCCTCCATGATCTTACCAGGCACAGAGGTGAGGCTGACTGGTTAGTAGTTCCTGGGGTGCTCCTTATTATCCTTTTTAATAATGGGTGTGATATTCCCTTTCTCCAGTCACTGAGGATGTTGCCTGACTGTCATGACTTTTCAAATATGATGGAGAGTGGCTTAGTAACTACATTAGCCAGTTTCCTCAGGACCCTGGGATGCATCTTGTTGGGTCCCATGGACTTGTGTATGTTCAGGTTCCTCAGGTGTTCTCAAACACGATCTTGTCTTATGATGGGAGGGACTTTGTTCCCCCAGTCCCTGCCTTGAGGTTCAGGGACTTGAGAAATGTGGGAGGAAAGATTACCAATGAAAACTGAGGTAAAAAAATTGTTGAGTACCTCCGCCTTCTCCATGCTGGTGGGCACCATTTCTCCTCTCTTGTTTATCAGGCGGGTACATTTTCTTTAATCTTCCTTTTCTGACCAATGTATTTGTAGAAGCCCTTCTTATTATTCTTCACATGGCTTGGTAAATTTAAGCTCCATCTGTGCCTTAACTTTCCTGATCCCATCCCTAGACATCTGAGCAGTGTCCCTATGTTCTTCCCAGGATACATGCCTGTGATTCCACTACTTGTGCATTTCCTTCTTACACTTTAGTTAGTAAGGTCCTTACTGAGCCATGCTGGTCTCCTGCCTTCCTTGCCAGATTTCTTACACATGGGAACTGAGAGCTCTTGCGCTTAAAGAGCTGCCAGCTCTCTTCAGCTCCTTTTTCCCTGAAGGTAGTTTCCCAGGGGGTCCCATCCACTAATTCCTTAAACAACTGAAAGTTCGCTCTCCTAAAGTTCAAGGTCTTGACTTTACTCTTCACCTGGCCCCTTTTCCTCAAGATCGTGAATTCCACAAGGGTATGATCATCGCAGCCCAAGCTGCCAACAGTCTTGATATGTCTAATGAGTTCATCCATGTTGGTAAACAATAGATCTAGCAATGCTTCTCCTCTGGTAAAGCTGTCTATTACCTGGATTAAGAAATTATCCTTGATGCACTCCAAGAGTCTCCTGGACTGGTTACAGCTTCCTGTGCTGGAAAAGCAGGTATCAGGGTGACTGAAGTCCCCTAGCAGGTTCAGAACCTTTGAGTGTGATGCTTTCTGTAGTTGAAGTAAGAACACTTCATCAACAGGATCTGCTTGATTGGGTGGCCAGTAGTAAACAAAAACCATGAGGTTTTCTTTGTTGGCATGGCCTCTAATTTTTACCTTAAGCTCTCAGCCTGTCGATCTCTGTTTTGCGAAGACACCTCTGTGTAGTCAATCCATTCCTTTACGTAGACAGCGACTCCCCCAGATGTCCTTCCTTGCCTGTCCCTTCTAAATAGTTTATAGTCATCAATTACCATGCTCCAGTCATGTGATTCTATATTGGATTTATGTGGCAAGGTTTTGGTAGCGGTGGTGGCCTCTGTGAGAAGACACCAGAAGCTGCCCCCATGTCCAACAGAGACAGTTCCAGCCAGCTCCAAGACAGTCATGCCGCTGGCCAAAGCTGAGCTTATCAATCAGTGACACTAGGATTTAAGATATTTACGAAGAGGTAAAAAACACTGCACAACAGCAGCTGGGAGAGAGGAGTGAGAATTTGTGAGAAACAGCCCTGCAGACAGCAAGGTCAGTGAAGAAGGAGGGGGAGGAGGTGCTCCAGGCACTGGAGCAGAGGTTCCTCTGCAGCCTGTCATGAAGACCATGGTAATGCAGGCTGTTCCCTTGCAGTCCATGCAGGTCGACTGTGGAGCAGATATCCACCCTGCAGCCTGTGGAGGACCCCACACTGGAGCAGGTGGACTTGCCCTGCAGGAAGCTGCAGCCCATGGAGATCCCATGCAGGAGCAGGTTTTCTGGCAGGACCTGTGACCCTGCAGGGAACCTACACTGGAGCAGTCTGTTCCTGAAGGACTATACCCTGTGGAGAGGACCCATACTGGAGTCCTGAGAAGCTGAGAGAAGTTGGAGAAGTTTGTGAAGGACTGTATCCCATGGGAAGGACCACACTCTGGAGCAGAGGAAGAACATGAGGAAGAAGAAGCAGCAGAGATGAAGTGTTATGAACTGACCACACTCCTCATTCCCCATCCCCCTGTACCATTTTGGGGGTAGAAGCTAGAAGAGTTGGGAGTAAAGTTGAGCCTAGGAAGAAGGGAGGGGTGGGGGGAAGGTGTTTTTAGATTAGTTCTTATTTCTCTTTATCCTGCTCTGCTTAAGTGGCAATAAATTAAATTAATTTCCCAAAGTCAAGGTTTCTTTTCCTGTGATGGTAATGGTGGAGTGATCCCCCTGTCCTTACTTCAGCCCACGACCTTTTCTCCTCCTGTCCTGTTAATGGAGAGGGAGTGATAGAGCAGCTTGGTGGGCACCTGCTGGCCAGTCAAGGTCAACTCACCACAGATTTGTCCCACCATTTTTCAGTGATGGCAATTAGATCATAGCTTTCTAGCTGCACAGTGGCTTCCAGCTCCTCTTGTTTGTTACCCACGCTGCGTGCATTGGCATAGAGGCACTTCAGTTGGGCTATCAACCATGACACCTTACTAGAGGAACATGCCCTAATTCCTTTGTGGTGTTTCACAGGTGTTTCCCTGTTGGTTCCTAACACATCAGCAGCCCCTGGCTCTTCTCTGTTACTCAAAACTCCGCTCCCTTCCCCCGCTCTATAAAAGACAGGCATTGCCACAGACAGGCTGAAGCATGACATTTTATATGAATTAAGAGACTGAATGAAATTAACTATTTAATAGTACCATATTAACCAAAATGGAAGATAATGCTGAATATAATACAATCCCCTGCTTTAAGTTAAACTACTTGGAAAACAAGTTTTTTGAATTTTTTTCTTTTATTATATACAGTAATAAGGAAAACTTGAATTCCATTTATGTCTGGAATCCATATAGTATCAAGAATCTTCAAAGTGTTTTCAGCTCTGAATAAGGAATATATTACTTACCATTAGGAACTTATGACTAAACTATTGCTCCTTCAAACTGGCTTATCTATTCTTAAAATAGATGTAAAATGATATTACAGAACAGTATTTAGTTTTGAGTTTCTACTTTCCCAGCTCTTAGCAGTACTTATTTATTCATGATGCATAACTAGTTTCAACTTTATATTTCTTTATCAAAATGCCTGTGTGGACAATTTTATTTTATCTGATTAAAATTTATCTTTTCTACAGAAAATAACTATGTGTTCATGCAGTACATACATGAACATTTAATAAAACATTTTTCAACATCCAAGGTTTAATTGGTACTTCAAAATGGGTCTAATATGAAATCATTATGCCCAAATATCCTACGAAATATCTTACTAAAAAGTCTGGGGTTTTTAAAAATTAAATAAATAATATCAATTTCCCATTGAAAACAAGAATACCTTTCCTAAATATACTGAATATTTTCTATTTAATATTTAAAGAAAAAGAAGATATGCTATTCTTATATATGCATGCAATCAATATATAACTGTTTGCCAATATGATTTTATTTGAGGTGGTCTTTTTTGCTTGTTTGTTCGACTGTTTTTTTTTAATTGAGAGCACACATACTCCAGTATTCAGGGAATGTTGTGGGGATCTATAATGCTCCATTACTGGACTACAGGTCTATAAATACAGTTTACATTCATATACATTCATAAGGAAAAATGTGACAAAATACACATACAAATGTCACTGCAAAGTTCAGAACTTTATCAAGAATATTTTGGTAAAATATATAATTGTTGATAACACTGTTCTTTGCATGTCAAAGCATTGTTCAGTTAAAGTGATTAGCAATTATTTTTAATTTTATATAAAGATTTCACTAATGTGTATGAAGTAAGCCAATTAAGAAGGAAAGACTTTTGGAAAGAAAACTACAGAATTTCATAATGTATACAGCATAAAATGTATCTCTGGGAAAAGGCAAAGGCATAGTACCTGCTGATATGTTTCAGGAGGTATCATGGCCCAGCCAAAAGCCAGATTCTAGACTTTGTTTTCTCTGAAATTTCTGTCAGTTGGGAACAAGCAACAATTGTTATGATTAATTAAAAATTATAACAGCTAGGTTCCCTAGTCATGTATGAGGAATTCCTCTGTACTAAACAAAATCATGAGACTTAGTTGACCTTTTGTTCAGTGTGAATATGAAAAAAAAAAAAGTGAAACATTATTTGGAAAGGAATTACCAAATACCTGGAAGATACTGGACTTTGTCTCAGTCAGACTCAATTCAGTCATGAGAAATATGTTCTGTATTTATAAGCCCTTGGCTGAAAACCATCTGTATTGATGTCTCTGCATCTCAGGCTTATATGGAGCATTGGGTAGGAGAATAGGGTTTGTTGTGGTGCTACTGATGGAAAATAGTTTTGTCTTAGATGTTCAAGACCTCATAGCATGTTACAATTTAGAACCAAAATCTTAACCTGAGATGGACAAGAAAAGATAAGCTTTCATGTCTACGTGGCAAATTTATTCTGCCAATATTATGCTTTATTTAATAGAACAAGAGGGAAAAAAAATAATATTAATTTGAAAAGAGTCATAAATGATACATATAGATTATGACCATAAATTAATGTAGGGACACACTGTTATGGACTAGGACAACTATGGACAACACAACAACTTACACATTCACCCTCCCTCCAGGAGGGTGCCCCCCTTAGCATATCATTGGGCCTATGAGACTCCCCTTCACAAAATGCCAGAACTTCTAATGACACTAAGGGGAAAAACCCTCAATTAAATAATTGTTTCTTTTGTTTGGTTGGTTGTTTAAGGGGACTTTTCATACCCTGCCTGGGAATGACACATTATTTTAGTTTCTCATAGTGTGCCAAAATGCCCAGTCCCTGCATTCATAAGCAGAGATTTCCTTATTTTTGCAGTGTGGCAGACTGTTCCATAAGTCCATATCAAACTCCATGCTTCCTAATATAAATGGGAGATCATCCCAGGCTGATCTTTCACCAGCTTTCTTATTCAATGCAGTTGAACAGTAAAGTGAGAGACATAGAAGAGTGCATATGCACATACATATGCATACATGGCACTCACAGATACAACAGAGTGGAAAACAGGTAAGTGTTGGGGTGCTTTCCTTAGTTGAAAAAGATTTACCATTGTATGAAAACTGGAAAAAAAAATCATACCATTGTATGAAAAATGAAAAATAATAAATTACGGTGTAAAATTTTGAAATAATGGCATAGAGTTTTTATTTTTAATAGTATTAATCTCTGGCATTGTCATTTTTTTCTGATATTTATTAATATAGACATAAGTCTATCTCTGTTCTTCATCCCATAATCTTATGTTTGCAAATCTTCTCCCAGTTTAGAGTGTACAGTAAAGGATATTCTTCCGTTGGAAGCTGGTTCTAAACAAGTGAGATTATCAAGATAGCCAATAAAAGTGGTAAAAATGAAGGTTTTCTCAGTAAGATCTCCAAGGCCAGTGGCTATAGTTAGCGATAACATAGCAACCTGTGAGATGAGTGCCTGCACAATTCGGAGGCATATTTTCATTATCTTAAAAATCAATTGAAAGGTAGAATGCTAGAATAGATGGCTTAGCTACATAAAAACATCTATCCTGTACTAAACTATAGTCTGTACAAAACAAATTGTTTTGAAAATGATGAGAAAACTGTACTCTGCTAGAGAAATCTAATTAGTTGTACTTTTTATGCAAGACAAAAATTTGTCAGTTTGAAGTATTGCTATTTTTCCCACGTTCCACATCTTCTACAATCTTCATTTTCACTATACTTCTCCCTGGACGGTGGAGTGTTGTAATTCTTATTATTTATTTCCTTAAAATGAAGAATGCTTCATATATGGTAAGGATTTTCTTCTTTTTCTTTTTCTTTTTCTTTTTTTTTTTCTTTTCTTTTTGGTTGTTACTTGGTGTGTTCCTTTTCTTTTTGTATCTTAGTAAGCAAATCTTAAATGTTCTATCTATCAGTCTTTCCAGGTTAACATAAATAAATTAATCAGCAACTACTGTATCAAGCTGAAAGCATACACAGATTAGGAAATTGTGTCTCAGCATACAGTGTCAGTGCCCCATCTCTTTAGGGCTTTGTGAGGGGACTGGATAGATCTTTTCCTTTTAGTGAACATACACTAACAGGGCTTTTAAACCCCAAAGCTAGTTTTGATTTGAGCAAAAACTAGAACAAAGATTTTTTAAAAATACAGAAAAATCAAAGTAACCAGAAACTATAGAACAGAAATAAAAGAGTGACCCAGAGACAAGCAACAAGGAGAAGGCCAACATACAGGTTTTGCTTATACTTTCTGATAGCCAGTCATATCATTTTAAACGGAACATAATATACAGTTCATAATAAACTATAAATAAAACAGGTTACATCTGTAATGGTCTTTGACTTGTCACAAAGTTTAGAATTGCATAATAACTGTATCATTTTAACATAGCAATAAGTAATTGTATTTACTTACTTAGTGCCAGCTGGTTGCTAAGCTCAGTACAGAGACTAAACCAACCTATGAAACACACTCTCTCACCCAAAGAAGAGAGATATACAGGACCCTGGACTGAAGCACAGTTACTCAACATTTAAATGAAATTTGATGTGCCACTACCTGTAAAATAGCTGGAGACAAGCAAAAGACTTTGCTTACCAGTCTATAGATATTTCTACAGAATATGAATTCTGTTGATGCCAGAAATTGACATGTCATCCTTAGAAACACAGAGAACAAATATCCAATACATTTATTTACTGAGGGGTTGTTTGTTTGTTTGTTGGTTTAACTGCAGCAGTGCCTACAAGCTCCAGTGTATTGACTTGGGTCCACTGAGCTTCACTCTCCATCCGTACAAAACAGTAAAATTGTTCCTTCCCTAGTAGAGAGTCTGCTTTGAAAAGGTATATAATCATACACCTATCTTTATGAATAACATCTACTCCCTTACCTTTTTAAATTTTCCCCTTTTCTGAGAAGGTAGTTGGATTTTTTTTGATGGACAGAATGTTTAATTATCTTTCAACGGAATAGTCTAAAATGTTTGCATTGTCAATGAAACACGGTACTTACCTTTTATACAAAATAACTGTTCTCATAGTCAAAACTATTTTCTGTTTCTAATATGACATCCCAGAACAAAAAAATCTGTACTGTTTCCTAGTCTGTTATTGTCAATCTTTGACTGTGAAAAGAATCAAGAAGCATTAAGGATATCATTATATTTTAATGAAAACCAAAACATCTTTTCCTGAATTTGACTCTTTGTTCTTTAGATCTTTCAAATCTCAAGGGGATACAAGCTAACTAAAATTGCAACTAAGTTTCATAAAAATATATTACATGGCATAAAGTTCCAAAAGAACATTTAATTTTCTTTATACATGTATAAAATACATAATATAGACGTAATTCTCTTTCTCACTGTTAAAATTTAACAGTGCAGATCAGCTCATGGATAAGACTACAATCTTTGTAGTGTTCTTGATAAGTTGTTCCGTTAGATTCTCTAAAGTACAGGACTGTGAAATTAAATAATTTTACAATAAATACACTTCAAAAGACTCATTAAGGATTAGAACATAAACCTTTCACTCCCTTTGATGTAAAGATATTTGAGTTCAGTCCCATTAAATCAAATTATTGTTTTAGTAACACTGCATAATTACTATTATCATCACTTGTTTTTAATAACCACAATAACATTTTTTCTGAATAAAAAATAAAGAAAAATGTTAGAATTATTAAAAAAAAATGTTGTGACTTAAAGGAATTAAAAGAGTGTTTCTCATTAGCTATCCCAGGAGAAGGGCAATATATCCATGGGGTTATTGAATCTAGTGTGGCGGCAGGTCCCTTACTTCTAATTTTTTCTGATAAACATGCATCACTTTTTAAAAGATGACTAGACATTTAATGTCAGAAGTATAAGTATATAAGGCCTAGATTATGGGTACATTCTTATTTACTTTCTTTGAATGAATTAAAGTCTTACATTTAAATATAGAATGGCTCCAATGAAAAAAAGCTATTGCTCTATACCATGTAACCTAGTAATAAGTTTTCTGAAAGCCCAGAGAACTCATTTTCTATCCCTGTACCAAATCACAAAAGAAAAAGATACCACTAAGTAAAAGAGTGTCCCAGCAACTTGTGTACAGGACATAGGAATATCACGAGGTCTCGTGTCCAATTTTCTCAGTGAATAGCATCTGGATATCCCAAACCATCTAAGCCTCTATATCCACTTTCTTATGAGGATAAAAGAAAAAACAATGGACCTTCTCTTTCCCAGAGATGTCAAATGCATACAGCAGTAAGAACATGCTTCTGGTTATTTACCTGCAAGAACTTTTTACAGTAAAAATGTAGAATGTAAGGGTTCCAGGTGGATGACAAAATTGCTTTTATCTAGTAACAGTGGCCAACTCAGAATGGCTTTGAAATGGAGGAAAAATCAATATAACAATCAGAATGAAACAAATAAGACTATGGTGGGAAAGAAAACTTCTATATAATATTACAGTCCATGTAACGTCATTTTCTAGAGGGAATAGTTTAGTGTGAAGCCTTAAAGTCATAACTGTTCCCCAAAACCAGAAGAAAGCATGTAATCAAACATATGTATAATATATTTTAAATACTATTATGTGGGTGGCTTTTTATAATGAAGGAGTATGATTATTTTTATAACCCCATGCATCATGGTTTAGTCCTTTTTACTCAACAGTGTCAGTCAAGTTTCCTTGATGAAATGCCAGTTTATGGCATCATGGCATTATGAATAATTATGTTATTTACCTTTCCTTCTGAAAAGTTGTTGGGTAGCTTTGCTGTAGGGTTTTTTGTCTGTTTGTTGGTTTGGTTTGGTTTGGTTTGTCTTTTCTTAAGGGTTCCAGGGGGTGTTTTTGGAGGGTCAGTTACCTGCTGCACTGCACCCCTAAAACAAAGCCTTTAAGTATTGGATAGAAAAGATTTTCTACACAGAATTCAAATACATTTTCAGGATCATTTGAAATTAATTATAAAATCAATGTATAGTATTATTCATTTACCATTCTCACAGATCATATATATCGTATCCCTGCATTTTGATAACTTGTTGACTTTCCCTTGAAAATATTGGAAAACAAGTATTACTTGAAATTATTTTCTTTTTATGTCAATTCCTGCATGTCTTCTCTCTTGTCTTTTTCCCCTGCTAGAAATATCCACCTATCAACTATCAACAGGATCTGTGATATTTAAGGGTTCATCTGTTCTTTTTTCCTTAGTCTCAGCTTGAAGATATAAACCTACCTTTGTGACATAATAAACATGTCCAAGGAAGCTACTATAATCATAAGGCTTCAAACTGAAATTATATCTTAAAGCGAGAAATAAGCAACGGAAGCAGATGAGCATAGATTTTGTTTACATGCAAATGTTCTTAATAATAAACAAGGGAAGAGAATTGCACAAAATGTAATGTGTATGTTCTAAAGTAACTTTAAATGGAATGATTTCTGAAGTTTTTCATGTGTCATTGGTGAGTCTTTAAAATACCTGTTACTGACAATTAACTCTGTACACAGGATTACACTGAAAAGAAGACCCCATAGGCTATGTTTCAGATTGAAAAGAATTTCACCAGAAGAATAAAAGAGAGTGAGCCAAATGTATTTAAATGCCAGAGAATAATTACAAGTACATATTAAAACTGGTATTATTCCAAAGAGGCACGCATTCAACTAAAGAGTTTAAAAAGACATTTCTCCTGCATTTCCAAGGCCAAATTGTCATGGCTTTATCAGGAATCGAATTATACTAGTTAATTCAGCAAAAGCTGAATACAACAAAAGCTTTATCTAAATTCAGTCCCATCTATATTCCAAGAGGAAAGAAACTGCACTGCCTTTCAGAGTGTAACTCACACAACCCTCAAACAGGAAGGTGCTCTGAGGAGAAGAGCTCTTACAGTTACATTCAGGAGATCTACAGCATCCCTTCACACTCTCTACAGGTGCAGCTTTTGGAAAACATATAGCAAATTTTACAGCTGCCTTATCACAGCAAAAATCTCTGGAGAGCATAGACAGCAGTAAAGCCACTTGCCAATCTTCAGGGTGAACAGCCCTTAAGGATGCAAGATGCAAAGCTGGTGCAAGGGCTAAAATTTATTCATCTTTAAAATAGCTTCATTCAATTTGGCATACCCTGCCAAAAGGACAATCAGCACTTTTCTTAATGAGAACAAATGAATCTTGTACAAATTTTAATCAGAATGACATAACCAGCTCAGACACTGTAATATAATTTTTTAGAATACTGTTCTTATGAAAGCTGTGTGGTTGAGGGACTTGTTTTTAATATTTTCCTGCACTCCTAAGTATCTGCACAGAAAGTTAAAGTAGATCTTAGCCTTCATGTACTTTATTTCAAATAACGGAAAATTTAAAAACTTATAGATGCAAGTGATTTTAGGGAAAATTAACTCAGCTTTGGAAAGAATGATATAGAACCTTCAGTGCAGATTCACATAAAAAAAGTCTTTGGAGTGTTCAAACAAAATTCCTTAAGCTTTTTTCATAAACAGGAGTAAAGAAACAAAGAAAAGCTTCTTTTCTAATCAGTACTGCCCCTGAAATGTTGAGCAATAGTGTTGGACCTTAAAAGTGTGTTTATGATAAGGCTTCACCACACAAATGCACTACAGAATCACATAGCATTTGAAAAACATTTCTGAAAGATGCCAATGAATTGCATGATAGCATGTGAAATACCCTCTGAATTTTAACACAGCTGAAGTGAGTAAGCTACATGTTTATGTGCCCATGTACTAATGGAAGGGACAGGATGTTTACTACCCATATCAATTTACCTCTAAGTCAGTTTTACACTTCATTATCTCACTGGAAGGTCACAAAACGGATGACAGGTCCACCCATTTCTTATAAGGCTAACTATGTCAGTAAAAGTCCCTCTGAAACTGGAGACTAATGTAGATGAGCAAACTGGTACCGCTTCTCTTCTGACCTACTAGTTTTCTGCATCCTTGGGATATTGAACCCTTCTGATTCAGCAGTGGGAATATTCCCATAGTATATCTGTTCATTTTCTCTGTTTAGATATGTGATGCATACCATCACTCTACTGCAGTGCTGCTATGATTCTAAATATACGTGACACTGAGCATTACCATAGGTTTCAAGCACTGGCAAGTGTACAACTCTATGTTGTCTAACCCTGCTTTGATGCCAGAACTTCCTCCATCCCTTCCCCAGAGCTTCCTCCAGAGCTTTTGTGATCCAGGAATAGGGGAAGCAGGTGGAAAGGGACTGGACTCTGTCTTTTATTTCCTGCAGTGCTGCTTGTCTCTTATACTAGTAGGTGAGGACAGCCCATGCTGGACTGCTGTGAATGTGTGAAAATGGAACACCAGCACTTCCATGAAGTGAAGGAGTCAAACATGGGAATGGAGCATCTCCTGCAGCGATGGAAGTCACCTGCAGGGAGAGAAGTCACTTTCCCTGTGTTTTCCAGAAGAAAAAGGAAGGATTCTTACAGGTAATCTGCAAAAAGCCTGCCCTGTTCTGTTATGATCACTTGAGGGACAGATTGCGGCCTCCTGCAAAACAACTGCCAAAAGAAGGAGGTCAATAAGTTGGAGGGAAAACCCACACTCACTTGAATCCCCAATGAATTTTATCCTGAAGTTTTAATAGGTTCTTTTTGCTGTTATTACTTATTGCACACATCAGAGCTGTGAAAGATTCATGTACAACTGTACATGACTAATATGAATATAGTTAACGAACATGTAAACCAAATTTTTTAGTTTGTTTGTCTCTGGACACACCAGCATTCTCCAATGCTGGCATCTTTCTGAGATTGCTTATAGAGAAGAACAAAGAAATTTAAAAAAAAATAGGTTGTTGTTGAAGCCCTTTTTAGTATTGTCAGAGGGCTGATTCCCAGAGAATGTTGAATCCCCTCTTTCCAAAATTGTTAAAAGTCTACAGTCTCATAAATCAGGGTTTCAAAAAGAAATTAACATGCTAGTTAATTATTAGTACCTTGATATAAAAAATACATTACAAGGTAAAATGACTTTGGTCTTGTCTGTGACATGTCATGGTCAGTCTGTTAGAACCATTGCTCAGATAATTTTGTTAAAATGTTTCAAACTGGGAAATAAGATTCTTGGTGAAATATTGGGAAGGATCTAAATCACATTCTGACTTGAATTGTTTTCTGATTTAAAACAGAAAGACTATTAATTAAAACTACCAACACTAGGACTAGGTTTAAAAATAACAACAATAAATTATGCTATGGTCTAGCTGCTAATATCTCCCTACAATGCTATTCTTGCTAACCTGAAAATGTGTAAGGTGAGAGAAGCGGTCTCACATCAGCTACTGATATTCAAGGTGTTAACTCCCAATGCATGCACTGAGAATCTACACCAAACAGAATTAGGTTAATAATTATGCACAGATCAGGAGATCCAGGCATGAAACAATTTTACTATGGTTTCAAAAAAGCTAGTGACTACATCTGTGTGACTGAAATTGTTCTTCCTTCTCTTATTCTTCTACTTTTGTTTTATTTCTACATGCAAATAATGATTTAAAAAACCTGCTTACAGTTTTTAAAGCAAACTAGAATACATTTATTCCCTTTTTACCTACTGTCAAAATAAAAGAATTTCTAGAAATAAGATAGGCTGCTCCAAGGGTAAGCTTATCAATAGAAGACCTGGACACAGGTTGTTTCTGGCAGTTTTTGTGGTACTGATGTTAGTCTATAAGTTCTAACATCATAAATTCAGAGAACATTTATTTCCCGTACTACCTGCTTGCCTATGTTTATCCTGTCACTGAAAGAAAATTGACAATCTGAGATTAAAAAGAGCACAAGATTTCTTATGAAGATAAGTATAGTTGGAGATGGAGGTCTACAGGCTTCAGTGAACTGGTATGGCCTGAAATATGTCATTTCCTGCGTTACTACCCTGTTCACTAAACATATTCTTAAATCTTATATCTAAGTGTCTGTCAGCAGTGCATTTACTGAAAGAGCTCATATTTTCCAAATTTTCAATGCATTCTTATTCTAAATCCCTCTCCAAAGGGAGAACAGTGCATTACATAAAGTATTTTGTTCTGGTAGGAATTTCTTTGCTATGGTTTTGGTTTTTAACCTGCCTTTCAATGTACTTTTCAGAAAAGTAACCCTGAAATGGAATGCAGTGCTGTGATCAGGGCTGTGTCTCCAACTCATACTGCCTCCCAGGAAAGCTCTACTTTTCACAAAAATAATTTCTGTCTTTTGGTATTTGCTATCCACTGGTTCTTCCCACTAAATAAACAATCATGGTTAAACCACTTTCTATATAATTTGTGATAATTATCAACTCATAGTCATATGAGGTTAAATACTAGCTGCACAAAATCAGTAGGAGAATACTTGATGGAGGAAAGTATAATGATAACAAAGTAACATTTTGTAAAATAAATGAAAATTATTGTCTAAGAGGTCTCATTTTGAATGCTTGACAGTTGCTGGTTTGCATAAAATCTAGACCTTGCTATGTCCTGTTTGAGGTAATTGTCAAAAGTATAAAAGTCTAACAGTTAAAGTTGATTTGAATGGCAGAAACAATATAATATGTGTTTTAAAAAGGTTCCTTTTTCCATTCTTGGAAATACTAAAATATCATGTGACAAATTTTCTTCCTTCAGATAACAGTGGAAAGCATACTCTATAGTGGTCATTTTATTGCTACATTTGAAACTTTTTCCTTGTTTAGAATATATGTAATTTCTGTGAATTTATTCATTATACATAACCAGGTAATCATTTTTACTTTTTTAGTGACTCCAAATTGAATACTTAAATGCGTAATATCAAATAATTGAAAACACGGATTGATTCAGCAAAGCAGTTAAGTATGGTCTTAAATCTTTAGTGTTTTGAAAGGGTTTGATGTTGATACTGAACATGGAGCAAATGCCAAATTTTTGGCTGAATGAAGTCAATGTGTTTGAAATTCTTGCTCTCTTTTCTACATGTAAATATTTATTTCTATCCTTTATTTCTCAATATTTGCTGTCTGTTACTTTTGATCAGCTGATCGATAAGATGATTTCTTAGTCAGATAACTGTTACAGAATGATATAAGTGTACATTCTCAAGGATATAAACATGTTCAGCTCTAGATTCTACAAATGCTCTATGTGTAATTTTGAAATCTGCTTTTTGAGCAAATTCTTCATTCCAGTGTAAAAAAGAACAATATATATAAAATATAATTAATAACTTGTACCTTAGTGTAAATAATTGTCTATTTTTTATCTAACTTTTTTCACTGTGGTCCTAATTTCAGTAGACTGTGTGAATGGGATGCTACCTTGAAGTATATGAATGCTCCTATTGAAGATGTGCTTTTAAAATTAAGCATACACATTAGTATTAGCCGCCTGTTCTACTACAGCTTCACTAAGTTCAGAACTGTTTCTGAAATTGCTTTTTAATCACCATAATATGCAGAAGCTCATTCACTGTAGTGTTACTGAGAGCTGTGAAAGGTAACCTCTCCATCCATTTGAATATACATTGCTCCCCAGTAAAATCTTTGCCCTTAAAGTTTATCACTGTCACGTTTACCACTATCATACTGCACAAATGGCCTCTGTGTCCTTTATGCAAATGCCAAGCTTTACAAATGATCATTACTTTCAGATATCAGAAAAATATAAACCTACAAAGCACAATACTACGTTATCGTGTATGTCATAATGCCATTATAACCTGGTAAAACCACATTGCTGATCTCTCTGGATATGGGTTAGTCTTCCTGACTTAATTAAAGGACCTCTGTATGATGCTGCCTGCTCATGAGGTAAAAAAAAAAAAAAACATGAAGGAGGTTGATGATAAAAAAAGAAATCTCACATTTTTTATCTCAGTAACTTCAGTGGGATTCCTCTTTCAGCCAATAACACCAATACCTAGGTGTGCTGGCTTTGGCTGGGGTAGAGTTAATTTTCTTCATATAGCTAGTATGGGGCTATGTTTGGGATTTGTACTGGAAACAGTGTTGATAATACAAGGATGTTTTTGTTATTGCTGAGCAGTGCTTACACAGAGTCAAGGCCTTTTCTGCTTCTCACACCACCCCACCAGTGAGTAGGCTGGGGGTGCTCAAGAAGCTGGGAGGGGACACAGCTGGGACAGCTGACCCCAATTGACCAAAGGGATATCCCATACCATATGATGTTATGCTCAGCATATAAAGCTGGGGGAAGAAGAAGGAAGGGGGGACGTTTGGAGTGATGGTGTTTGTCTTCCCAAGTAACTGTTACATGCAATGGGGCCCTGATTTCCTGGAGGTAGCTGAACACCTGCCTGCCGATGGGAAGTAGTGAATGCATTCCTTGTTTTCTTTTGCTTGTGTGCATGGCTTTTACTTTCCCTATTAAACTGTCTTTATCTCAACCCATGAGTTTTCTCACTTTAACTCTTCTGATTCTCTCCCCCATCCCACCAGGGAAGAGTGAACGAGTGCCTGTGTGGTGCTTAGTTGCCGGCTGGGGTTAAACCACAACACTAGGTCAGTAGCCAGTGAGTTCAAAAGTATAAGTTCTGTTCACAACACTGCAATTAACCTTCCCAACAACATGAAGAAAATCCCACCAGCTCTCAGTTGCTTATTTCTAAATTAAGACTTTGACATTTATTTTTTGCAGAGTGCTTTGATAAATCCAAAGCACTGTAAAAACTCACTAGCGACATAATTTTTTGGGGAACTATATATAACTATCTTCAATAGAACAAATGTGAGAAAATATAGGAATTATGGACTTTTCTTTTTCATACATAATTGGTGACAATAATGTGCATCTCATCCATCATACTAAGCTATGGCTGCATTCCATTAACTTAATATGGTGTTAATGCAATATGGGAGAGGTAGCACTCATTCATCATATTGTATTATAGCAGTAATATAGTAGTATTGTATTAGACTGATGTAATAAAATTCTTAATAGAAGGCAATAAAGCTATTATCAGAAAACTGTCATTAATACCTGGGATTTTTAAAGGCCATTTCTGTTGTGCTTGTAAATCTTTCACTTGCCAAGATGCAATAAGAAATATCCTCTGAGACTTCGGAAGTACTTGAGTATGTGACATTATGAATGTGCTATTTTTGGCTTTGTAATGGTGGAGAACATCTCATAGTACCTAATAAATTTATGCTGGGAGTTAAAAAGCATATTTTTCTGCTGAACAGTAGGTTCTAATACAGTTGAGATATATAAAAGGTCATGACAAGTTCTAGGTATTTATTCCTTTGTCTGTGGCATCAAGACCAATTCCTTTTGCTCTCTATTAGGAACAAAAGGAGATTTTTTTTTCCTCTTTAATTATTATTTAATGGATAAAACATACTAGATTAATCAAAAATCTTTACATAATCTGTGACTTCATTCCAAAAAGAAACCGTCTATGTTAGAGTTTGCACATGCTTTGTGTTTGTTAAATAAACTTGTATTAAACAAATGAGGGTTATATTCAGGGGACCCAAACTAACTGATTGCTTTCATTATCAAAATACTCTGTAAAGATGGAATTTCAAATCATTCCTCATTTGTCTTCAGAAAGACACAGATTATCCTTATCCTCTTGGCTGTTTTTGTTTGGTTTTGTTTTGTTTTTTTTTTGCCCCATGCCAGTTGACAGAGATTTATAGCACAACGTAAGCTTGTGCAGGTAAAATATTTTTGTCAAATCATATTGCTTTTGTTCAAAAACCTAAATTTCTGGCATGACTGTATAAACCTTACATAATTTAGTCTCACATGACAGTATGTAATATACAAAATTTATATCCATTTTATCAAGAGTATGAATACTGGACTGCTATGTTAAGAACATACAGAACAATATTCAACTATGTATTTCAGTTTTAGCTAATGCAACAGCAATCACTTTAAAAATGCATGAAATTTGGTGTTCCAGATAGAGCAACTGCCTCTGCATGGTGTTGAATCAGGAATGATTCAATGCCAATTAAAAAGGGAAATATTTTTACAGTGATGGCCAATTCCTGTCTCCGTCTCCCAGACCAGGTTTTCGTTCCTCACAGTGATGGTACCATAATGTTGTGCTTGCATTGCTCACTAGGTTTGTAGGTCTAGATAGCACTGTTGTGTAAAATGATCTTATTTCAATTTCAGTTTGCTAAGAAGCTTCATACAATGGAAAGGGGCACTACCTATATTCTGTTCCTACCAACTTGGATTATTGTAACTATATGTAAAGCTGAATGCCCAAGCTCTCTGTAGTATAGAGTGCTACTGTCTGTGTCCTCCACAGCTCAGCCCTTTTGCTGGCTCCAAAATAATTTCTTTTATATTTTAAGTCTCTGGATCCAGTTTTCCTAGTAAATAATAATTACAGCAAATCATGTGAATTGTTACAATGACAAAAGTATGCTGACAAAAAAAATGCAAGTTTCAGATTAAGGATAAAGATGTAGAAGTCTCCTTTGAGCTATTCCACACCCTCCCCCCCCCAAAAAAAAAGCCCCAAATAATAAAAAAAAACAACACACAAACAAAAACTTTCCAAAGAAATCTGGCAAATCCAGAGATAAGGCAAATAAATAAAATTGCATTTCACTTCTTTAATAAACTCTTTCTAACATTACATAATGCTCTTATTCCTTTATTCTCAATCTTTTTCCCCCCAGAAATATAACAAAATATATCCCACCTGAATCACATTTCTGGCATAAAAAAATACAAATTCTAGAGTTACCATAAATCTGTTTAAAGGCTAAACTTGTGATATTGAGCTGATAAGTACTGTAGAGAAAAAATGTATTTCCATTGTGACAGAGGATGTTTTCTGAATGTATTTATCATAAAAATAGAGAATTGGATAAATATGCAAGGCAACAATATTCAGCACAATCCTATGTCTATTCTCTTCACTGGTTGCTAAAGCTCACCTAGCCGGAATACCAAATATGTGCTCATGCTTTCTTATTATGTGAGATGTGTTTATGAAAGTAGTTTTGCATATTGATTCAGAAATGCCCTAGATACACGAAGCAGAGACCAAATTCAATGAATGCAGTAGTACATCCTTCTTTCTGCACTGTGAAAGTAACAGCATCGGTGTTTCCTCTCTTGCCTTTCTATGGAGCAACTCTGTGAAAAAATCTGGAACATTGTAAATAGTCCTTTCATTATCTCTTGAATCTGTTGAATAAAATAATTTATAAGCATAGAAAGATATCTCAAAGTATTTCAACTGAGACCCTGATTTGAAAGTCTTCAAGGTCAGAAGCATGTGTGTGCATTTGCTTATGTGTGCACTTACACATACATTTTACATTTTGAGAATTATGGCACTGAAATCTTTCAGAGTCAGGCCAAAGAAAAAAACTCTGCATCCTTGGCCTTGATTTGGGAACGCATTTAAGTTCATATGTATTCATGGAGGGAACACAAGCATGCACTTAACCTTAAGGAAGTACCTCAGTCCTTCCTAAATAGGTTTGGGATTTGAGTCAAGATTAAATGTTATCTGGAATCAGAGCCAAATATATCAATCTGCAGCATCCAGGCCAGCCTGAAACATATGAACTGCATATAAAGAAAGTGGGAAAGAAAGTGTAAAAGCAAAAGAATGTGATATACTTTGACAAAAATGGGGTTCCAGGTATATATTGCTTTTTTTTAATTACAGTTAAGAGTAAATTGACAACGGAAAATCTACTGCCATCCCAACTTGTTTGTTGGTGGTTCGTTGAGATAGGAGAAAATGAAAATAAATAAATAAACAAATAAATAATCATTTCAAGACCAATAGGCTTTGATTTACTACTTCTGAAGATTGCATCTTTCAGCTCTGGAAACTACTAACAGTGAGGAAGAACCTTAGGATTTTTTTTTTTTCTTTTTCTGATAGCTCAAAATAACAGGTAACTTAATAGATAATGAAATTTTGTCAAACCAAAGACTTTTTTCTTTACAGTCCATCTTTAAAGTAATTCAAATATTGCCTTCTCACCTGTATAACTTTTAGGTGATTGATAAGAAAACTAGTTAAATAGACCGAAGTGAAATGGCTTGATCCAAAAGTGCCTTTTGCTGGACTGAAAATCAAGAGGTACTCTAAGCAACTCTTTTCTTCTATACTCTTCATAATCATGATAAACTATTCACAGCATCTTAGCTTTTTGTATTCCTATGTATATGTTCTATATGTTCTCATAGTAAAATAGCATAACACTACCATAATGCGATGTTCTTGTAAAAGCACAGACTTCACTGAAAACCATCCTTTTTGTGAAACAAGGATGTATTTATTTCACAATTCACAACTTGTAGATTCTTTACGTGCATGCATTGTGTCTAGTGATAAATTAATGGTAGCTCAGGTGCTATTTTTCTTTTCTTGCATCTTAATTGCACTGTTTTAAACAAACAGTCTCTCCTCTTCTACATAGCATTCTGTAACAGCTGCAGAGGTACCTTTGCAATTAATCTTCCTCTCTTATTTCATTCTATTTGATGCTACTGGAGCTCAAGCCAAATTCTGTGCTCTTCGGCAGAATAGGCTCTATTATGTTTTGGATCAACCCTAGAATAATCCTACTATTCCAGGTATTACTGGCTCACAGACTTGTCATTGTTTTCAGAGATACTTCATGGCTTGGATTATATATTGGTATTCTTCTGAATCTGAGTAGCAGAGTATATACAGAAGAGGAAACTTGCAAACACCACTCCCCGTCTCAGGCTCAGAATATTATTAATGTAAAACAATCTGTTTCATAATATGAAAAAACTAAGCATTGTTAATTGTTTAAAAAAATTCTTACACACAACAATCACTAAATCCATGCTTATGTTATATAGACATGAAATAAACCAAATAAGTAAATTAGTCATCTTGCTACTAGATGCAATTCTCCCATCTCCAGTCTAGGTTCTCTCATGTTTGAGCTTCTTAGATCTCTTTATTTGATTTTTTTCCCAGTCTACCAGCCCTTTTCCTCAGTTGCCCTTTTATTTTTCACCTTCACACTTTGTTCTCTACCTTGAACAATATTACTCCTAGAGACCTTGATTCAGGAATCTTTCCCAACTCAAGGTCTGATCAAAAAGTGCATTGAAGTCAGCTGTAATAATCTTTGGACTGACTCCAGGCAGGTAATATAGAATAGGGTAAAGATTAATACAGATGAACATTTCTGCTCAACCTCCATTACATAAGGCATGTATTGAAAAAAAAAAATGCAGCTTTAAGGAAAAATGCAGCTTTAAGGAAGTAAAATTGTTCCCAAATTAGGGTTGTATTGGCAAAGATGTTTTGTCTAAAAACATGGGGCTTATTTATTTATTTATTTATTTGCTCATTTCTGGAAAGTCAAAGCCTTTTTTCTTATTTTAGAAACAAAACACAATGACCTTTTCACCAAAACTGGATTTGCATTTTTAAGATGAAACATATTTTAAAAAGGTAGAATAAAGAAGGTAAAAGGAACTTTGCAAATCAACAAAATGTTTTTCTTGAAATAAATTTATTTGAGTGGTTTCCAGCTAAAATTTACTGGTTTTACAGCTGCAGTCCAGAATACATTTGTGGCCCACTGAACAGAGACTAATATAAGCCAAGCTTTGTATATTCTACAAATCTATTTTTGCTTTCCTCCTTGCTTGCCTTCACTGGCTATTTCTACCCCTTTCACTGCTCCCCCACTAACCTGCCTTAGCATTTTCTTTGCAATTCTTGCTGGTTATAATATATAATTTGTATGTGTTATAAATTATGCATGCTTGTTCTATTTTACTTTCTTAAAATGTTTATCAACAAAAGTCTGGATGTCTTTCTATTACTTAAGATGCACATACCTATGAAAGACTATCTAGCGAAACATTCTGAGTATATTTCTCTATGTATAATACTATTAACACATGTTGGAAAATTATTTTATTCATATAAACTCCCTAAATCCTATCCTGTGTATAGTCACACATATTGTTTCTACTCAGTTCTACTCAGCTGAAACTGAGTTTAAGCTTCAGGGGAAATTTTTCTCCACATGTTTTTTTTTTAAAGAGTCTTAAAACTCTTCCCATAGCATTCTAGAACAAAATGGATTAAGGTAAGTTGATTTTTTTTCTGCCCTGTTTCAATATTTTACCCATGACACCAATTAACTGGTCTTCCAGTTGTTGTGGTCTGAGATCATGCAGGCTGTTTACCGTTTTGAGGGGTTGTTCTAGCAGTGGGCTCTGTTTTGTGCTTCTTTTTGTGGCCATTTGGAGATTTTTATCTGTGAGCTCTATATTACCAACTGGGACCTCACATAAAAGACATTCCCCAATCATTAAATAGCACTGATCCTTCACATGAATGAGGTACAAGCTGTACAACACCAAACAGAATCTGACAAATGTGGCTACCACAAATGACATTTGAGCAATGAAATCTTCAAATATTTGATTATTTCATGTTCTATTACTAGATCCATCTGGGTAATTTGTAAGTATGTATTTAGCAGTCTATATGAGCAGCATATGCACGTAGATTTCTGTTGGAGTGTATATTGAACATCAGAGTGTTACTGCCAAAAATGCTCTATGCACTTCTGTCTGTTGAAGCTGTTATCTCCTAGCAGCAACAAGGTAGAACAGACTTCTTAAGTTTATGAGAGTTGACATAAACAGGACTACTTTAGCCTCCTATTATGGAAATTCCTTATTGTATTGTTTTGTGTTCCCTCCTAAACTTTCTTCTGTGAAACATCATTCCATAGAAATATTAGCTCACTTACTATACGTATATGTACTTTGCCTTTTCAATACATATCCTTGCTTCCCATCTCAGTCTAGCCCAAGTGCAAGAAAGGTTAAAGTGGAGAAAAAGCACTTGCATAACTTTCACTACTTCTCTCTGCATATATACACATATTATACAAGGGTGTTTTGGATGGGATAGAATTAATTTTCTTCATAGTGGCTAGTATGGGGCTATGTTTTGGATTTGTGCTGAAAACAGTATTGATAATACAGGGATGTTTTTGTTATTGCTGAGCAGTGCTTACACAGTGTCAGGGCCTTTTCTCCTTCTCACCCCACCCCACCAGCAAGTAGGCTGGGGGTGCACAAGAAGTTGGGAAGGGACACAGCTGGGACAGCTGACCCCAACTGACCAAAGGGATATCCCATACCATATGGCATCACGCTCAGCAATGAAAGCTGTGGGGAAGAAGGAGGAAGGGGAGGACATTCGGAGTTATGGCATTTGTCTTCACATGTATCCGTTATGCGTGATGAAGCCTGGAAATGGCTAAACATGGAAAAGCAGTCCAGCATTTCCTGGAAATGGCTAAACCTGTGCCTGCCGATGGAAAGTAGTGAAAGAATTCCTTATTTTGCTTTGCTTGCACATGCAGCTTTTGCTTTACCTATTAAACTGTCTTTATCTCAGCCCACAAGTTTTCTCACTTTTACCTTTATGATTCTCTCCCCCATCCCACCTGGAGGGAGTGAGCAAGCGGCTGTGTGGGGCTGAGCTGCCTACTGGGGTTAACCCATGACAAAGTTATACCTACACATTAACCATCTTTTCAACAGTTAGTGTAATGATGCTGAAAGAAATAGTGATCCCCATATAACTTTTTCTTAGTTTGCCAAACAGCACTAACATTATGCCATTCTTCCAGGGTTCTTCATTGGCTCACCAGTCCCTACTTGTCGCTGAAGAGAAAAACAGCAAACACTACAGGGCAGTAGGCTTCACTCATCTGGGTTCAGTTAATGAAATAGAAAAACCCATCAAAATTTGCAGAAAGGAGACCCAAAAGGCTGGCTGTTACTGGTTTGTTTTTTTGTTGGTTGCCTTTTTTTAGGGTCTTGGACTCTACACTTGAATGTTATTCTTGACCAGTAACCCATGAGAACAAGGCTCTATTGAGTGATGCTGTTCAAATAAATAGGCATATAAACGTTTGAAATTTGTTTGAAGTGACAAGGAATGACAGTAGTATATCACAAAGAAATGAAATCCATAACCATTGCATGTAGAAGGTATAAGTAATATACCTCTCTCTCTCTCTCTCTCTCTGTGTTTCTCTCAGCTACATCTCTTTGGCCATCCCTTGTCTATCTATCCATCTATCAATCCATCCATTCATCCAAGACATGTTTATTATATCAGATAATGTGTCTGGCATTTTGATTTTTCTTTCCGTCAGTAGACACAGGTCAACAAATAATTCCTATTAATAATTTGTGTATCTAAGTTTTTGAAGAAGTCTTGTCCAAACAAAACATACTGGTTTCTTTCCTTTTTGTAAGATTTTATTTTGTTGTTGTTGTTGTTGTTAAGGATTTGTCTTGTTGCTTATCCAAACTTTATGTGCTCTTTGGGGATACATGGCCTTTTCAGCTGCATGATATACTTGACAATTCAGAGCCTCTGTAACAGGTGATGGTTTCTAAGCCAACAGAAAGTTTTACCTATGAAATAGGTTTTTTTTCCTGTGTTTATGTCTGGGAATAAATATCCAAGGTAGTATAGGCATTTTACTAATATACTAGTGTAATATCAAGTATTTCCTATGGCTTTGAACATTTCTGTAATTTCATGCCATACTTTATAAAAGAAAAACTCCCACGAACTTCACTCTGCTGATATCTTTACAGCCAGACCATGGAAAACAGATTTTTTAAAGCATCTGATAAATATTTATGTACAAGCAAATTATCACCATTTCTGTAACAGCCTGCCAGGGCCCAAACTGGTTTTGGTTTTCACTGACTTCTGGGAAGAAATTTATTGCCTTTAAGTTGCTTCTTTCAGCTCCATTTTATGCAAAAGTCACAAAGTCCTGGGTTCTGCTGCCCTCCGAATCACTCTGAGGCAAGGAGAGAAGTGGTCCCTGGATCTCTTCTAGTTAAAGGCAATGTAAGTTAAGTACAATATGCTGCAATATATTATCATTTCTGCTAGCAGAGCACAGCATTTCAGTCACTATTCCATGCTTCAGCTCATTTGAAGTGCCACTGATATTACTTTTGATGAAGTGGGATGAATTAATAGTTGGTAAAAAACTTAGTGGCATAGCTTAATTATACTTTTCAAAACATTTAACACATCCTTTGTGAGACTCTGCTTTGTGACTAACGTATTCCCCCAAACTAGCCATATGAGGCTTTACATAAGCCTTCATTAAAAAAATAATAATCCTAAACTAGTCTGAAAATACACAGAAGTGAAATTGTTACAGAACAGTCTCTACCCAGGCCAGTGTCATGACAAAAATTTAAATGCACAATTAATAGCTTTATTTTCATTAACATCCTGCTTGTGAGACCTTAAGACTCTTGATTTTGTGTTGTTGGGGTTTTTTTGTATTTAGTTAAGTGATCAAGTGACTGACTTTTAATTTGGTGCAGCTGCAGTAGAGTACATAGCCAAGACCCCTTAACAGTTAATGCTACCTTTTATCCTTTATCATTTTCTTTTATGAGCTAAGGGATTGTTCATTCAAATTCCTCTAATCCTCATAATATCTTGGCCATTATTACAAATCCTAGCTTTTCAGATAGCATCTAATTTCTTATGAATCTCATGGGTACTGAAGGAATCTTGTTAAATGAAAATGGAGGCATCACTTTTTGCCTACAATTTCATTTGTAATTCAATACTTTAAGTACCAAAATATAGACACGATTAGCTGCAGATTCAGTCTGCATACTCTAGTTATAGGCTTTTTATTTTTGCAGATATGTGCCGTATACTAATGCCCATAACAAGACATGACAGGCAGTGTGATATTACTTATTAAATAAACCTTTCTTCCTGGCAAAGATACTCATGAAATAACAAAATATATTACAACACAGCAGTTAGTGTTATAAGCAACCTTCTTTATTATTTCCTTGTACTCACAATAAAGAATGTTCAGTAATATTTTGTTAGTAATTTTAACTTAGCAATATCATTCCATACATTTTTTCCCACTAACCCCATTAACTGATCTCCTCACATAACCGAAAAGGAAAACCACACTAGATTTACTGCAGACACAACTCTTAGTGACTACAGAGACATCCATAGTTCTCCCTAATACTGAGATGAAGCTGTCCCTTGCATACTTGTTTTGCACTACAGAAAGTTAATGGAGATGCTGTGAAATTAATTTTTTGTTTTGTTTTGTTTTAATAGTAGTTGTATTTTTTTGTATGTGGGCAGGGACTAATTTTCTGAAGACTATTAAGGAGAAAAGTATGATGCAGTAGCTAGTGCATTAACATATGCCACAAATCACCTCTATTTAATTTTATGTTTTGAAACTGTTTCTCTGTAACTCCATTGTCTCTGCTTAATGTTAATGACTGCAAAACTTTCAGATTTTGTATACACAGTCTTGGGAACTGAATCTCATGCCATTCCTTGTGTAAAAAGCTTGTCCATCTGCAACTGCACTTCTAAACTTGAAGGCATCCAGTTAAACTGCCAGGTAAAAGTAAAAGACTGCAGTATTTCAAACACGCTGAGGTTATACCCATACGAAGCAGGCAGCCCTGTGGTCCCACACTCAGAGCTCCCCAGTCTGTAAATGGCTATGCAAAAGAGCCCTTACCTTTGAATTATTACAGACAGACTTCCCTGCTGTAAAAGACACAGACATATGGCCCCACCATCTATAATGGTGTCACCACAGTGAGTCAGTCCTCAGGCACCATTGTTTGATGAAAGGGTAAAGGGAAAGCAAGGGGTGGAGGTGCAGGGGTGGCTGGTACCAGTGATTGAGCCATCATCCTCATGATGAGGAAACCAAATGATCTGGGAGAAAACAGAAAGCACCTAGGTGTTGGGAACAAGGTGCTTCTAGCCAGATGGTTCATTTTCCTACTTGCCTGTAAATCCCTCCTGCTCCTTCTAGCCATTTTCCACTCTCACAGGTCATTACTAGTGGTCAGGCTGAAATCTCCAAATGCATAGCTGGCCAGGGATCCAAATGGACAGCAGGCCAACATGACAATGTCACAGGCTGTCCATAGCACAGATGTGACAGGCATGGAGAGCTGCTGGCAGTGTCATGGGACAGGACAAATTAAATGCACAAGGGCATCACAGTATTATACAGGACTGGGGCAAAACAAAGGTTCCAATATGCCTGCAGTAAGGAAGGAGTGCTCCCATTTGGGGCACCTTCTCTGAGCTGTTTTCCATTTTCAGCTAAGAGGTCTATTCTACAAAAAATGGCCTTGAGATGAGGACAGATCCAGTACAGCAGCATAAATATGGCCTCAGCAACAGGATAAACGTAAGGTAAGGTAAGGTAAAGTAAGCTAAGCTAAGCTAAGCTAAACTAAGCTAAACTAAGCTAAGCTGAGCTAAGGTAAGGTAACTATTTTCACATATCCTTAGGTAGTGTCAGTGTGGGAAATAAAAGATTGTTTTTTCTGGTTTATACATGAAAATAAAAGGCCAGTGTTCCCATTTGAAGTAAGACAACTTTTTTTCAGGTTGTAAGCAAAAGCATCATATTTACTGTATGAGAAGCATATAAATAAATACTTATTGGTTAATAAGTATTAATTGACGTAGCAGGTGTGTCTCCTCTGTGACTACCCCACCTTCCCAGGTGCTCTTGCTTAATAGGTATGACACTCTGCAAGTAGAACCAAACAATGACGAGGATGATGGTGCTTCTAGCTTGGAGGTGTCACCAAGGTTAAGTCCTCCTACGTTGTGTGTCAAAACTGCTTCCATAAAGAAAAAAAGATGGGTCATTGTCATAGGAGACTCCCTTTTGAAGGGAACAAAAGGCCCAATACGCAGACTGTATCCTCTTCTTAGGGAAGTCTGCTGCATCCCTGGGGCCTGGGTAAAATAGGTGAAGAGAAAATTTCCTACCCTGGTACGGCCCTCAGATTATTATCCATTATTGATTTTTCAGGTAGGCAGCGATGAAGCTGCAACTAGAAGTCCGAGGGCAATCAAGAGAGACTTCAGGGCCTTGGGACAACTGGTTAAGGGACGAGGAGCACAAGTAGTGTTCTCCTCCATCCTTCCAGTTGCCGGGAATGATGAGGGAAGAAACAGGAAGAGACAGCAGATTAACACCTGGCTCCAAGTCTGGTGTTACCAGCAGAATTTTGAGGTTTTTGATCATGGGTTGGTCTACACGACACCAGGCCTGCTGATGACAGACAGGGTACACCTGTCTCAAAGCGGGAAAAGGATCTTTGCACAGGAGTTAGCAGGGCTCGCTGAAAGACCTTTAAACTAGAGTTGAAGGGGGAAAGGGATAAAACCAGGCTCGCTAGGGGTAAGCCTGAAGGTGGCATGCCAATATTTAAGGGACAGTGTGCTAGTGAGGTCCTTTGGTCTGCCGTCTCAGTGAAGGTAGGGGATGGAGATCCATGCGGCAGCAAAGATGCAAGGGTTACTGATGAGTTAGAAACCATGAAAGCACCTGAGAATGGTCATGTAGGAATTAGGGCTTCTTCCCTCAAAAAGGTGGCAGGACCAACAGCCCAACTGAAGTGCATCTACACCAATGCACGCAGCACAGGCAACAAACAGGAGGAGCTGGAAGCCATTGTGCAGCAGGAAAACTATGATATAGTTGCCATCACCAAAACATGGTGGGGTGACTTGCACAACTGGAGTGCTGCAATGGATGGCTATAAACTCTTCAGAAGGGATAGGCAAGGAAGAAGAGGCGGTGGGGTAGCCCTGTATGTTAGGGAGTGTTTTGAGTGTCTAGAGCTTGATGATTGTGAAGACAGCGTTGAGTGTTTATGGGTAAGAATCAGGGGGAAGGCCAACAAGTCAGATATCATGGTGAGAGTCTGTTATAGACCACCCAACCAGGATGAAGAGGCAGATGAAATATTCTATAAGCAGGTGTGAGAAGTCTCACAATCGCTAGACCTTGTTCTCGTGGGGGACTTCAACTTACCAGATGTCTGCTGGAAATACAATACAGCAGAGAGGAAACAGTCTAGGAGGTTCCTGGAGTGTGTGGAAGAGAACTTCCTGACACAGCTGGTGAGTGAGACAACTAGGGAAGGTGCCCCACTGGACCTGATGTTTGTGAACAGAGAAGGACTTGTGGGTGATGTGATGATTGGAAGCTATCTTGGGTGTAATAATCACAAAATGATAGAGTTTTTGATTCTTGAAGAAGTAAGGAGGTGGGTTAGCAGAACTGCTACCTTGGAATTCCAGAGGTCAGACTTTGGCCTGTTTAGGGGCCTGGTTGACAGAGTCCCTTGGGAAGCACTCCTGAAGGGCAAAGGAGTCCAGGAAGGCTGGACATTCTTCAAGAAGGAAATCTTAAAGGCACAGGAGCAGGCCGTCCCCATGTGCAGAAAGACGAGCCAGTGGGGAAGAAGACCAGGCTGGCTGAACAGAGAACTTTGGCTGGAACTCAGGAAAAAAAGGAGAGTTTATGACCTTTGGAAGAAGGGGCAGGCAACTCAGGAGAAGGTACTTATGCTGCCTTTGCCTCAGTCTTTAATAGTAAGACCAGTTGTTCTCTGGTTACCCAGCCCCCTGAGCTGGAAGACAGGGAGCAGAATGAAGCCCACATAATCCAAGGGGAAATGGTTAGCGACCTGCTACATCACTTAGACACACACAAGTCTGTGGGGCCGGATGGGATCCACCCAAGGGTCCTGAGGGAACTGGTGGAATTGCTCACTAAGCTGCTTTCAATCCTTTATCTGCAGTCCTGGCTACCCAGGGAGGTCCCAGTAGACTGGAGATTAGCAAATGTGACACCCATCTACAGAAGGGCCAGAAGGAGGATCTGGGGAACTACAAGCCTGTCAGCCTGACCACAGTGTTGGGGAAGGTTATGGAACAGATCACCTTGAGTGCCATCATGTGGCACATACAGGACAACCAGATGATCAGGCCCAGTCAGCATGGGTTCATGAAAGATAGGTCCTGCTTGACTAACCAGATCTCCTTTGATGACAAGGTGACCCGCATAGTGGATGAGGGAAAGGCTGTGGATGTTGTCTGCCTAGATTTTAGTAAAGCCTTTGACACAGTTTCCCACAGCATTCTCCTGGAGAAACTGGCTGCTCATGGCTTGGACGGGTGTACTCTTCACTGGGTAAAAAACTGGCTGGATGGCTGGGCCCAAAGAGTGGTGGTGAATGGAGTTTACTCCAGCTGGCAGCCGGTCACAAGTGATATTCCCCAGGGTGCAGTATTGGGCCCAGTTCTGTTTAATATCTTTATCAATGATCTGGACAAGGGGATCGAGTGCACCCTCAGTAAGCTTGCAGATGACACCAAGTTGGGCGGGAGTGTTGATCTGCTTGAGGGGAGGAAGGCTCTACAGAGGGACCTGGACAGGCTGGATTGATGGGCTGAGGCCTATTGTAGGACATTCAACAAAGCTAAGTCCCAGGTCCTGCACTTGGGTCACAACAACCCCATGCAACGCTACAGGCTTGGGGAAAAGTGGCTGGAAAGCCGTCTGTCAGAAAAGAACCTGGGAGTGTTGATCAACAGCTGGCTGAATATGAGCCAGCAGTGTTCCCAGATGGACAAGAAGGTCAATAGCATCCTGGCTTGTATCAGAAATAGTGTAGCCAGCAGAACTAAGGAAGTGACCGTCCCCCTGTACTCAGCACTGGTGAGGCCACACGAATACTGGGTTCCATTTTGGACCCCTTACTACAAGAAAGACACTGAGGTGCTGGACCATGTCCAAAGAAGGGCAATGAAGCTGGCGAAGGGTCTACAGCACAAGTCTTCTGAGGAGCAGCTGAGGGAACTGGGGTTGTTTAGCCTGGAGAAAAGGAGGCTGAGGGGAGACCTTATTGCTCTCTACAACTACCTGAAAGGAGGTTGTAGCGAGGTGGGTGTTCGTCTCTTCTCCCAAGTAACAAGTGGTAGGACAAAAGGAAATAGCCTCAAGTTGCGCCAGGGGAGGTTTAGATTGGATATTATGAAAAATTTCTTCCCCAAAATGGTTGTCAAGCATTGGAACAGTCTGCCCAGGGAAGTGGTTGAGTCACCATCCCAGGAGGTATTTAAAATACATGTAGATGTGGTGCTGAGGGACACGGTTTAGTGGTGGACTTGGCAATGTTAGGTTAACGGTTGGACTTTATGAACTTAAAGGTCTTTTCCAGCCTTAATGATTCTATGATTCTATGATTCTATGGGATGGAACTTGAAGAACCATCATGTCTGTTTATGCTACTATAAGATACGACGCTGAAAAGTGTGATTAGATAATGCAGTGAGCCCGTTGGATGGGATGGCATTTTAATAGTGGTTTTTTGGAGGGAATAATGCAAACTCTTGGCTTACTCTATTTTTCTTTGTTGTCCAGGAAGTTCTAAAATTTAAATTTCATTCAGCTTCAGGTTGTATTTTACTCAGTCACTCTTAATAATAAATAAATTAATAAATTTAAATTTTTTATCAACCCTTGTATTTTCCTCCATTGAAAAATTTTTGAAAGAGAAAGATAGCATGAGGACTTTCTCCATGAATTATCTGGAAAGCAAGATGCTTTTGAGGCTCATCCATATATGAAATTGTTAATCAGACACAAGAGAATACACTACATGTTTGAAGCACCTTTCCTAAATAATGAATTATGTAACTTACCAACAGAATAAGAACACAAAAGAAAAATAAAGAAATTTATTTTAAGACACTTATCCCATTTCAGAAAGTAAACTCTCCCAAGAATTCTACTTCAGTCCATACAAAGCTACCATACAAAGCTACATATATTTCAATATGAATCAATCTTCACTAAATGTTTGTAGCCAGAACTGTACACAATATTGCCAGTGAGAATTTCTCAATTGGGCTATCTGATAAGCCCCCTAAAATTATGTCTAATTTCCACAGTGTATAATAACCATCCCATGAAAGGGTAATAATATCCAGGAGTTTCCCTTCCTTTCTCATTTAGACTTGAGACACATTTACATTCACTCTCTCTGTAAATAAGAACAGTTGAGAAAAGTGATTTTAGGCTGTAATAACATAACCTCACACTATAACCTAACCTTACACAGTAAATTATATTCCAGTTCATAATATAAAGTGATCCAGTTCTTTGTACATAATAATCCCATCCTCTGCTGTAGTTCTATTGCCTACCAAAGTCAATACCTGTATTTTTACTCAGCAAGCTTCTACTGCTTCTATTCATCACTTTGAATATTAAAAACACCAAACCTCCATCCTTGATAATTTTATCAAAAACATTCTTCCAATCCTATTGTTCTTTCAGTAGAGCAAAGCTTTATCTTCCCTAGAACCACTTTTTCATCTGCTTTGTAAGTCTTTATGTCTGGATTTGCATGATCTTAATTTTTGTTAATACTTCCCCTGTGTAATATTATGTCAAATATTAAATTGAAACAGAATTATCTCCTATATTTGTCTTCTATAAAATAATTTATGTTATGAAAGAAATTCATGAGGCTGCAGGATCCATTTTTGCAAATGTTCCTTCAACTGTTCATTTGATTGCATGTTTTCTTGATCACTTCTTCAAAGTTCATCCTAAAGCTTTGCACATGTTAGCTACCTAGGTTTTTATATAATTAGAAAATAGAAAAGATGGGATCTACAGCTTAGAAAATGTATGATTGCTACCTCTTCTGATTTAATAGACTTATTAAAAATCCTTGCTATTACACTTGCAATTTCATGTGACAGCTCTCTCCCTATTTAGAAATGGAGATTATCCTTCCTTTCTCCACCTCTGCTGTCCTCACCTCCTGACCTGAACACACTAATATCCTTGAGTTTTCCTTTTAAGTTAGGTGTAATGATTCAATTTCTACAAACTATTTTAAATTATGTCAACCCAGTTTTCAATTTTGCAGGCATACTTTTGTGCCTACAGCTAAATCCAAGAATATACAGTTGCACAAATTGTAGCATGTAGGTATCTATTTACATAAATTGAAGGCTTAATTGACTTCTAGTACAAAACTGCACCTAAAATGATTCTTATAAAAATATGGATCTTAATGACACCTGTGCAAGACTAAAGAAATAAATCTATTATTTTATAAGAATTATCTTTTTTCCTACCTAATGTTCCATTGACTTCTAGCACATGAAAATAATTTTCTTCTGTTGCCATAACAGACAGGTGGTGAGTCAGTCCAATGAAGAAGACAGTCACAAGCAGAAACGCCCACAGGTTCATCTGTCAGAACTGTCAGTAACTCTTTGATATAACATCAAGAGCAAAGGTTCATGTAAAATAATCCTACTTAAAGCTAGCACACTCAGATTGCACTAAAGCCTTTTGATTAGCGCTCTGGGATTTGTTTCCTGTTACCATAAGAGAGATATCCCACCTGTCTAGAAAGGATCTTCTAGAGACTAAAAAATAACATTAAATATTTTAGAGCAATCCAGTACTAAAGAAATTCTCTATAAGAGTGAAAAGTATAGAAAATAAGATTTAGCTTTTGAAGAGAATAAAAAATCTACTTTCTGCTGATGATGTTTGTGAACTACCTATCAAAAATCAAATAACATGTCAATAAGGAGGAGCCTTCACCATAACAGAAATTATGCCAATTTTCCTATCCTCAGAAATCCCCACATCCCAGTTTAAGTGAGAGACTGGAGTTTGTGACAATGGTAATGTCTACAAAGACAATAGCTAGCTGCTTAAGGGATATATTACTCAGTGGTCACTGATTGTATAAGGATTTATTTCTCAGTTCTTTTGTACTTGGTTTTATGTGCCCCTGGTTCTTGGGAAAAAAAAAAGAAAAAAAGAAAATGAATGGAGAGGAAAAAAAAAGTAGAAAATGCTTGCATTTAAAATTAGTCCTTATAAACTAAAACTTAACTGTCATATTACCTATCTGGGAAGCTGAGTTTTGCCCCACAGAAGAGATCACCAACACAGACAATAAAATGGAGTAAAAAGATGCTGGTGCGTTCACAACTGGGTAATAATTTGCTTCGTGCACACATTTCACCTGTTTGAAATCCTCTATACCCATGACTATCAATGATTTTGGCAGCATGCTTTCTCAAAATGCTTAATAACTTCAAGTAAAATGGAGGCTTAGTCTTGTCATATGCATGCAAACCCTGACTGTACTATACAAGAAAACATCAGATTTGAAGCCTGAAGTCAAACTTTATATAACCGCTACCTGAGAATTTCCTTTGAGAGATTACTTTCAGTCACTCCACTAAGCTCTTGAGTACTGACATGTACTCTCAAGCCAAGTGACAAAAAGCCAAAAGATCTACTAGGTGTACTTAACTTTCAAGACAGATGTTGAAGACTCATCACAACCATGACAGTTTTCTTCCATAGCATGTTCTCTTAGCCAGTTCTCATGTCTACTTTCAATTATACCTTGGCTGAACACTGGTTCATGGTAGCTCCAAGGGGCACGTGCTTGCTTATATTGCACTATTGCCATTGTTTTTAGGCTAGAATAAACAAAAATGTCAGAATCTTGAGATTAAGCCTTTTCTTTTCTTAAAGATATTTAATTTAAAAAACATACTATCATGGAGAAAGGTTATCAACAGGCTGGAGATCTTGTTACCCGATGAGGTAGTGTAAAATACAGCATCTGGTATATAAGCCTGTCACTACACATGGGTGGAGTGATCCAGTTTTCTAGTGGGTTTCACAGCTGTCTTCTAAATAACAAACTAATGATCCTGACAAATGGATTTGCTTCCTGAAGTGCTTGGCATATAAGCCAAAGTTTTAGAGTCAGGCACAGAGTATCTAATTTAAGACGACTGCAGTCTGATTAGCAAAATTACCAAGAAGCTTCAGGGTGCAACTGAAGTCAATAGAAGAACTGCTGTGAACATATAAAGTACAAATATTATAAAAAGCTGAATAATCTGATAAAATCAAGCACCTCCAATCTGATTTAGAACAGTGAATATGCCTACTTATCCAATGAAAACCCTCAGTGTTGTTCCCTCACTCTAAGGAGCACAATATAATCAGGCATTTAAAGATCTATGGCCGTACATTCAACCAAGCATATGCATTCAAGTATGAAGTAGTATGTTAAAAGGTCAATGGATTCAGTGAGTAGGGAACTGGATTTGAACTCTTAAGGCACAGTGTTAGTCCCAAGTGTTTTTGTTTCTCTTCAACTCAAAAAGTATTCAGGTTGCAAGCTCTTTGTAGATTCAATATTTCAGTTATTTCTGCTGTCATACAAATAACAAATTGGCAAATAACAAATATTAATCACTGTATAAAACCCAGAAGAGACCAAGAGATGCTAGCAATAGTGGGTGTTTGAGGTAAGATGAGCAATGAACAAACCACAAAAGTAGAGGGCCTTACTGCAAAAAGTATTCCTTGTTCCAGCAGAAAACTAAAAATTATAAACTAAAAAATTAGATTTCATGCAGGAACTTAGTGGGCTGTTGAACTTCACAGCTGAATGCTCCTACCTGTTGACATCCTAGTGACAGCAGCAGAAATTGGCTATTTGTCAGAATCAATCACTTTTTTCCCCCATAGTGAAGAAGCTGAAAGCACCCTGCAAGAAAGAAAGACGGTTCAAGATCTAGATACACTACTTGCATGTCAGCAATCTCAGCACAAAATGCCAGGTGGTATTCTGCAGACAAGTTAACTGATATAAGTTATGTCAACAGTATGTCAGCGAAGGCTGTGTGGCACTCCCCTTTGCCATTGCTGGGCCACTCCTGAACTAGCTCAGATACTGCTCTTCTACACTTCTGTCACACAGTTCACGTAGGTGAGCACATGACACAGAAAGAGAAGCTTTTTGAAAGCCTGGGACACAATTTGAGTGATATCTTTTTTCTTCAATAACAACATAACTTAAGTTGTAAGAGAAATATTTTACTTTTTATAAAAGGTTTTTTCATAAATTTTATCCTATTTTATTTCTTGACTGTATTTAATAATTTGAGGAATAGGTTACACAAAAGGTGTAATATCTCAACAGTTTACCTAGCTGTTCCTAGTGTTTCAGCTTAAGCAGATGCAGGAAAAGGTTTACTTAATATATTCTAGGTGCATCATTCTACAAATACACTTATGAGCTAATGAGCATTCATGACACATTTCGACTCACAAATATTTCCTTTTTTATGCTGCTTAATATTATTAGACAGTAAAAACTATCCTTAAAATTATACTTCATACATAACAAATAAATAAAACGAGTGTCTTGTAATGGTAGTGTAGTTTTTATAGTTACAATAACCGCTTTATTCATTCGTAGCTCTGCCATTCATAACTTATGTAGCCACTGTAACTTAGAGAATACAGCTTCATCTATAGCTATCAATCTTTTCTGTGTTTTTTTTTTATCTTCTTTCTCATGTAATAAGATGTTAGTCTAGTGATGCTGTGGCTGGATCTCAGAAAACACATTTTTTTTCTGAGATTCCATTTGAACTCTTTTACCTGTTTTTTTTTGACATGAAATTAGTCTATCACATGGTGAATGTTTATGAATAACCTACTATCTAGTGAGATGCCTTTGAGATGCTTTTTTTGTTTGTGATTTTAACTTCATAAAACATCACACTTTCCACCTGCCTTCATTACTCATCCAGATTTCTACAGATTGAATAATCTAGTGTGTAGATGAAAAAATAAATTTAAAATTCAAAATGTTTATAGGTTGAGAAATACTTCCTTAGAGAAAAATATAGTTTCTTGTATCACTTTTAGTACAATCCATTGTCACAATTATCCCACTCTGGTGACCGCTCCATGGAAAGAAGGAGACACCTACTAGTATGTGCTAGCTTTGTGCATTAACAATGTTTTTATTAATATTATTATGTGAAGTACATATTTTTTGTATTTTGCAACAAAAAGTTTCTGATCTCCATATTTTTGGCATATGAGACGTGATACATAATTGTCTTTTACATATATCATGGCCAATTTGATTCACAGAGATTGATTCTCACATACACTGGGATCATATTACCATGCTTTGGCAATGTGAAAGGATATTAGAGTGAAAATAGTTGATATTCACCCTCTAATTATGACCCTTTACACTCCAAGATCAATGTCAAGGATGGAAACATAAATGAAGAAAAAACAGTTCTAAAGCCATGGTTATAAAATATACCCACCATATTCTGTTTTATTTACTCCTTTTCAACAAATGTAGAGAGAAAATGAGAAAGGAAATTCCACAGAAATGTGGATTCAATAAGAGATTTTCTATGTGAATAAAGAAAAAATAAAAAAACCACCTCTTCTATTTCAGTTAATAAGGTGCAAAAGAAATAAGATGACAAAGAGAATGACAGATTTTTGTTTACCTTTAAAAATCTGATAAATTTTATAGGTAAGCATGACATCATCATAAATGTGAATCTTCTGCAGTTAGTTAGCATAAAATGATGAGAGCTGAGGGAGATAACTTTATGCCTTGGGCTGTAAGTGATAACAACCGAATCATCAGAGGAAACATCCTTCTTAGCTACAATTCTGACGAAGTAGGTGCTATGTGGTTATCTTTATGAGCCACATTTTATCAGCTGCTGGACATCTGTAAGGACACCATTCCATACACCTACTATTTAGAAAACTGATAAAAATACATTTTTTAAAGAGCCAGAACCCTAAATGGTTTGATGGAACCTTTTTTTTTTTTTTTTAAACAGTTTTTACTATACAGGTAATTTCTGATCAGAGAGATGCCAGAATATTGAATGCACTGAGTGCTGGTCTTTTACAGGCATTGAAAGGAAATATGTCTGCTCTGACCTAACAGGAGAAACAACCCATCAGGAATTAGTGCTGCCCGAAACATCTGCAATATTCAAGGAAGTGTCCCTAAAGATCTCCTAAAAAGTATGCGTAAAATTTTGCCTTTGTTATTTTATTTTCTCTTTTCCTCTCACCCCCCAACATAGAGGAGGTATTGTGCAGAGCAGTTACTGCATACCCACTGTCTCATTTGCCTTGCTGTCAGGGAGCAGGGGGCTGCTGCACAAGGGGAGCCAGGCTGTGGCCACGGCCCAGGCAGGGAATTACCCCACCAACCCGGACAGCCCCACAGAACCCGAGCAGACCCAGGGTGGGGACAGTGCCAGGGGCTGGGGACCATCACACAAGGTGAGCTAGGGTCAAGTCCAGGGTCAGTCTGGGACATCCAGTCAGCAAGCCAGGACTGCTGGAGACAGGGCTACCTACCACACAGCTCAGGCTCTATTTAAGTCCCTGGGCCCATGGGCAGGGAGCACCTGTTGGGAAGAGCTGGGTGAGGCTGGTCAGGGCACCAGAGGCTTGATGGTGCCCTCTGGACCCTGAGGCTTGTTTTGTGGTCAAATAAATCGAGTATCATAGATCATACATAGGTTTGTCTTTGCTGATTTACCCTTAAGCAGCGTTGACATAATTCCATGTTTTTGGGTAAGATAGAGTTTTAGACTGTATTGCTATGACAAATAATTAGTTTTTAATAAAATTTGTGGAAAGGGAGGCCAAATAGGTGAATCTGTAGTTTTGCATTAGCTTACAACTGCCGTTGACAGGCAGTGCCATAAAACCATAAAAGTTCTATAGGTAACACATATACAGAAATGCATGTGCATACGCACATACACAAACACACAGAAACACACATTGAATTTATAAAAATATTTCTAAGGTCATTTTCTTCCAAGATACAAGCTGGTAGGTTAGGTACCTACTGTTTCAGCCCCATGTAACAATCAGGAATGCAAAATAGGACACTTCCTTTCTGTTCTCCTTTCACACAATCTAGTAACTTCAGTGAGACCTACACTTCTGCACCAACAAAAACCATCTTTATTGTCAAGTTCCCCAGCAAAGTAACTACAAACATTTCAGTGGACCAGTACAGAGAACATCTACTGGTTTTTCAGTCCATTGCAGGTTAAAAGACAGTAATCTGGGAGGTGTGCCTTAGTTAAAACTAGTTTAATTTGTTTTGATAATGAAACTGTATAGACATGATTTTGCTGTTAGTTTCATAATTGAGATATCCTCTCGTGCATTTTGGCTGAGTGATTTCTCACTGTGCTTCGTTTACAACCACGCAGCCTCTAGAGTTTGCAGAAATCAGATGTTCATGCTTCTGTTTCATCATGTGTTACCTGTAATTAACTTTTATTGTCAAAACCTGTCAGACTCATGACCATCTTCTTGAACCAAAAACTGCATTTGACACCTGTAAACCAAAGTAATCCTTAAAGTGATTTATATTAATCTGGCATATGGCCAAATCCCCAACAGGTTTAAGTCAGCATAAAACTGTTGACTTCAGTGAAGGGATGGCAATTTACATCAGCCAAGAATCCAACCCCGATAGCCTGACAGCACTATTTTGAAAATACTTGACTGATTTGAAGCGTCCAGGCTCTTATGAGCTTTTATTTTGCAACATACATGTTACATACATTCTGTAATTAAAATGTATGTGCAGTTTCTTTACTACTGGTAATAAATTTTTTCACTCTCTGACTTTGAATATCTTGGACAAAAAGCAGACTTTGAATTCAGTTGTTTATGTTAAAGTGGAAGTCTGTCAATCTGAGTCTTCTGGCTCCAGAAATTACCTACTTGTTAAATGCAGCCACTCATGCTTGCAGTGCCTGGTTCAACTCCTCATTCATTGATCACAAAGTAGTTGTTACAACTGAAAAGCCTAACTGTCCTGAATGAAGAGCTATTCACTGGGGATCTCTGTGGTGGAAAAAGAAAACTTCTCTACCCTGATGTACAGCTGTGATCATGTCTACCTGTTGTTTTTTGTTACAGTGACCTTAAAATGTCTCTTCTATGTCCTAGAGAAAATGAGCAGTAACTTTCTCTGTTTATACTCTGATATCTGGTGCACAAGGGAGAGTGGTAACACAGTGACCTTTAATTTTTTTTGCTTTCCATATTAGGGGTTTTTTTGAGGGAAAGAGGTTTGCCCAATCTGCCAAAAGTGTTTCCTACCTACTTTGACAGTACCAGCATGTGTTAATAAAATGTATTTACTATGATCAACCTGTTCTGTTTCCCTTAAACTATTAGGTGGTAAAAAGAACTAAAAAAAAAAAAAAAAAGGTGCATAGAAATTTCTTTTCTTTTTTTAATTTTATTTTTTATTCCCAGGGAATCAGGACAATGGTGACATGAAACTTCAGTAATATCTCTTTATCAAAACTGGCTGATCAACAATTATAAGGTAGTCACTGCTTTAGAGTCTTTCCAAGATATTTGTGTAAGTCTGTGGTTGAATTCTCTCCTACACTACCTGAGCATGAGGAAACAAATGTTTAACCACTGGTTCTGGATTACAAATAATTAATGTCAGCTATTATGGGCAGGGAGAAGAAAAGATTAATTAGAAAGAGTCAAATGCAAAGGATATTACACATAGATAAGATCTAGAAGCAAGGACATGTTTCAAAATGTTGCTTAATTCAGAAATTCCCTCTCCAATATTTTATCTAAACTTGTATGCTGAGGGAATTCTCTTGATTTGGGATTTCCACTTATTTGTTACTCCTTGACAGGTACTTACAATAGATTTGAGGCTCTTAAAGAGACAGAGAAAACACCTTTCCTCTGATGGAATAGCAAACGATTAAGGTCAGCAAGGTATGCAATACTGAAAAGAGTTTTGTGGAGAGCATTTATTGAGGTTTACTTCTATAGCAGATGAACAGTAACGCTATGAAGCAAACTCTTCAAATCATTACTGGCCTTCAGAAGCACCAGTATGATATATTTTTAATATGACATTTAAGAAATATGCTTTGGAGAGGGAGTATGATTATGCCCTTCCAAAACTAAGATTAAGAGAGAGATTTTTCACAAGATGTTGAATTGGTTTAAATGGCACTATCCTTGCCTAGCAAAGAAAAGTAACTTAATTTTTTCTAATTGATTTTTTGTACTGTACATTAGAATCCTAGTTGGAGAAAAAAACATGTTACAGACAGTAGTTCAAGCTCTTCGTTCTAGCGAGGTCATTATTATAAATAAAACAGCTCTTCAAAGTGCATAGAATTAATTATACAACTTTTTTTTTCTTTTTTTAATCCTAACATCTCTCCGTAGTAGGCAATGACAGACTTCAAAAGCTTGTTTACCATAGGAATAAATCTGTTAATTAAGCACTTCACTGAGGCACTGACGTCTCAAAATACATAGGATTTCTGTACAGTAGACAATGATAATTTAAATAGAAAAATACATAAATTGAAAAGTATCTCTTAAGTTTGCTGGTGCTGTTTTTTTTTTTCCTGATTGATTTGTATTTTAATGCAAAATAATTTGTGAATACAGAGATGAATTCTTCAGGTTGTGCTTGTTTCTTTGCAGACTAAAGCATGGCTCGCCAGTCACCATGTAAGTAAACATCCAGAAAAAAAGGTATCTCTGAGTAAATAAACACTGAAAACGTGTCATGTTTCACACAATATCATCATTTAGTGTGTATATTTGTAGAGAGATTGCTTTCCCACAGCAACTAGTCCACTCAGAAGCCTTCTGCATTTTTCTACTTCTGCATTTTCTATGTCTACTTCTACACTTTTTCCAGCTATATCTGGAATATATATATGTAACAGTTAACTTATTCTGTACCCTCCCCTTCCTCTGTATTTGTCTGACTGAAGCAGCTGTGATAGTTGCAGTCACCCTACAAGTGAAATGGCAGGCATACTCCTCTGAGATTCCATTACCACTCTGTAAGCAGCTGCTGGGGGAACACAAAGACACAGTGCACTCTATAAATCTTTTCCCAGAGTCTCAGAATATTTTCTGTATGATAGCCCCTTTTCCAGCTGGCTTGAGAACTGAAAGTCCCAAGGCAGCTCCAATAACTATGCTTGTGGGCTGATAGACCTATTCATTGGTCTATTAGCAGAAGCATTAATTTCTTTAACTAAGTGTTAGAAATGATAATAAATCTGACTGAGGCTACATCTGAGAGTGATTTGTGAAACATCTAATTTTGAATATATTAATCTAAACTGCATCTGATGAAATAAAGAGGAAGGAGAAGTAAAACCTCCTTTACTTAAGAAAATATAAATATTTCACTCTAAAAGTTGTCCTGTTTCTAGAGAAAAAGTGATTCGAAACACACACACACACACATGCACATACATAAAATTGCATCTCACAAGAACTGACAAAGACTTTGGCCTGTCAGTTTTACTTTAAAAGAGAGAATAATTGTGCATAATAGTGCTAAATAAGTCATCTTCATTCTGGAAAGATAACTACTCAATTTCTACGTCTGAAGCAGAATATCAACTATGGACTCCAGGGGGGTGTTGTCTGCTTCTTTTCATCTTCAGCAGATGAATCTTGCCTATGGTGCTTGATTCATGACTCAAGGGAATATAAAATGCTACTATAAAATAAAAGATATCTACAATGAAAATACAGTTATAGATTATTGCACAGAACTGTGATGCTCTTCAGAGGGCTTTATAGAATAGAATCTTCAAATTCCATCTTTTTTTCTGCAATGAAAAGCAAACTCATAAGAAGACTTTTAGTTGCCTTATAAAAGAATCAATCATAATTGGAAAGTTTGTGTATTGGCTGTTTTGTCTTTTGTTCCCTTAACTTTATGCTTCTGAGAGACAGATCCTCAGATAGTTTTGCATAGTTTAGCTGGGAGTGGAAAGATATAAGGCACGATTACAAGACCAGAAAAGTCTGATCAGATTTCAAATTCAGATCTAATTTCCTATTCCAATGGGGTCTAGCAAAAGATGCTTCAGAGGAAGACTAAAGAAGCCTGTAGTAGACAGCATGAGATAACTTGTCCCTGCCTTTGGTCTCACCCTAGTGTTAAAGAGGAAACTTAGACTTGAAAATTAACAGGAGACAGGAGATTTAAGTAAGAAAATTTAGCAATCCTTGACAATTAATGCTACCTGCATTACCATTAACTCTGTAGGCAGTCTCCATTCTTACTATTTTTACAAATTTCTAGTTTCTAGTTTCTTTGTTTTGCTCACTTTCTCTGGCAATGGCTTCTGCATTTTTTGAAAAGTATGTTTTATTAATTTCCTGTTCTTTGCTTTTCAGGCCTATCATGTGGTCCTATTGCTCTTATGTCCTTACAAAAGAGAGCAAACAATCTGTCTGCCTTTCACAGCTTCAGATATTTTGTAATCATTTTCCTTCTTACGCACCTATTTCCTTGGCTAAGTGACTGTAATCTTTTGTCTCCATTTTCATATTAGTGTTTTGTCAATTTCTAGCTAACCTCTATTACTCACCTCTGGTGTGGCAATGATTTTCTTAATACAGGACAATCGGTCCTAAACCCCATATTACAGGTGAAATCTCATTATCATTTCATTTATTGTTACTGCAGCCATTTTCCTATTATTGACTACTGTTTTTCACATGCTCATTTCTGCACATCAAGCACTGAGGGGTTTTTGTTGTTGTTTTTCAGTCAGGCCCTGCTTTTTTATTTGGAGAGGATGAGTGGATTAATATGCAATACTTCAAATTTATAAATATGAAATTTATTTTGCTTTGTATGTTGTTCTCCTTTTGTTTTGAGATTTGAAGGAAAGCATGAAAGACTATCGCTATGGTTTTGGTTAATTCCAGAAGCCCTGCTTCAGTCAGTGTTACAGCACAGTAATACCTCTGTCTCACAGGAGGGGCTGAGCACAATGTATTGTAGGTCTTCTGTCCAGGCAGTCATTCCCACCAACAGGCAGCATCCAAGGAGGCAAGCATTGGTCAACACAAAGAAAGGACTGCTAAATCTGTAGAGTCTTTAACAAGCCCTAAAGCAAGCTCTATTTTATTTTTTTTTTAATTTGAGCGCTTTATTTTTTCTTTAATAACTTTTCTTTAGCAAGAGAAAGAGATTGTTGCCAGCTAAAAATGCTGATAACATAGCTTTGAATACTAATGACTTGCACTTGGTAAAATTTATATTACTGTTGAAAGTTTTGGCAAAGTCATCTGTACTGCTCAAAGTCAGACATGATGAGAGAATAATTTGCTCATAGAGTAATAATACAATGAGGCCTCCAAAATCCTCTTGCTGTGAGGTTGTCTCTATGAAAGAGATGAGTAGGGAATCTTGTGACCCATCCTTGGAAAGATCCAGTAATCCAAACTTCCTTAAAATGGCTGATGTCAAACAACATCTCTGCTCTCTTTTTCCCTTAGAGTCTAACCAAAATGTAATTGCTTTGCTTAGCATAAGTAAGGTCAGGAGATATACCACTAAAGTGTTACACTCTACGGTGATACGGTTTTCTACATCTGTCACAATAGTCCAGGCCACCTCTGTGGCAAGACAAGAGTGACAGCAGCCAAAAAACAGCAAGACAGGTTGTTTGCTTACTATCTTTAACCAACTCACGCCAGCCACTGCAGTCCCTCATTCTGTCTACCAGCTGGATACAGCAGGAGCAGTTACAGCGTCTCCTTCACCTGTGCCATGCCAGAATCCCAGATACCATTTAGGTCAATGCACAACATGAGTTGCTGGAACAGCCATTCCCTGATTTTTTTAATTTGGGGAGTGGGGGGAGGGTGAATTGGAGGGGTAAATGAAATTTCCATGCACTCATATGTGGGATTTCTGGAAAGGAGGGGAGGGGACATGTAAACAGACCAGAAACTTGGGACTGAATCTGAAAATAAAAAGGTCAAATAAGCATATGCATTTACATTTCTCTTTAAAACTAAGAACTCAAAGTAAAATTCCAGAAAGGATAAAATCTATATCCATATCTGTACACAAATAAATAAATATACATACATACATATATAAATATTTATAACAAATCAGCAGTTATTTATTATATAGTGGGTTTGTTTGCTTAGGCAGTGCCCCTAGCATGCTTGAACTCCATAGTTCATTCCATAGAGCTAATTCATAACTTCTTTAAATTTACATATGTCCAATAGTGTTTACAGGAAGACTTTGTTGAAAGTATTGCTGTCAGTTGGAGCTCAAGAATTGCTAGATGTATATTTCATGCCCGGCTGAAAGCCCACTCAAAACTCATAGACTTTGTTATAGTTATAAACTGTGCAAAAGATGAAAGTCCAAATATTTATGGTTTTAGTATGAATATTGCAGGTTAAAAAGACTTTTAATAATGGCTGTGAAATTACTATTTTGTACCACCATAATGTTTTATAAATGCTAAGAAAGTTATCATCACAGTTATTTCCTCCACAGCCTGAATCAATAAGTGACATGGTGATTCACAGCTCTCAGAAAGTTTAAATACTCTTTGAGTTTAAAAAACTCAAGAACCACTGATCTATACAAGGCAATTATTAAAAACTTGACTTTTTTTTCCTTTAGCAGAAATCAAATTTTATAATACATTTGGTTTTCAATATAGTTTACAGAGAAAAAGATATTGCTTCATTCAGTGGTAGAGGATCAGGTGGCTGTACCTTGCAGGTCAACATATGCCTGCATGGCTGATGTTGCAGTCAATCACGGCTTTGATTTTTATGATTAAAGGACTTCTAAGAAATGAGGACTGTTGGGGAGAGTTTAAATCCAACTGAAAAAACAGAGGAAGAGAGCATCTTTGTCAACATGTTTGCTAAGCTAGTGTTGAGGGTTTTAAACCAGGTTGCTGGAAGGTGGAGACCAAAGCTTCAGAGAAGCTCAGGAATAGGAAGCAAAGAGGAACTGCCCAGACGACAACACGGTGGAGAAGGCTCTCACACTTGTTCTGGGAAAGCAGCACAACTGGGGGCCTAGGTCTAGTGCCTGCACACAAACTCACACACACCATCACCACTACCAACAACAACAACATGACAGGAATTAAGAGTTTATGTGCATAGTGACATGATAATGGAAACAAGATAACATGGTGGGAACATGATAGTATGGTGGGACAGCTTGTGGCTGGAGTGCTTGGATGGATACAAGGTCTTTAAGAGGAGAGAAGATATGGGAGTAGTTGTGAGCTGCTCACTTGCCCAGAGCTTCACTATGAAATGAGTGATGAGCTGGTGAAGAATTTACAGTCAGGATCAGAGGGAAGGCCAATGAGGGAACTGTAATGGTAGATGTCTCTGGTGGATCCTGAGACAGAAGAGGAAGGGGGTGAACTCTTTATTAAATAGCTGGCTACCAGTGGCATTCCTCAAGGGTTGGTGATGGAGTTTATACAGCAAAACATGTTTATTAATGATTTGGATTGTGGGACAAAATACATCCTCAACAAATTTGTGGGTGACAACAAACTGGGGGAGTGCTGATATGCATCAAGGTTGGTCTGCCATTCAGATCCATCTCAACAAGCTGGAGAAATTAGGTGAATCTCAACAGTGACGAATGTGAAGTCCTGCACCAGAGGCTGAATAATGCCATGTAGCAATACAGGCTGGGCACTGCCTGGTTAAGTTGGGCAGTAAAGGACAAGAGGGTCCTGGTAGACAGCAAGTAAAACACAAGCCAGCTTTGTGCCCTTGCAGCAGTGAAGGTTAACTGCTTACTGGGCTGCATTAGTAAAAGTGGACTCAGCAGGCTGAGAGAAGGAATTAATCACTTCTGTTTGGCACTTATGAGACCACATCTGGAGCCCCATGTTCAGAGTTGCTACTCTCACCACCCAGTATAAGAGAGAGAAACAGGAGAGAGCTCAGTACATGGCCACTAAGATGTTCAGAGCTGGAGAAAATGACATACAAGGAGGGGGTGAGGGAGCAGCGTTTGCTGAGTTTGGAGGGGGGCAGGTTGAGAAGGAACTTAATGCTATCTTCAGCTGGCCAACGGGCAGCTACAGAGAAGACAGAGACATTATTCCCAAGCTCCACAGTGAAAGGATGAGAGGCAACGGCTGCCTTTTGCAGCAAAGGAAATTCTGACCTGACATAAGGAAAAAATTATTCACCTGTGAGGGTGGTCAAACACTGAACAGGTGCCCAGAGCAGCTCTGAAACCTCTATCATTAATTCAGCTGGACAAGTCTCTTTAGTTAGCCCTGTTTCAAGCAAGTGTTTTGAACACTTGACCCTGCCAAAGTCTTTTCCACTTTAAATTATTCTACAAACCTATATAACAAGAACAGCTAAACAAAAGATACAATCTGACGGGGGGTGGGGGGGGGTGGGGGAAGAGCCACTGTTTGTAACTGGCATACTTTAAAGAAATGACACCAAATCTTATTTATTCTTTTCTTCCCATAGGATTAAAACTATCTGTAAACAAACTCCCTGTCACTGGATTTTACTTAACTCACTGTTTATAGTTCTTAACTAGTCATCAGCAACTCTTCAAATTTAATTAGTTCCCTTGTTCTCCTTATGAAATCAAATTGCGGTCTTCACAAAATAGTTTTTTATTATTCCAAACAATATTTTCCTTTATTCTGAAATTCTAATACATGAGAAGTTTCCATTCTAACAGGTCCCAGCAATAGTTGTACAAAAGTAAAGTTTAAATCACCTAATTTTACTGTCTCACCAGATATTTTTGGCATTTAATCCAAGAAAGACTCTATCTGTAGCCAAGGGACAAACCTTATAAATTAGACAGCTATTGTAGGGTCGGATTAAATACTCTCAGGGAATGGCTGTTCACTGATTGTTACAGAGGGATCATGAATGACTAGCTAATAAATATCGAATTTCTACACAGATACAGCTAAATGAAATGAATGTCATATTTACTGTTTAACTATTTCTTAGTCATGTAGTTATAATCCTGTGGGCCTAAAGCAATACAAAACCAAGGTAAGAATACGTCCATGCATTGTGTAGAGTCCTTCAATGGAGAATTTAAGTTGGAAACTATGAACCAACTGGCAAGACTACATTGTGTTACGCATTTGCTTGTGTTTGCAGGTTTGTTTTTTACTTTTGTATCTCTAAGGGCCTGTTATAGTGTGGAGACAGCAGAGCTGGTGTGGAGGCTTCTGCATGGCCTTTCCTTGAATCCTGAAGTCTGCCAGAGAGACGTATGTGGTGTTAGTGACAGCTGCCCCGTGTCACCGATGCAGGAGCCCTTCCCTAGTCACCAGCTAGGTGGTACACGGGTGCCGCCACCCACGGTCTCTGATGGCTGGAAAGGTGGTGGCTACGCAGTGAAGGGTCAATTAATGTGTGAAGGCAACTGCGTGTGACTGTGTGTGTTATTGTGAGTGTTAGGTTAGATACTGTTTGTGTACAACTAAAGCATTACTAATAAGATTAGAAATTATAGTTGTAATACTATTTTTATGTGGAAAAGGCATAGTAAAACTCAATATTCCTTGTGCTGATTCAAACACCACTTTCTGTGCAAATTGATCTTTTGGTTTCACAGCTTTAATTACCCTGCAACAAGCAGGTATCAAGGGCAAGGAGCTTATCAGATGGCTTAATGAGTCCAGGTAGCACTGTGCGGCTTGAGCCTCAAAAGCAGTATAAATGCATTAATTTGGCACAATACCGGGGCGAGGACAGTTTCAGCCAGCTCCTCATACTGAGGCCTTTTAACCAGTTCTAGGCCAAGTAGCTACTGCAATTGCTGCCAAACCAGGAGTCTACACAATCACTTTACTAACCTGCAGTGCAGAGACACTTCTACAATATAAAAAAAAAAAAAAGCCACTAATCTAATTTTTTTTAATTTTCAGGAGCATTTCCCTCCTCAAAATGGGCACATTTACACCAAATTACACATAATTTTTTCCCTCCCTTGTCTTAGAATTTTCTATTCCTAATAAGTTTTGCTGAGCAAGGTGGGTTGCTGCCAAACTCTAACACTGTGATCACGCTGAACAGCAAATTCCTCTGTGTAAAGACAGAACAAATGACTTCAGGTAGATGACTCAGATGAAGGCATTGTAGGAATTTGGCTTAGATCCAGGGCAAATCTGAAGGACTTCATAATGACTGATTAGCTTGATTCGTTGTTGTGATTACACATTTATTGCTTTTTTCCCAGATTGCTCTTAGTTTTGTTTGTTGATGCAAATGAGTCCTGTTATTTGTACATGAGATTTTATTTCACTGGTTTAGTACACCACTAGCCAATATGAAAGCCAGGTCCACATGAAGCACTTGGTGAGGAAAGTTATCTAGGCAGTAAGTCCATTCACACACTTGGTGAATAATAGTTATATATCAAAACTCAATGGGCTGACATGCTGTGGTTATGGGCATTGTGCAAAATACACATATAGAGTAATAGAACAAGAAAATATGAAAAAAATATATTTAAAGTATTTGCATATGTCTGACAGAGAACAGGATTTAATGGCTTTTTCCCTTTTAGAAATACAGATATTTTCACATATCAATTTGAGAACTCATGTGGCAGCCCTGTATATTGACAGTATTTGCTATTGGTACGTGCAGGTTTTATATGTCTATGAGCACAGGAAATGAAAGATATTTCTTACTGTACGAGTGCAGAATATGCCTACTGCTACTGACCTAATTTGTTAGTGAAAACTTTGGGTGCTGTTAGGGAAAGCTTTGTGTGCTGTGTTCTCTAAACTCACTAGGGCTAGCAATGTCAGAAGGGTGCATACACAAAGAAGAAGGGGGAGGTATTTAGCATAATACAAGATAACATTTCAAAGAGTAATAATAATAATAAATATATTAGAAGTATAGTCTGGATATCAGCAAAAATGTCTTGGCATAGAATATTCACCTACAGTAAGTTTTGGAAACCATATTGCCTGGTAAATTTTAAAAACAGATAAGAGAAGAAAAGACATCTTGGTAAATGTAGTACTGCAGGAAAAAGCTGTTTGCAGGAAGAAATCATTAGGTCCTTTCCATCACTGAATTTCACTTTCCTAAACATGAAGATTTATCAGAATGTTTTCTGCAAATCATGGAAACAATAGGCTACAAGAAATTAACATTTTTCAGACGTACTTTTGACACATGCTTTCCAAGGTGGTGAAAGAAACTGTGGGAGATGGACTGAAACTTGACAGTTGCAGTGTAACTGTCAAGATCTAACCAAAAAACACAAGAATACACTAATGGCTGTGAACCGCGCTCCTCAGAGCAGCTACAGCCAGTCTGCGCTGATAACAGAGCAGGTACCCCTTGGTGATGACACTATGCTTAATTTATTGAGCATCTACCACATGTAATAGGTTACCACCATCACCTGCAATAGTGGAATCAAAACATTTAGGCTGACATAGACAGATTTGTAACCCCCCCCCCTTATAAATAGCAGCCAAAAGAGCTATAAACAGCTGTCAACATGAATCTTATTCTTCTGTCCAACAGCTAGCACTTTTCATGCCACTGAATATCTAAATGGGCAGGTTCTGCTCCTATGAAGCATTTAAAAGAATTTAAAGAGGTTGTCATTCTGACACTTTAAATCAGAACATACCTGTTATTTATACTGTGTGCATTAGTGCTTCTGTATGTGTGTGTATTTAGATGTATATAAAGATAAACACAGGCATACTTTTTACCTCACTCAGCTTTCCCTGAGTTTCTTTTAACTGAATAGATTATTAACTGCTCCCTGGCTGACTTTGTGGGCCAGTTTCACTCCAAAGGAAAGAATTATTCCTAACTTACAAACCCAAGAAAATTGAGATTTAAGGAAGAAATGTTTATGAAACACTAACTAATGCCTTCTGCCAGTACCTGCCTCAGTACTGAGGTGGAAAGAGGCATGAGAAAGGTGTTATAGCCTTATTTTAGTCAGTCACATATTAAAGAAATGGACAGCAGGAAGACCAAGGTCTCCAGTTATCTTTATCAAGGCACAAATTCTGTTTCCTCTGAAATCAATGTCAACAGAAGTAAAAGGATAGAAGAGCATGGGGACTCATTTCAAATGTGGAAAATTGTATGTTTACTTTTTGAAGTTTATTTATTTATTTTCTGTCAAACAATTAATGTATTCAGGAGCCCCAGCATATCCAACACCTGATAATTAGTTAAGGATATTACATTCACAATAGACCATGAAGATTTCAACAAATGGATTGTCACAATACCTTTTATGTAGTGCAAGGAAGTCAATGTGCAACTACTTCCTCTTCCTTTCCCCCAACTGGTTGGTCTGACAGTGAGGATGGGATCAGTGTTGCACTTACACAACTTTGAATAACCTTGTGCTTCCTCCTTCTGATCCCATGTGTCTTGGATATCGGGCTACAGAAGGACTTATGTTCAATTGGAAGTGTAGCAAAAACTCTTCTTTCTTCTCTGAGGAGTCTCTGATGGTAGCACTCTCCTTTTTCTGGCAGTTGTCTAATGCTCATGCACTGTAGTCCATCTTCAATACTCAGGTGGACCATTGAAGAAAATAAGATATAGTTTTTTAAGTAAAGGTGCACAGTCTTGAACTCAGTGAGTTTATTATTAAATATGTGTTTGAACTGGACTGTTTATTCAAGCATGTGTGGATGTGTGTGTGCAGACAGCCTCAGTTGAGTAAACAACTAGAATGGGTGTGATGCTAAGATTTGGATAACAGCTTCAAACATACTGTGTTGTAGGCAAGGAGGATCTTTTTGCCTATGTGCTGCAAAGATGTATAAAATGAAGGTTAGAGGTGCAAAGGAAGTTATTTTAATATCAAAATGTGGTTGAGAGGTTTGCAGGGTATGAAAAAATAACTGAAAATTGTGCTTTACTGTTTCTGCAAAAGAATGGTATACCTAATTACTGAGGATCTTATAAAACTGCATTTAAGTATACATTATGGGAGAAAAAAAATGGGTAGAGTTTCAAAGAGGAACGGTAAGGGGAAATCAACAAAGCAGTGGTATATTCTTCAGGCAAGAATTTTTGCTAGTGCCATGGCAATAAAATCAGGGTTTAGTGTGAATGCTCAGAATCCTTTTAATGAGGCTACGGGATTGTTCTCTTCCAAACTGTACTGTGACAGTGCAATTGTGTAACCTTGTCAACACAATGAGATCCAAACAAATGCAGCCTTGAAAAAAAGGGTGACTGTGAAGCGTAGGTTCTATGCAACGTTAATCAAACCTATTTTTAAAACATAATCCATTACAAATACTTAAAGGCAGGCAAGTGTTATGGATGGGTAATTTGATTCACATGGAACATGTATTGTTACTGGAATTGTTGGATAACTGTAACAAAAATTAAATCACAATATTTGCCTGCCACTGTAGCTAGAAAGCAATAACTTCACATACATGTCATTAACATTTACATGCCAATGCAGCTACCTTTGTGTGCCTGTATGTGCACAGCTAAATGATTTTATGCTTTTTCTTGTTTTGAAACATGAAATATAGGATGTTCTTTCATATTGTACAAATACTTAATTACCAGGAATGGAATTGTATTAGCTTTTCAGTAAATTTAACTCCATAGTGGTGCTAACATTTTAAAGGGAATTTTAAGATAAGCTGCAGTCAACCCTGGTTCAGCTGGTTGTAGAGCTTCACTGATATTAGTGTTTCGGCGACCAGTAGTGAAACATTAGATTCTAAGCAGCTGAATGTCACAAGAACTCTGTGTAGATGGAGGATGCAAGAACAATCTTGTTCCCTCTGATTGATAACATGAAGAAAAGCCTGATGATTAAATGCCTCAAGCCTTTTCTTGCAGAATGTTTTTCCCAGGCTGTTGTAAAGAGAACAGTAGTCACTTACAGTTGTTATTGTAATGTAAAAATTAAGGTGAGGTTAAAAGAAGTATTTAAACCTTTTTAGAGTGTGATTAGTCATGCTTTGAATGTAGTGCAGCTAATCATTTGCTTAAAGGTAGACACATGCCTTAAATGACTTGATACAATGGGAAATTAATTAAAATTAATTCAGAGATTATAAGTAAAATAAATTGAACAGAATTACTTACAAAAGCATTGGTGGAAGTAACAGGAGGACCTGTCAGTTCTGTCCTGGTCCACCAAATGAGACTCAGGCAGCAAACTGTGTTCTGTGAATAGGGGTAAGACATAGATGCACACACTGTTAGTCGTGAAAGTGAACTCAGCACTTATTCCTACAATACTTCTCCTTTTCTGTACGGATCTGCATATGGAGGACTGAGTCTTTGAATACAGAGAAGCTCCACAGACTCTCTACTGCTTTTGACAGCAGATGTTGTATCAGCCAACTGCATCTCATGCGTGAAACCCAGGAGCAGAGAAGAGGCCTTGTTGCTTCTTACTTGTTACTGTATGCATATTTTCAGCATAGAGGAGAAACTGTAGGGGCATATATATGATACAGGTGTCAAACCAGTGTGACTAATGCTCAGGGCACAAGAGCTGGCAGTTTTGAAGAGAGGTGGAATAATCTGGAAGTGGGTGTGATAAAACAACCAGATGATGGCATACAAAGACACACAATGTCTCCACTGGAAGTGAGAAGTGATACTAGTTTTCAGTAGGGATGCTAGACTAGTGACTTGTGGAGGGATTTGCAGGTAGAATAAAAATGTGAGTGTGATGTAAATTAAAAAAGAATATCAGAAACCCCTAAGAAATTGTAAAATGCTATTGTTACTATTCCAGATGACTACAAATGCAAATATGTCATATTACTACACTTCCTTTAATTATTCCCCACTGAAAATTATTTTAAGTCTGAAGGGAACACACAAGAGTTTAAAGTTTTCATAGAAACTATGAAATCCATTTTCTACTAACTTCACACTTATCTTCTGCCAGATGGATTTCTCACTGTTACTGCACACATTGACAAGTGAGAATGTTGTCATTTTTGAAAATGCTGATGTGAGCCCTCCTGCTTAGCCTGCAACCTGCGTGTGAAGTTACTTTTCCTGTATCTTTCAAATCGATTTCTTGCCTACCACGGTAGTGAAAAAGACAGCATGTATGAAATATACACCACACTAAAGATAGCGTTTAGCATTCCTACAGAAATGTTCTCAATTTCCATGTTTTTCCCAGTCTATATTAGAGTGAAATAATGGATTTTCACTTCTTTTTGGAGGGCGAAAGGTCTCAGCCCCAGAATGGTCATTAAACCACTTAGCAAGTTGGTATTCAGGGCTTCCAGAGGGCATGTGGGAGTCCCCAGTTCAGTTTGTTTGTTCTGCAGCCATCTGAATAAGATAGCATAGGGTACTAAACATACACCATCCACTTCCCAGATACAATCCTGAAGTATTATTCTGTGGACCAATAAAAGTACTGTCAAAAAGTGGCATGTCTCCAATAAGGATCATTAAGAGAGCCTTTTAGAACTCTTGGAGACTAAGGAATGACCTGAACTGGGCAGAGCAGTGACCTGTACCTTCAGCCTGTTGTCTCCCTAGCAAAAACCTTGCAAATCACTGCATAATCCAAAATGAACTTCATAAAGAAATGTATTTAATTAAAATATTCCTAACTGAATCCAGCATTTAGTATGGACCACAGCTGTGTTTCAGCTATGTTTTTAAAACCTGCTAACAATTATGTCAGTTATATTTCTGAGATGATTACAGAGGTTTTGAGAGATATTTTAAACACAGTATTGTGTATCGACTATGAGCTGCACAAGCTGGTACCAGAATAGTTCTCAGGACAGTGAATTTTGAGGAAAAAATGTGCATTGCTGTAATTCAGTCAGACTAACCCCTGATATCTTCAGTTTGTCAAGAAAATATCCTTAATATAATTTGACAGTAAATAATTCAGATAGCTTAGCAGTAGATGAATTAGTTTGGTGGCACAATATGCAGGATGTTGCTTGCCTTAAAATTTGATGTACAGCATTTCATTGACATTACACACCACATGTAACAATCCCACTGTAACTCAGAGTGAAAAAGCAAACAAAATCCTTTTTATTTCCTTTTTTTTAATATGTGAAACCTATCTATGTGCAAAGTGCCAAGTAAATGGGAATAAAAACTATCTAGAAGGAAGAACAGATGTTCCGCTTTCCAGTCTTGACTCTCTCTCCCACAGGTTGTGTTCAGTCACTTCTGCCTGCCTGCTCCAAATATCCCTTTCCACTACAAGCCCTCTGTCACGTTTGTCTCTGTATTCCCATCCTCCTGCCTTTTCTGGTCTGGCCTTTTCCTTTCTTCTCGCTGGAGGACCACCTCCCACTATTTCCATCTCTAACCTATAACTTTTTACAGTAACTATAATCAGAATCAAACCAGGTTTAATAATATAATCATATGAATTTATATTGTGATTATAATATAATATTGTGATTAATATTGTGTGTAATATAATATTGTGTATAATATAATATTGTGACTATAATATAATAATTTATATTATATTATAATAATTAAATTATAATAATATAATCTCTATAATCAGAGCCAATCACAGCCACTCAGGTAAAAATCTTTTTGAGTGTATTCTTCAACACAAGACAAGCCATAAAGGAAGTAAAAAATTAACATTTACAGAAAATATTTTGTGTAAACAGACTTCCCCAGTAATAACAATTTACTAATGTTTTTTATTATTTTCTGTTTCTAAGTTCTGGTAAACTTAATTGGCACTCTGTTCTAAGGTTATACATATACTTTACTGCATTTACATTGGAACTTTACTTCATTAGATCCAAGGAATACCATTCAAGATTTGGAAGATAACTTTCTCAAAGCTGATCATTTTTATTTTGGGATATCTATCCAATCAAAGCTAGTATTAAAAATGACAAGGCACATCAGAACATGTTTATGTGGTGCACAAATGTGCATGAACAACTATATTTTTATTTGGCTGAGTGAGATTAAATTACTGTATGTTTTTCTTTCAACACAACTCAACAGTGCTTTCTGAACTCACTCCTAAAGAAAACCATTAAGTGGAATATAGTAAGTGGCTGGTACTGCATGTAGACCAAAAGTCACATTCACCTAATTTCTGATTCAATTTCACTAAAGTTGAAACTATGTTAAATTCAGCCTGATTGTTGCCATGCAAAAAGTTCCAGTGCTGTTTTGCCCCAATAGATTCAGGATTATTTTATGCAGTTTGCACCTTATGCCTTGGGACAGTTAGAAAGCAGTAGCCCCTGTAGATGTGTGCTGTATTTCCAGTTTAGGTTCTCTTTTCCTTTGGATTTTTCCTTCTGTTTTAGATCACAAGCCTAAAATGTAGTAAACACCACCTGTGAAACTATCAGCAGTTTTGGTAGTCTTCTAATTTAAGGGTGTGGAGAACTAAAGAGATTTACTCTATTTAACATTAATTGTGATTTACCTATGTCATAGTTTAACTTGCATCTCCTCTGTCCTTACCACCCCAGAGACACAGTTTGCCATATCCCACGTTCAGGGAAGGAGTTGACTAAGCTCTCCATGGCAGAGATCTCAGTGTAGCCTCTGCTGCGCTGTGCCAAAGAAAAGTGTCAGGGCTGGAACTGCCCTGCCTCTGCTTCTTCCCTTGGGTTTAAATCTGACTCTCTCCTGTGGTGTCAGAAGAAACCAAAAAAAGGCATGAGAAAGGTTTCATGCTCCTATCTTTCCTTTTTCTTTGTATGTCTTCCATGTTGTAAAGTCTCATACAGGTTCCCTGTGAGCAACTCTTCCAGCCAGGCATGCCTGTGCATTCCCACAGATGCTGTGTGGCCTCCTGGCTGTTGATTAGTAGCCCTCCTGCCACAGCAGATACTTGAATTCTGTTTTTACCATGATATCAGATATGGTTATTCTCTTTTCAACCTAACTCTAGAGATAAGGAGTGTGGTGACCTCTCTGATGGCTGTTGGCATTTGTTAGAAATCCATTCCATTTTAATACTTCATGTTTTCCTCAGGCATTTGCTTCAAAAAGCATTTAGACATCTGCTTGTGGCTTTGGTGGATTTCCAACTTTCAAATCCATATGCTGAGACAGAAATAGTACTAGAGCTGAAATTGACAGGAGTTGGGTGCATTATGAGAATCCCACTAGGAACCTTTCATCATTGTTAGGTTTCTAAAAAAAAGTTTAGATCCTCTGACTTTCAAGGCTGACTTGAATCAGTACAGACTGATGAAAATCAAGTATCTAAGCACCTTAATTCTAACAAGTTTTCATTGAGGAGTGAGTATTCCAATCTATCAAGTGGCTTTGAACACTCCAAGTACTGTCTCACAAGGCTGCTTTGAGGATCAACAACACTTATAGGAAAAAAGTCATCGGAATGGCACTGGCACGTGTACGACGTCTCATTGCCAGCATGTATTACAAAAAGGTGAAAAAATATCATTCTCAAAATTTAAAAGGACAGCATAAATTAATTAAGGCAAAAATTTCTGCATATGTAGACTAATGGACCTGATAATAAGGACCAGTGTGCATTTAATTGATAGCCAGGGAAATAGGTTGCTTTGTCAATATGTAAGTTCTAATTTACATTATTAAATTTTTAATAATGTAGGCTGTGATTTACGTTGCTAGCTTTTTAATGATTTTGCCTAATCTTGAAATACACTGCTGACAAATCAGTCCACAGAATTTGTATCTCTGTGAATGCTTGCAAGGGACCAAATACCTGAGTAGAAATTCTATTTAAGTACTGCAAAAGCAAAGTGGATGAAATACTTCATATCTGGTTCTTATAAGCAGTTACTTCTCTGCTTGTCAGTATCAAGGGGCAGAAACCTACAATGGAATCTGTGTTTGATTTTGGGTGAGAAGTGATCAGTAACCACTCTGACGAGCAGCAGTGTCAAAATCTAAAAAAAAAAGAAACAATAAGGACAGTGAAGACATTGCTCCATTTGTCTGACAGCCTCCCCTCTTCTGAAAGCATATTGAAATATTTCATCCAAGGGATAGAAACTTAAAATGATCAAGAAGAGATCTTAACTATATTCAGCATTCAATGAAAGTCTCTGACTGCAGAAAAGTTGTTGAGTTCTCAATTTAATAAACAGCTTATCCTTGATTTATCTTGACAATTTTTGTATTCCTTATTCCATAAACATTTCATATCTGTTGTATCAGTCACTCCTGTGCATGCAAGAATGCTGGTTAAAGGCATAAGTGTCAATGGGAAAAGAATCTGAACAAACTTCTCCCACGATCATGAGACTCAGATGTTACAGAATTCCAGTGATTCCATTTATATTCAGTACATGGGTATCACTGAAATTATTTTTAATGCATATCTTCTGCAAAATTCCCTAACCAGAAACTAAATAATCCTTACCCTCTATGAGTTATTTACATTCTATACATTGTAGCCCTGTAGCACATTCATAGCAGTGACACATTTTTTTGAAATATCTTCTACCTTTATGCATTGCATTTGCTAAAACAGAAAGAGACATCAGTGGGAAAAATATTGTCTCAATACTGGCATTTCAAACACTGCATGCCAAAGTTGTTTGGTTTTTTTTTTCTTCTTGAAGGACAATCTGTTTCTATGAAAATGTGACACTGTCTGTCATAGAAAGGTTTACAGTCAGTAACAAACCCACCACACTGAAATCAACACTTGCTGTGAAATTTTGAAAGTGCCTGATTTTGTTTATTTGTTGCTTCATAAAATCACATAACATCATAATATTTCAAATTCAGTTCAATGTTGATATTTGCTTTCCAAAAAATGTGTTCAAAACTAGTTTTCAAATACAGAAAGAGCAAAAGGACTGATAAATTATAATAACCTACAAATATGTTGAGGCATGAGTGAAGTGTGCAGAAAAGAAGTAACAGAAAATACAAAGTCCTTGCATTCACTAAATTACTTTCACAATTAAAGCAAAGCTGGTGATAAGAATGTGATAAGAACAATTTATATGAAATGAAGATCTCAAATCAATCTATTGAGACTTATAAAGAGAGTACAGTAGAATCAGGATTTTATCTACAAAATACAAATATTCAAAATGTACTCCACAGTCCACACAAAGACGAGGTGTGCCTTACTGAACCCTATGGAAAAAATTCTTTTTGGTTTCAGTAGATTTGATTTGTCTTCTTACGGTAATGAAAAAAAATTCCCTAAACTTAAGTAATACTTGTTGCTTTTAAATGTTTACTCTAGGTTTTGGAGTTTCTTTTTTCTTTGATAAGGGTACACTGATGGTCTTTTTTTTTTTTTGATCAGTTGCTTTATTCATCAAAGAAATGAACAAAATTAATAGAGGCCAAAAAGTTTTGAGAAGTTGAAATTTTACCTTAATTAAAATAAACATTTATAAATATCTACAATGAACTCATGTTATGTAAACTGTAAAGTTGAAGCACTGATAAACAAAGAAAAGACTAGCAAAAGTCACTGTGTATCTTCTGCTGTCTTTGCACCAATTGTCTTGTGAATTACACCAATTTTAGAACAGTCCATGTACATTCCTGGACTTCATTGCTTATTCCTAATTTAGTCTTGAAATGAGAAGAGAATCAGATTCCAACTTTTGCCAATGTAAACCAGCATGCATTTGAAGCAGAAAGAACATGCAGCTATGACTTATATTGCTTAAAGTAGCAGAGCAAGTAGAATTTGACCTTTAAATTAAACTATTAAAAGCAAATAACAATTATTAATTTTCCAACTGTTATCTCTGCAAGGTTAATTTCTAAAGAGTTCTTTTGCTTTTCATTTAAATTCATTTCTGTCCTTGGTCATATACTGTAAACTTCCCTACAGAATAAAAGCTCCAAATGTAATTTATAATTACTTTTGAAACAGTCACCAATATTTTTAACATTTCTAAGCATTTATTCAATATAAATGCTGGTAGAAATAGCAGAGGTTGTAGATTGTATTACTTAGATAGTTAATCCTTTACTAAAAAGCATATATGCATAAAATGATCAATTATATTAAATCATCTAAAATAAAAAATATTTTAAATAGTTATGGTTGTATGGGTAGCATTTAATTTGGCTATTTGTATAGTTTCAATAGTATAAACACACATGTTAATATGGTGTGATCTGAAAACATTTACCCTCCTACAAAATGGGATCTTTTCACAAAAGTTTTGAAATTATTGTCTGGAATTTATACTTGAATTTTTATTTGAAGACATTTATGCTACTTACTGGTTTCTTGGTGGTAAAACATATTTGATGCTATTCAATCTGAATTTATATTCAAATATAATATATGTTCAACTTGATTTTAGCTATTTTTTGGATCATCTTTCATTCAAATTGTTTTGTTATAGCAAAAAGAAGGAACATTTTGACGTTAAAAAAAAATTTAGCTAGTGCTAACTTGAAATGATTCTTAATGATTTTTCTTCTATTTTGCATTATAGTTAGAGTAAGCACTAAATTAGAATAATGAAATAGCTCAACATACAGACATAACATAATTTTTAATGAAAAAGTTCAAAATTCTAGAATCCAGAAATGGAAACATTTTTCTGCAAAAAATCTCTCTTATAGAAGCAACATTCTCACTTATTTTTCTTACTTATTTTAGGGGAAATAAGAACATAAATTATGACATTTCCTTCTTAGGATGAGAAGAACAAAGTATGTCTGATAAGACTGAAAATGAACTAGTCCACAAAAACAAATATGGTTCCATAATGCCAAGATTTAGCTGATGATATGGAAGATGCCAGAAAATTATTTGTACTCACCTTTACCGTAGTTGGAAATACCAAGTGAAAGCATTCCTATACATACAGCAATTGTAGTTCATGTAAAACATTATGCATAAAGAAGATCAAAACTGACATATATTAGTATGTTCTACTATCAGCACTTCTATAAACAGTTCTATAAATAAGCAGAATTCTCCAGGCTGTAATTGTACTACTAAAAAAGAGGAGAAAAAGTGAGAAATTAAACACAGGAAACGTAGGAACAGAAATTAAGAAATAGGTCATTTCTCACTTGCTTAGCTATTACATCAACTTGTTACATCCTTTCAAAATACTGACTAATAGTTTGAGTGCATGGGTTAGCTTTGTTTCACAAAGTACTACTTTTGTTTTGCCACTTAGTCTATTAACTATGTAATGATGAACAGAAGGAAGAGCTTTTTTTAATATTTCCATTTACATTAAAGGTGATTAAAAACTAATTGTCTGCCATTTTCTGTAACTGTAGTTTTATGTTTTGAAAATGTGCACGACAACATACAAAATGGTTTTAAAAAAAGCATATTATCAAAGTATAGAGGATGATCCAAAGTGAAGATGAAAAGAAAAAGAAAATTAAGACAGCAATGCAATTTTACATGAACATTTGACTAGAAAATTTTCCAACTTAGTCTAAGCTTCACCTTATCCCAGAACTAGTTCAAAAACATTTTATTCTGGATGGCCGATATAGTGTCATTAGTTATGAGTAAAATTCAAACAGTTCAGAATTTGGATGCTTCTGTAAGCTAACTAAATCACTTGAGACAAGGACATGCAGTAGTATTCTCCTGAGTAAAGACTATTTTTAAGACTGCCAGAATGCCTGTTTCCTGCCAAAATAATGGACAGATTGTTCTTTCTATTTTTCATGGAACTAAGAAGATGCTCTGGATGTGATGGAGTGCTGAAAGAGTGTTACTCAAAACACTGAAGCAGAAAAAGGGTGTCAGGTGTTAGTATTTCTATTTTAAAGAAATATTTTCATAGGGGGAAATATTTTTGGGACAAAAAGACAGGAAAACAGAAAAGTAAAGTACATTCTAAAATTTTTGCTTTTCTCACCTCATGTTCAGATAATATTCCATTAAACTTCTAGAAGCAAATACTACAGTGTGCATACATGCAGATTTTATGGATTTTTAGGAATGGAAAAGAGGTCATGTATAACTTTGATTCAGATAACCTTTACAATTGTAGATCCAGACAAATTTCTGTAGTTCATGCTAAGGTATCTATTTAAAAATATGGAGAAAAAAAAAAGTGTTCAGGATTCGCTTCATCCAGTGCTTCCCAAGCACTGGTCTAAAAGTGTTATAGGAAGCCCACAAAATTATTAAAACAAAATTCCCCAACCAAACCCACATATGTATACTTCCACATGTGCAACTAACTAACTAACCAACTACAACTGGGGAAAATCAAACTAATAAACAAATATTTAAAGTTATGCCTAAGTGTTAGGTGGTTCTTTGTAAAAGTGAGTTCTGTATATGAAGAATACAAAGGTTTTGGAAACCACTATGTCAATACTACACCACATGGTAAGGTGGTAAACTCTTAAAAAAATGTATATACAACCATAGAATTTAAAAGTGTAGAACAAATACTGCTCTAGTTCACTCTCCTGACCCTAATACTCCTTCATCTATACTGCCTAACTTCAGGAATATAGCATCCCAGTACAAGTTCTGTTGTTTTCAGTCCTTTGCCCTCTTGAATAATGAGGTTATAATGTTTTCTGTCAGCAGTAAAGTAGATTTATACAGAAAAATACTTCAGAAATTCTTGACTGAAAATTAAAAAACCACCAACAACAGAAGATCAGGAACCACAAAGGCATTTAAAACAAAATTTAATAGCTAAAATCATTCTGTTCTCTTTCAGTAACATGATCTCTTGTGTACAGTTCTACAGCAAAATATTTGGGTGCAGTTTAGAAATGAACTTGAGTTATTTCTTTTAAACTGAAATAAGGCTCCCAACTACAGGGGCAGTTGACTGAAACTTCACTTTTGATATTATTCCTCTGAGACTGTAACAGTGTAAAATCTGTCATTGAAGAACAACAACAGCTATGAAAATCCAGACCAAAACTCATCTCTAGTTTGTTGCCTCCTATTTTTGACATTCTAGTTTACCCTTCAAAAAAACAGGTGAGATCTGTGTTGGAGAAAGAATGTTTTGTCTTTTTTTATCCTTTATGATTGTCTGTGCATGTCTTAAAAATAGTTTTCCTTTGGGTATACCTAGCAATCCTTTTTCTCAAAATAAGAAACCAAATTGAGAAAATAATTTATTTAAGAAGGGGGGTTCTTTCCAGTCATAGGCTGGGGTCAGGTCTTAATCTCTGCCCAATTCTATGGTGATCCTTAAGTGCCTGTGGTATTACAATTTGTATGCTATGCAGCTTTACATACTCCTGCCTTTTGGTGGCCAGATGCTTCTTTTATTGTGAAGAAAGTGTAATATTTCTCATGGTAAGAATTTGTTGGGGTGAATATATCAAGAGGCAAGTGGTTGGTTGGTTTAGTTTAAGCTGTCATGTGGCTATGTATTTACCATAGGGTCACCCATTGAAAACCCTGATTTAGAAAATGTTACCTGAGTATATAAAGACAAAAATAGGTTCCCATAAAATAAATGTTCTTTCATTTTTCTCATAAAGGTATACTGTTTTTCCCATTATTGTGTCTGTATAATTCATCTTTGCTTGTTATTTCTGTATGAATTTTGGTTCAAGCCAGTTTGGAAAGGCTTCTAAACTAGGGAATTTCTGTGTGCTTCCCTTCTTCTCCTTAATAAGCACACTTGTTCCTTAATGATTTTAAGACTTATTCATGCAAATGTTGAGTTTAAGATTTTCAGATTACCTTGCTGGAGTTGCTGGAAACAGATAAGCCTCTCTTTTATTAAATTTGAGCAGGGTTTCCTCATCTCCAACGACCTCTCCATCTACACTGCTATCAAATTTTCAGCTATTTCTGGCTGTAATATTTTTGGTCATGTCTGTTGATGGTGATCACTCTAAGCACAAATTGTTTACCAACTGTCTGATATAATAATGATATGAGCCATTTATTTCCATGCAAATCCAAATTAATCAAGTAGATTTAGAATTTTGTTACAATATGTCATGGCTTAACCCCAGCCGGCAACTAAGCACCTCACATCCACTCCCTCACTCCCCCCAGTGGGATGGGGAAGAGAATCAGAACAGTAAAAGTGAGAAAACTCATGAGTTGAGATAAAGACAGTTTAATAAGTAATAAGTAAAGAAAAACGTTGCACGCGCAAGCAAAGCAAAACAAGGAATTCATTCATTACATTGGCAGGCAGGTGTTCAGCCACCTCCAGGAAAGCAGGGCTCCATCATGCATAATAGTTACTTGGGAAGACAAACACCATTACTCAGAACATCCCCCGCTTCCTTCTTCTTCCCCCTGCTTTATACATTGAGCATGATGTCATATGGTATGGAATAGCCCTTTGGTCCGTTGTGGTCAGCTGTTCCAGTCGTGTCCCCTACCAACTTCTTGTGCACCCCCAGCCTACTCGCTGGTGGGGTGGTGTGAGAGGCAGGAAGGGCCTTGGCTCTGTGTAAGCACTGCTCAGCAGTAACGAAAACACCCCTGTATTATCAACACTGTTTCCAGCACAAATCCCAAACAGAACTCCATACTAGCTACTGTGAAGAAAATTAACTCTACCCCATCCAAAACCAGCACACAATACAATCACTTTTCCATGACTACAAGTTACCTCAAGAAGTGGAAAATTTACTGATTTTTTTAAAGGTTAAGATTCAGATAACTTATTTTTAAGGATTAAGGAATTTCACATAGCGTCTTAAATAGCTACTTGCTTTTCACTGGGCATAAATGAATTGACTTCCACTCAAATAGGGTGCTTCCAATGGAAAGCCAAGAAATGTTATTTTAAGTGCACCCGTGAGCCTATTACATTCTACTAACAATGAAAGTAATGGTAATAAAATCCACCTGACAAACGAACGTGGTATTTATTCAGATGTCACAGGTTTCTACCTCACATTATAGTTTGTGAAATAAATATTTATCACAGATATATTTCTGTCTCTATATGCATGGGTATGCCCTCTGCCTAGTGTAAATCAGTGATAGATAATATCACCTGAAAGTTTCATAGAGCTGACAAAAACTGCCAGTTTACCACAGTATTGACACGTATCATGTGCCATATTCAGATGAACAATGAACAGGATCTGTGGGAACTGCAACAAGAAACGGTATTGTCTTTCCCCACCTGGTCCTCACGAATGTGGTCCCAATAGAAAGCAGATATGTGATCCTTGAGTCCTGAATGGTGGGCGATGCACTATGGGGGCTTTAAGACCTTTTTCTGTACTCATCTGGGATCTGTGGCTCCCTTTCCTTCAGTAGCCCTTCTCCACGCACTCCCTGACTTCACGTAATGTCTGCTGTGCTCACACGCCTGGCAGCTCTGTCCTGCTGTCACAGGGAATGCCAGAAGAGCACATACAAACTCCAGTCCCTTATTGTCAACACTGCTGGTGTCTCCATGCCAACTAGTCTCTGCACTGCTGGTCTGCAGAAATTACTTTCATAGCAATACACATACACTAAGGACAATCTACATAGCTTTTGAAATAGGAACGGGAAAGGAAACAGGAACAAGAAGAGATCACTTTCAAAGAGACAGTGGGGCTGGGCTGGTCCACATGGACAAGAGTTGTCCCAACACACAGAAAAACACAAAGTTTGGGATTTGGGATACTACAGCAGCCCTGGAAACCAACAAATATGCTTTTTGGTGCTGCACATTTTTGGAAGTCAACACAGTGTGGTAGCAGGTCTCCAGCACTGCCAACTTGCTAGCAAATATTGGCAAACAGTTAAAGCTGCTCCATTCAAACTAAATAGTAAATAAATTTACTTTGGCATTCCTTCCCAATATTTTGATTTTCTTTACACATTTTATTTATGCATCGGTACTACAAAACTGCATGGGGTGTTTAAACTTTAAAACATACTATGCTAATCTTTCAAAAAGATTTCATTAACTGGCATACTGTAAATTAATAATTTCATACAGTTCAAAATACTGCTATTAAATGGTCTTTCAACACATGATATAGTGTCCTGCAGAGTATCAGCAGTAGAAAATGTATCCTTAATGGCATGTACATTAAATTTATAGGATTACAGTATTTGCTTTGCGAATTTAGTCTTTATGTCTGTCTGTCAGCCTTTCAACAAGAACAATGTAATTTCTACACATGATTGTTCTTTGTTTTGGTTTAGAAAGACAAGAACAATTCACATTTAGATTTCCAGAAGTATTTCAGTGAGGCTATGTTTCTATTTCATTTAGGGACTGTAGCATCAGTTCATAAGCATCTACTCTGTGTGCCATTATAAAATCTACTTTATCCTAACATTTTAGCATACATTTAATTGCCATTTCATTTAAAGTAATTTCTTACAGAAAAGGGCTATAAAATTTAACAGGCAATGATAACTTTCTTAGTTTCAGTTAACCAAGACATGAAATTTGAATTTAATTCCTGATATATAATTAATTGTCCTTGAAACTGGAGAAAGAAAGGTAAGACACAGGGAAAAAGATTTTAAGGTAGTATGACTTAATTGTATTTAATGTCTGGGAAATATCAGGCAGTAAGCCAATCAGTGTAGGTCATTCCTCCTTTATAGCTTTACCCAAGGCAGGTCTCTGCTGCCACATAGCCTACTTCATCTTCCATCTCATGAGATACAAGAGCTGTAGCTGAGCACCTATTTCTCTCATATCATATAAGGTTGAAGGGAGAAGGAACAGGTTATGGATCTTTTGGAATATGCTTTCGCTGGCTCCTAAGAACAATGCTTTTCTGTTATCTTAAAATCATTTATTTATATGCCTCATAATTGAGTTATTGGTCACTGTACTTCCACATTCCCTTCCAAGACGTTTGAGGAAGTCAAGACATTTCGGGAGACCAGCTTGGCTAAACAGGAATGTCATGACTCAGCTCCAATGCAAAAAGCAGTCTACAGGTGGTGGAAGCAGGGACAGGCTACAAAAGAGGAATTTAAAAGCATTGCCCAGGTCACACAGGAATGGTGTCAGGAAAGCCAAAGCTCAGATGGAATTGAGACTTGCAAGGGACACTGAAGGCAACAAGAGGACCTTCTACCTCTGCATTAGTTCAAAAGTCTGAATAAGGAAAATAGAGGCCCAGTGAGGACGGTGATTTAGTGGCAGTGAGCACAGACAAGGCTGAGGGACTCAGTGCCTTCCTTGCCTGAGCTTTTGCTGGCAAGGTCTCACAGGTGTCTGTGATTAGAGGCAGGATTCAAGGAGGAGAATGACCAGCCATGGATGAGAATTCAATCAGGGATTACTGGAGAGATTTCAACTCATGCAAGACCCCCATAGTTGACTCCAAGAAGGATGTCCAATGTCCTTACAAGGTCTCTCTCTATCATCTTTGAAAGATTGTGGAGATTGGAGAGACCACTGACAACTAGGGAAAGGCAAATGCTGCACCCATCTTCAAAAATGGACAACAGGATGATCCAGGAAACAAGAGGCTAATCAGTCTCATTTTAGGCCCTAGGAAAATCATGGAGCGAGTGTGTGTGTGCATGTGATTGGGATATCCTTCAGACACCATTCTTGGCCTTCAGCGAGTAAAAAATATCTTAGGGGGATGTTTTTAATGAACAATTGTAATAGCAGCAAAAATTTATTTGGCTCCCACATAAATAACTGATAGCTTTCCCATAGCTGTCATTGGCACACTAAGGAGGAGACCCAAAATAAAATTACTTAGTCATTTTACTTATAAACCTGAAAGGTACTTTTGCTTTTTGGTCTTACTAGTCACCTGTTTCATTAAAGAGCAGCAGATGGATTCACACCCTGGGAGTTCCTTTGCTCTTAAAATAATCACAGAAACTTTTCAAGGAATTTTTCACTTCAAATATTTCTAATAAAAGTTGTTCAAAACAACACTATTACTCAGTTACATATGTGCAGACAGACACAGAAACCTTCACAGAAACATTTTTGTTAGTTTTTTAACTCAAATGGAATACAAAGTCTTCAGGATTATGCAAATAAATAAAATGATGGATTTCTCTGCTTTCTTAAAATGAATAAACCATAATTTTGTTTTCCTTTCAACTTACCGTGAATTTAGTGCATAACAAATAGGAAAAATAAAGTTTGAAAGTCTGATTTAGTCAATTGGGTTTTTTCCAACTAATGTTTTTTCCTTGTATGTTTGTTTTTATTCTCTGTGTAAAAAACAGGATTTCAACCAACAGTATTTTTTTTTTATAAGAGGTTTTGATTCTGTCAATGTTCTAATTTTTGGTAAAACTTTGAACAATTTTTTTTTAAATGCATCTCAGAGTTTGAGTTTAATCCTCCCTAACTTTTCTTTTCATGAACTACAGCATTCTTCCTCATCAGATTAAACAAAAAAATCAAGGTTTTTCTAAACAGTTGTAACAAAATAAAACAAGAAGTGTTTACTTTAAAAAGGTTGAAAAAATATGAAAAACACAAGTAACAAAGACTTTTCAATCAGTTCTTATTTGTCAATGTCCTTGAAGAGTTTAGTCCGTTCATTGGTTTTACGCTTGATCAATGTATCAAAACTAAACATCATTAATGTACTATGACAGTTAATTCCAGACCAGTTTATTTTTCCTCCATTGACCTTACCAAAGTTACTGGCTTCTGCTCTGATGTTCAGACACATGAGAAAAATGTATCAGTGGATAACAGAATAGACAATGTTTCGTGAAGACACTCCTATAGCTGTCACACTTGCAGCTCAGAAATGGCACTATTTTGCCTACTCTCTCTGTATTCCTGCTTGCTTCATTAATGACAATGAACAGTTGCCCCATTCTCTATAAAACAGCTTTCACATGGATAGAACAATAGAGCTTTAACAACCGATAAATAACTGCAGAGATTAAACCAAGCTGCAAGTAGTATAAGCCCATTAAGCAAGTCCATAGCACCAATATAATAAGATTTTGTGTAACAGTTATAGGTCAGAGAATGACTGTCATGAGAATAATTTTAAAACCATGAGAGTTACTGTAATAGGTTTTTTGGATGGGGGAAAATCTTTTGGTGTTTTATAAGACAGTAACAGCATTTTAACACAGATTTACAAGTACTTGACGTGTCCTGCATATTTTCCAAATTAATTGAATTTATAATGTCAGATTATAGCTATGAATTTAATATAAAAGTGTTATAAGAACAGACACAGAGCTAAGAAATTATTAAGCACATGAGCAAGGTATTGACTGGACAGTTTTACACTATGTCAGATTTTTAACAATGGGCTGAGGTCCCGAGAGTTAAGATATCTGTAATTCATCAGCAACAAAAACAAATGGGAAGATAGGTACCAGCTGCCTTCTGATCAGAGAGAAAAAACTGCTTCACTAGGAGAGCTGCGGTAAGCAACTTGCTCTTCAGATTTGAGAGCTGTGACAAAGAAAAGCTCTCCAAGTGTGAGAGCTCACTGCTATTAACCTCGTAGGCCTGGAATGAGAAGCAATTCAAGTTAGCCACCTATAAAAAATGTCAAGCTGCTCCAGTCAGGGGAGGCAAATCAATTGGAATGATAATACAGAGATCATGTTTTGAATGGTGTTACATTATTTCATTGCATGTCTGTGACTGTATGTGAGTCAAGTGGAAAAGAAAATGAGTGAAGGCTGAGTAGATCTGAGAAGCATGGAATAAATCTCTAAAGAGCATATCTAAACTATTACCCTCCCGTGGGCATCAAAAAGGGTTACAGATGAGTGAAAACTCATACAAAATGCAAATGTCTGACATTTTTCTGCATATAAATTTTTTCATTAGCTGATAGTATGGGCATTCGGTGAAGTGTAAAAAACAGGGGAGGAATAACCCTTGGAATTAATAGAATTTCAGTGCTCTTATCTAATTGTTTCTCTGTTATTTTCAACCAAAAATAAGTTTAAGTAAGACAAGTAGATTGTAGGAAATTTTCCTCTGTTTTGTTTTCCCCTCTCTTCCCCCTTCTCTGTCCCCACATGATATGGAGTACCTTTCAGACTGCGTATCGCTCAAGAGAATACATCTTTCCTCTTAAGAGGGTCAATCTCCACAACTCGTTTGGATTAAGAAAAAAATGTTCTTCACAGAAAGAGACATTTTTATTTCATTTCTTGTGGAAACTGGAGGTTCTGTGTGAAGGGACTGCCTTACAGAAGAATGTAATTCTGAAGGAATAGAGTCTCTGTTATGGGATTCCTCTATGATATAAGACACCTCATGTAAAATGTTTTCACAGGTGGCCACTATTTAATTTGAGGTTCCTGGGGTATAACTTACAGAAATACAGTGTACTCTTATCTTTGATGTTGGTCACTGAAAATTCTGCTCTGAACACAAAGTACTATATAATGCTACTATGGACCTTTTGTGTTCAAAATCATTAGAAACTTTTAACAATTTGAGCTTTAAACTCTCTTTGATTTAATTCCTCTTTTATAGAAAATTGGGATAATAATTCTTCACCTTACATGGGTGTTCTGAAGATAAGTTTTGGAAAGGAATAAGAACATTGACGTTGAAGCACCTGAGAAAGAGTCATTAAAAAAATCCCATAACAAACACCACAAAAAACCAAACCCACAGTTATTTTGTATTTTGTGGTGATTTTATATGAAGCCAAGATGGTAATACATAGGAAATATATGAAGAGAATAAAGATAAATACTGAAAAATAGTTATTCTGTGAAAGATACAGTGTGAAATATACTATGGAAATGGATCATTAAAGATGTATCGGTATTGAGAAAATATATGCAAACAGATACATGAAATTATGTTAAATTTTCTCTAACTTTTGAGTTCTTGATTGTCAGCATTCTAGTAATTTTAATTATTTTATTTTAATTTTTGGAAATCTGTATTAGAAGGTATCTAAAGATAGGTAGCAAAGTGCTGCACAAAAATTTTGAGGCTATTGTTTTAATAGGTGGGATATAATTTCAAGCAATTCGTAATAGATGTTGCTGTTGTTAAGTATTTTGCATACATTTGCACAAGACTGCAATAAAAAATAAAGTTCATTTATAAAATAAAAATACACAGATAAGCCTTAAATCAAGCCACCCATTACGAGCACTGAGTTTATTTTTACATGCTTGGTTATTCAGGTATCCAACGGATAGTTTAATAGTCGTTCAGGAATAATTTATTCAGTTAGACATAAACTTAATAAGCAGTGAGTTAAAATTGTTGTACAGACTGTTAATAGTCATTTGAGGGAGAGGAATAAAGCAATGAAGCAAACCAAAGTGATAATCTGTGACAAGTCAAGTCCCTTAAAATGACAAAAAAGACAAAGTGTTTCGGACAGAGTACTTGAAATACCAAGTCTGTCATCAGTATTACTAATGTGCCATGTGTAGTTGTTACAGAAAGGCAGAAATAGTCTTTATAAATACATTCTAAATCTAGTAGAGTTGTTACTCCTAAGTACATATATAAGTGGTTTATCACAGAATAACAGAATGGTTGAGGTTGGAAGGGACCTCTGGAGGTCATCTGGTCCAACACCTCTACTCAAGCAGAGCCACCTACAACCAGTTGCCCAGGTCCATTTCTAGATGGCTTTTGAATATCTCCAAGGTGGGAGACTCCACAACCTCCCAGGGCAGACTGTTCCAGTGCTCGGTCACCCTCACAGTAAAAAAGTGTTTCCTGATAGATGGAGCCCCCTGTGTTTCAGTTTGTGCCCATTGCTTCTTGTCCTGTCACTGGACGCCACTGAAAAGAGCCTGGCTCCATCCAGTTTGCACCTTCCCTTTAGGTATTTGTGCACATTGGTAAGATTCCCCTGTGCCTTCCCTTCTCCAGGTTGAACAGTCCCAGGTCTCTCAGCCTTTCCTCGTATGAGTGATGCTCCTGGCCTTTAATGATCCTTATGGCCTTATGCTGGATGCAGCACTCCTGGTGCAGCCTCACCAGTGCTGGGTAGAGGGGAAGGATGATCTCCCTCGACCTGCTGGCAACACTTCTAATGAAGCTCAGGATACTATTTACCTTCTTTGCCACAAGGGCACCTTTCTGGCTCATGTTCAACTTGATGTCCACCAGGACCCCCAGGTCCTTTTCTGCAAAGCTGCTTTCCAGCTGGGCGCCTTATCAGGTGGTCTGCAACATTTATCAAAGTACTGTGATGAAGAAGACCATTCAACACAAAAGTAGTAATCTAATAAATAATGAAAATGACAGTAGATATAAACTTAAGTCCAAGGAAGGAGAAAAGACCCACCTTCCTGAATGGCAGCATAAACCAAATTACAAATAAAACCACCTGTGTGAAGACAGAAATGCCATCACAAAATTCATTATGCTTAATTTCTTATCCCCAGAGCTTGGAGGAAGTTTATATTAAGTATAGCCTAGAATTACACATGCTTGGTTTGTATTTCCCTCTGTTTTCAATTTAGTCATCATGACCTTGACAATGTTTTATTAGAATGAATGTGGGTTATTTTCACCAAAAGGTTGTTTTCTGCCATTCAGAGAAAATTCAGGAGAAAATGGAAAATACCAAATGAAGTATTTTTTGTTTCTTTGGAAATACAAAGCTAAACTTAAAGTTATGTGTGTGGGTGTATTAAAGCAAAATCCCAGGAAGCCTGAAAGCCAGTACAGTTCAAGCACCAAATTCAGATAATCCTAGTTACCTATCTACCTTCGGGCATTAAATTCTGTTTATCCTACCCCACCATTGCTCTAGTCTCTCTGCTCTGAATCTACTTTATGTAAACATTGCTGAACATAACACTTCACAAAAGTTCGTCTGAGCTTTTATAGTTGCATTAATTAAGCCTTTTCTACTGAAATGCCTCATTCAGCACATCTTAGAATTGTTTGCTCATTTAGGCTGCGTCATATTCACAGATCACAGTCACCCTGCTATCAGTGAGTATTCCCTGGAACAGCTTCAACTCAGTACCCTGGTGGTGCTAAGTTTTTGGTTTTCCCATTAGTTCCTGTCCAAGACCTATTTTGTGCTATTTCATTTTGTTTAACTTCTGCTCCTCTAATCTTCAAGATTGTCTGCATTACATATGTTATTAAACCTACTTTCCACGTCTGGGAAGTATTAAAGGCATCATATTACTCTTAAAAGAAATGGTTGGTGAGATTAAAATACTAAGAAAACCACTCTGTGTGGGAGACATGTAAATGTGCTTGTGTGTCTAATGTCAAGTCTTGGGGATAACTGCTCTAAAGAAAGGGATAGCCAGGTGAAGTTTAATAGCTGAGATATGCACTGAATCAACAGACTGTGTGACTCATCCTTCTAATGATAATTCCGGCCTTATCTCTGTAAGTGCTGCATCCTGTTGAGTACTGCATCCAGCTCTGGGGCCCCCAGCACAAGAAAGACATGGATCTGTTAGGGCGGGTCCAGAGGAGGGCCACAAAAATAATCAGAGGGAGGGAACCTCTCCTGTGAAGGAAGGCTGAGGGAGTTGGGGCTGTTCAGCCTGGAGAAGAGAAGGCTCCTGGGAAACCTGATTGTGGCCTTTCAATACTTAAAGGGGACTTATAAGAAAGACAGAGAGAGACTTTTTACCAGGGCCTGTAGTGACAGGATAAGGGGTAATGATTTATAACTAAAAGAGGGTAGATTCAGATTAGCTATAAGGAAGAAATTCTTTACTATAAGGTAGTGAGACACTGGAACAGGTTGCCCAGATAAGTTGTGGATGCCCCCTCCCCAGAAGTGTTCAAGGCCAGGTTGGATGGGGCTTTGAGCAACCTGGTCTAGTGAAAGATGTCCCTGACCACAGCAGGGAGGTTGGACTAGATGATGTTTGAGGTCCCTTCAAACCCAAACCATTCTGTGATTCTATGATTCTCTGATTCTATGAAAACCTGTGAAGCTATGAAAACTGGAAACATGATGAGACAGATCTACAATTTGTAAATGTTATATTTAGAAGTGAACATCACCCCATGCCCAAAAATATTGTTATAATGAAAGGTAATATAAACAATATTCCCAAACATAAAATCAGAAACAAGACTGTGTAAATATGTAATAAATTAGTCTATTTCATCTATTTTTATATATACCTACATGTATATATATATATATATATGAAATGATGAGCAAAATTGTACAAGCTCAACAGTATAGCTTGTACCATAGCGATGATATGGCCCAGATTTCTATGTGAACATGAAGAAATCAGCGAAATTCAATGTAAAAAATGTGAAATAAGAATAAGAGAATGGACCATACTGAGGAACAGAAAAGTAGTTGTCTTATTTGAATAGAAGAGAATGTTCTAAATTGAAAAAGGCTAAAGTAACCTTATGAGTCTATGAAACCTTAAAAAGCAGTTATAGACTCAAGCTATACTAAGGAACATACAGGTTAAATACCAGGGGAGAGAGTCTCTATGACTGTTAGGACACTCAAGTAATGGAACAAGCTGCCATGGGAGGATGTGAAATCATCTTTGTAGGGGATAATAAAAGCTAAATGGCATCCACATATCCCAAATATTGCTGAGAGGTGCAACATGAGTTTTCCAAAATAAAATATGAGACACTCAAAGTGATCACTCAAAGATTTTTAATACAAAATTATTCTGTGCACTCTACATGACTCTCATCCCCACCCTCAAAACAGGCAACCACACAGATGAGTTGCTTCATTTCCAACTTGACTCACACTTTAAAGGGAGCTACCTTTTCCAGAAGCTTTCATTATTCCTACACCAGAATTTGCAGTACATATTTTGTGGCTTATATCAGACAAACTGGCAAACTGAGATGCAAAATGTGGCCCTTTTTTCATGAAATCAGGTTGGCCAGTTTTACACTAGAAACTAAGAAATAAAAAAACAGAGACAATTTTAAAATACCATCATTTTTAGTAGATAGGTAGTTCTGTTGTATGCATTTTAAAATACTTGTTAATTAAGAAGTAAAACAAAACCTTTACTCATGTTATTCTTATAAATAAGTTATAATACAAAATAAAAACAGAATTGTTTTTCATCATTAATGCTTTCTTTTTCAGTCAGTATACCGTAAAAATACTGACAAAATTGACTAGTCACCTTCCCTTATGTATTATAGACAGCTTTGTGTTAGCTTTAATTTCACAACTTCTGCATTATTAAACATAGTGAGTAATATTTGCACAACAATTTCCTTTAAGTCTTTAATTTCTTTGTTTCCCCTCGCCTCCTATCATGAAATCTCAGAAATTCTGTGTAAATCAGGTTTTCTGAAAAAGTTGTTTACAAGTAAGCACTATTGTCCCTTTCTCTTGTCGTGGTTTAACCCCAGCCAGCAACTAAGCACCACACAGCTGCTTGCTCATTCCCCCCCAGTGGGACAGGGGAGAGAATCAGAAGAGTAAAAGTGAGAAAACCCATGGGTTGAGATAAAGACAATTTAATGGGCAAAGCAAAAGCCACGCACGCAAGCAAAGCAAAGCAAGGAATTCATTCACTACTTCCCATGGGCAGGCAGGTGTTCAGCCATCTCCAGGAAAGCAGGGCTCCATCACACGTAACGGTTACTTGGGAAAGCAAATGCCATCACTCCGAACGTCCCCCCTTCCTTCTTTTTCCCCAGCTTTATATACTGAGCATGATGTCATATGGTATGGAATAGCCCTTTGGTCAGTTTGGATCAACTATCTTAGCTGCCTCCCCTCCCAACTCCTTGTGCACCTGGGAAAGCATGGGAAGCTGAAAAGTCCTTGACTAGTGCAGCAACAACTAAAACATCAGTGTGTTATCAACACTGTTTCCAGCACAAATCCAAAACATAGCCCCATACCAGCTACTATAAAGAAAATTAACTCTATCCCAGACAAAACTAGCACACCTCTCCAGAAACAGAAAGGTAGAGAGTGTCTAGGAAGCTGTTTTGTTTGGGTTTTTTGTTTTGTTTTGTTTTCGTTTTTACCTTTTCTTTTCAAATTTAATCATCTCTTGATAGCTGTAGCTCCTTAGTGGTAGGCAGGTTTTTTAGACCACCCACATTTGATATTCCCTTCCTCTCAGGTAAGATCGATGGTTAAATAGACAATGCAATCTATGCAGTCCTATTCATAGTGTCTTGGTTTTGGTGACTTTCCTTTGCTTCCAAGGAACACAATGATCTTGTCAGCTTCTTCCACTTAAAAGAGGAACAAGAGTAAAGTGGTTAGTCTTAACAGTGTACCCAGTCATTGAAAAATTGAGAATATTAAGATTTACCATCATTACTTTAAGTAGAATCCCACTTTGATAATTTATGTTCCAATTTATCTTAACATGAAACATATTTCTGTGTTTTTTCCTTTCTTCTTCTGAAAAACATCATTGCTTGCAATACTTATACTACAGAATGAACAAAGTTTCTGTAGATTGAAAAAAGGCATTTGTTTGCACGCAGTTTTTTCACTCAATGGCATTTGACTGTCTATTCTTTATTTTTCTCTTTTCTGAGGTTTCCATTCTAACTTTATTCACCTCTTCCCACAGAGGGAAAACTGATGTCTTCCCAGAACAAAATTGCTTCCCTAATCTTTCTCTGTTTTCCTGTCTCATACTGAAATATGTCTTTCTTTCCCTCCTCTCAAGTACATCACACTTCCTTATTGATCAAACTACATTTCTGAACCCATGCAAAAATTATAAAAGAAATTAAAGAAAAGACAAAGTGCAAAGAACTGTATTAACACAACTGAAATAGAGAAGCTGGAGAAAGGAGATAAAGAAAAAATAAAACAACAAAAATATATGACAGCAATATAAGTCACACAGAAAGTAAGAATGAAGATGTATTAAAGAACAGAGAAGTTGGAAATATGGCAGCTGGAAAAGGTCATAGGAGCTATGGGCAATTTAAACACCCTTTAACATTCTTAATGGAGTGCAGGCACACCAAGGTGGTGGAGCTGCAACCTGAGAGAAACAACTGCTGTCTAATTTGATCCTTCCAGGTAATTATTCAAAAGTTATTAGTTGTCATCCCTGGGGAGCCTGTAAGCCTGCCCAATAGAATGTAAGGGAAACATAAAACACATGCTTCACAGTGACTCTTTTTAACTTGGAAGCTATTTTTTTTCCTTCTTATGTCCTTTGTCACTTCACAATCTTGTTCCTTCAACAGTGTGTATGAGTATGAGAAAGTATGAGAAAGTTTTGGGGACAAGGAAGGAGGATTTGGGTTATTGCTTTATTAATGATCAATATTAAAGAATTAGTGAAGCTTCATTATATACTAGATCAAAAATTTAATGATAAAACATACCCCACATTAGTATTTTAAGAAGAATAATGCAGTTAGCCAAATCATAATATAAAAACAATTATAAAAATAAGGGTTGTGGAATTAATTCTGGAAACCTCAAAACTTATGGTAATTTAGACATTCAGCAGGGTGGACTCAGCAGGGGGTGTTCACTGGTCCATAGGACTTCCCATAAAGTCTGCTTATTACTTTATATCAACAGACTTCCAGCTTCGGCTCAAAATAGTGTACACACTTAGAAATGAAGCTTAGGATTTGTGCTGGGAGCCTTCATGAATCTGCTGGCAGTGCTCATCCAGTCAGTTTGGAAGTGACTTTGTAAAGCTGCACAATGTGTATGACAATGCCTTGGCTGACTTTCTCCATCTGCCTTAATGCTCACAGGAAAGTCCTTTTGCTTGTGTCTTCCATGCAATGATCCTCTGGTTGCTGTTTTGTTTTAATTTATTTTTATTTTGGGCAAAGGTTGATACCAAGCAGCAATTTAACTAGCCTCTGAACTTCTCTCTTTTAAACATCCTGTTCCTTATACCTGTTTATCCTTTTCAGATCTTAGATTACAGAATCCCTTGAAAGTCCTATGTACTTACATACACCCATTTCTGGGCAGAAACCAGAAACAAACGTATTCGTATGTGGCTGTCCTTTAGATAAAAAATACATAGTGTTCAACAATTGTTTGAAGGGAAATTGCTTCTGTATAACTTAGTGGAACTTGAAGACCATAAGAGAGCTGTACAGAAAATACACGTGTACTTTAATTTTTTAGAGCAGACTATGTTTTCCTTGTTGAAGAATGAATGTCAGTGTACTGAAGTTGAAGAGCCAGTGTTAGGGAGTTACAGTCAAAAGAGAAGCAAAGTTAAAATTCCCAGTGTTGGGATTAATCTTCTTTAGAACAATATTTCAGTCATGTTAGGCAGAAGAATTAAAAAAGGAACTCCTTCCCCTTTTTTAAATTTCTACTCGTATTTTCAACTGACCAGTGAATTACCTCTTAGGAGTTTAAATGCTGCAGTTGACTACCATAGACATCTGTGTAGGTGGAGAAAAGGACCCAAGTCAATGAGTGTGAAGAAGTGTAGACAAAAAGATAGAACAATACAGATAGAAGTTTAATTTAAAAAAGCATCCTCCATTTTATACCATTATACTTAATTTTCAAGATCTAACTAAGGACGTCAGTACTGGGGCCTTCCTTGTTGACAGTTAAATAGCTAGGCTGCTTCTGCAGCCATTCAAGCAACAGTACTGAAAGTGTTCAATACAAACGTTTGACTGAATTGACTGTACAGTTAAATGATTTGTCAAAATTTAATTTTCATTAAAAATATTAATTGCATACTATTTATTCTCACTTGTGTGCACCAATATCTGTAGAATGTTACAATTCAAGATTCAAAGTCTTTTCTGTCCTGAAGATGTAATCCCTCTGAAAATATTCCTATATTATGAATCTTTTGGAGTGTGTGTGGCATGAGCCGTGTTATTAAAGGTATTTTGGTGCTTAAAGATCCATGTGAGTACTACAGATAAGTAACCTTTCCTTTGATTATTATATTTATTTAAATGGACGATAAGGATGCTACAAGAAATCTCTAATTGGAGTTTAAATCAGTGAAACTTTCTTGTCCTACATCTCCAAGAAAACCAACCCAAAAGCAATTTTCAGGTTTTATGGTAAAGATTTTCAGAAGCAAACTTTGTTTAGGAATTTTTTAAAATATTAATTTCAAATTAAAAAAAAATGAAATCTTAGACTTCTTGTATCAAAATGGCTCAAAACCTCTAAATCTGAAACAGGTTATTTTATTTTGCTTTGAAGAACAACATTTTGACTGACATAAACCACCTTTGGCTTTGACCAAAAAAAAATCTTATCTGTATTCATATCCACACATACATGTATCAATACACAATATCATATGTGTATCAATTATACAACTGTTTTCCATCAACTCTCCCAGTTTAGCCACTGTGCAACTTAAAAGCTAATAACTTTTTATTTTATTAGATAACATTAAAATTATTTATGAAGCATCCCAAGGAGCTGATATAAATGAGGTCAGCAGATTTTAGGTGTCTAACCTGCTTAGATGCATACCCAAACAACACATTAGAGCACTATCTTTGTTTTCAGGCACATTTCCTTTTTAAATCTGATGCATAAAGCAGAACACAATACACACCAATGTCTTCAGAAACAGCTAATGAGCAGAAGAGTAATTTTATGAGTTGATATGGTTTAATAATGTTGTCTTGAGATAATAAAAGGATGGAAAAATATAATGTGAAATTGCAGGGGGATAATGAGAGGACAAACAAGGAGATCTAAGCTCCTTAGACAAAAGGCTTGAGTAATACTATGTGGGATACTTTTCAACTGAGAAGCATGACAGTAGAACACTGATTGTCTCATTTCTTTTAGCACATGAGAAACACTAATATATAAACAGAAAATAAGCTTTAAGATCTCCCTGTCTGTTCTAAGCTCTCCCCTCATTAAAAGCCCAATAGGACTTTTGATCTGTTGACACAGTATGAATAAAAGCTATAAAGATCACAGCTATTTCTCTCATTTATTTTACCATTAACAAAAGGAGTTGGATATAAAGAACACAGATACAAAGAACAGATGGATTACTCAGGGGTAATAAATTAACATGCATATTATAAGTGGCAATGGCGAGGTATTCTACCCTGGAAAAACAAACATTCTTATTTTCATTTTTCTCAGCCTGAAATCAACACTGAAGCTGCCAATTTAAAGGTTAAGTTGGTGTTTTTCACCTTTAAAAATTCTTCTTTTCAGCAGTTCAAAACCCCACAAGATACATGTGCATCCAATTCAAACTTGCCATGAAAGGTCAAAACATGTTTACCTTCTCATTTAAACAAAAAAAGTTATGTTTTTAGTTCACAAAACAAAGCTACACAAATTTATAGAGGCAAGAGCTTTATGAATAAAATTCCAGTCTTAAATAAATGGTTCCTTCTTTCCAATTTTCAGAGAGTAATACTCCTCAAATAAAGGGTCAGCCAGCTTTTCTTAGACAGTGCTCTTACTCTGAGCAAGATCTGTTCAAGTACATATTAAATTAATGAAAAAGATTTTAGTTATTAGCAGTGTCCAAATGGCTGTTGGTGAAATCTGATACAATTTAGAATTTATGTGACGTCACTATAAGCTTGTTCGGGTTTACTAAGAGAGCTGTAGTTCAGTGGAGCAAAGCGAAGTTCTGCCTGTATCTGTTGATTTACAAGTTTAGCGTTAGGCTCTTACAATTTCCTTGTGAATCAAATACACTGAAGTGCCAATGACTTTGATGGAATTTCCTTTAAATCTCAGAATAAGTTTTTTAACCACTGCCTCCATCAACAATGAAAATAAAGCATTAATAGTCTTTGTAGCCTGAGATCTGATAAATCAGATTATCAGACCGTAATGGCCTTTATGGCCCTGGAGACGTAATGGCCTTTTCCTTTCAGATCCCTGAAAGTAGTATGTTCCAGTAGAACCTGGCTGAAGAGTTTCAGTTTCATCAATATAAAAGAAAAGGCAGGATTTTTACTTATGAATGATCCATTTTGTTCAGATCATAAAAGATAAGCAAAGAAGAGAAGTGCACAGAGATATATGGGCTTCGTTCTACTGAGATTTTCTGTTAGTGAAGTTTTGACTTTGAAAAAATCAAGGGCAATCCTTTTGTCTTCCACATAGCTAGCTTCTCAAAACTATCACCATTCAGATGAAGAGCTTGGATAAATGACACTGCCTATCTCAAGCAGATTTTTTTTTTCTCTCCAGGACAACATTGCTGTTGAAATTCTATACAGTCTCTGTTCACTTCCTCTGGAACTTGGTCTCCCTATCATAATTTCACATGCTTATTTTCAACAAATAGTTAACTAAAGGTGTTAAACAGTCCTTTAATGAGGGGAACTATGAAGGAGGACTTTCAATATAATGCTCTGTTGAGAATATTTTAATCACTTTTTTATGTCTTTATGTGTTTTTCAGATGGAGACGTCAATTGGTTACTTCAGGGAAATAAACTTTCTTTGGCATATTTCCTTTTTATTTATTTTTTTTTATTTTTATTTTAGGCTAAATTAATGAATGCAAAATATGAGCCTAAAGCTAATACTGGCCATCCTCCCAAAACCTGCCTTGAGAATATTAAAATTTCCAGTGGAAAAAAGAAACATCTTTTAAAATGAGGAGGGAGGGAGGGAGGTAGGTAGATAGATAGTTAGATAACTCACCTGGACATATTTTCAATTGATATAATTTGATTATGTCCCTGTGAAAACTTGATCCATTTAAAATAAAAGTGTGTCTAGAATATATTATGATATTCTTATTCCTCTTTAAGTAACACCAGTCTGAAAATAAGGTGCTAAAGCTGACTGCTTTGTGAAATGGGTGGGATTTTTAAAGTCTGTGTTCTAGATGTCATACTATTATGAGTCAGTAATAATTACACCTATTCAGCTGAATTGCTGAATGTGAGCAAATAACTATTTTTCTAACAATGGTATTGAAAGACTGCTTTTTTAATGTTGTTCTAATATTACTGTTCCAAATTGGCTTGGGGCTGCAAATTTTCCATAGCTCTGAGAATTAGCCAGATACAGGATAACAGCCTTTGAGGAGCCAAAATTAATTTCAAGGTTCTGAATTTCTAAGGCTGACTTTAATAACTACATTTATACCATAAGAAAGGAGACATTTATCCCAAAGAAAGGAGAGAAAAATCACTGGGTCAGTATAAGCTGGGATATATGAAACTAACCTAGATTTTTGTTTGAGAGTGGTTTTATTGAAGACAGATTTTGTTGGAACAAATGTATTTTAATAATCTTCACCTGCAGGCTTTATGGCTTTGCTCATCAAAGCCCATGGTTTTGATTCTAATTTAAAAGGTAGTAAAGAGGTCTAAGGCGTTATCATTAATATTTTTGTAGCCTTGTTACTGAAACTGACTAGCTGAAAGGGTTGTTTTCTTTTTCTTTATTTTTTTGGGTTCTTGAATGGAAGAGGGGACATGACTCTTTACAAGCTGAAGGGACCAACTGGTTAGAGATGGTAATATGAGCTCAAATTAAATTGAGACCTTCAACTACATGCACGATAAATTGTCAGATGTTGCACAATATTCCATGCTATTTCTCTGTAAATAAAGCATGTTTGTGTGTAGAACACAAGATGTGAGTTCAATCTTGTTTTCTATAAAATCAGTGCTAACAGGAGAAAAAGTCATCATGCTGCAGCAAAGAAGGGTTAGTGGCTTATTTACTCTTCAATGATATGGTTTATCCAAATAACAATATGGTATTGTCATTAACCTACAAAACAAGGTGCTTCCTTCAACTATTATGTTGGTTAGCTACTCAAAATGAATTAACTAGGAATATGACTAGCACAAAAACCTGTTGCCACCACATTGTAAATTACCCAACTGGAAACATTTTAATGTGGAAAAACAATCCAAAACCAAACAAAATTTAAGAAAATTGAAAGTAGGGAAGTAAGATAGGAGAATGAAGACCTCTTTAAGCTAAAGTTATTAAAGAAAAAAAACACAAGACTGTTTACTGTTACAAGTCCTTACACTGTACTGGTGATTGAGCTGCATATCATCTCCAAGAGTCTACTTCTGTGTAATATAAAATTATGACAAACTGAGGCAATTTTCTACTTAATTTGTGACTGTGCACATTTCATCTTACAGGAACAAGAAATATATTAAAGTATAAACTAACAGCTTAACTTGACTTTTTTATTTCTACTAGAGAGTAAGAATTGATATATTAAAATCTTTTTTTTAATAGTTCACATTCAGAGGCATTCAAAAACCATCTCAAAAGATACAACAAGAACTTTGCGTTTGCGTGGCAAGGTTTTGGTAGCGGTGGGGGGGCTACAGGAGTGGCTTCTGTGAGAAGGTGCCAGAAGCTTTCCCCATGTCTGATAGAGCCAGCGCCAGCCGGCTTCAAGATGGACCCATTGCTGACCAAGGCTGAGCCCATCAGCGACAGTGGTAGCGCCTCTGTGATAACATATTTAAGAAGGGGAAAAACTGCTGCACAACAGCAGCTGGAGAGAGGAGTAAGAATATGTGAGAGAAACAACTATGCAGACACCAACTGCTGGAGCAGTTCGTGAAGAAATGCAGCCCATAGGAAGGACCCACGTTTGATTAGTTCATGGGGGACTGTCTCCCATGGGAAGGAGCCATGTTGGAGAAGTTAATGAAGGACTATGTCCTGTGGGTGGGACCCCATGCTGGAGCAGGGGAAGAGTGCGAGGAGGAAGGAGTGGCATAGACAACATGTGATTAACTGACTGCAACCCCCATTCCTCATTCCCTGCACTGCATGGGAGGAGAAGGTAGAGAAAATTGGGAGTGAAGTTGAGCCTGGGAAGAAGGGAGGGGTGGGGGGAAGATATTTTAAGAATTGTTTTTATTTCTCATTATCCTACTCTGACTTTTGATTGGCAATAAATTAAATTAATTTCCCTGAGTCAAGTCTGTTTTGCCCATGACAGTAACTAGTGTGTGATCTCCCAGTCCTTATCTCAACCCATGATCCTTTTGTTATATATTATCTCCCCTGTTCAGCTAAGGAGGGGGAGTGATAGAGCGGCTTGGTGGGCACCTGGCATCCAGCCAAGGTCAACCCACCACCAAGTCTCAGATCTGTCCATAAGGAGACAAAACATGTGTTTAACCTCTGACATCTGAGTTTGAAAATGTTTAAAGACAAGATATGTGATTGTCTGACCATTCTTATACATAAATACAGAAGGGTATGTTCTACCTACTTATTGCATAATCTGTATTGCACATATTTGCAATTGCCATTTTCTTGACAATCGCCTTATTAAAGCAGAAACGCAAGGTTTGTGTGAAAATAATGTTCAGGCAATAGAATATTGGTCCTTTAGACATAAAAGTGGTCTACTGCAATCTAGAGACAGACAGAGTCACAGAGTAGCAGAGACATGATCTCTCCATGCAAGACCTCACTGCTTATTTCTGTCTTGACATTCCAAAACCCAATGTCTGAATTAAAACAACACCCACCAGAAAAAATCTACCAAAGGTACATATGCTAACACCTTATGATAATGGGAGTCATCTTCAGATTAATTTTTACAAAGAATTTGAAACCACTGTAAGAAGATGACACAGAGACTACAACTAGAACATTTTTACTCTCTCCTACTAAGATGACTGCATCTTTTCAAAAATCTCTTGGTACTGAGATTTTGGGGGTTTTTAGGAAAAAATCTATATTTGAACAAAAAGGAATCAAGGCATTGATACTTCAGAAGATACAGAGTTTCATATCTTATCCTTCTTTTGAGACAGTATGTTTAGCTCCCAAGGGAAAAGTTGGCAACAATGAAGTCAAAAGAGGGAAAGCTTAGGAGGTTAGATCACATTCTTTCCCCAGATGTACACTAAAACCAGCTGTTAACTCCAGGAGTTGTGTGTGTTTGTATGTATATATAGGTATTTTATCTGTCTCACAGAAAAGGACGAGCTTTGTAGGTGTTGCAAAAGCTGTTTCATTGAAATGTTATTCCCCATTTGTCTAATATTTTTATTGTATGGTACACCTATGCATACACTGACATATGAAGCTTAGGCAACTGAGATAATTATGGTAATGTTCTACAGGCAAAAGATCTGAGCCTCCAGAACCATCAGTTCAGAACATTTAAACTTGCACTGAAGTTAAAAATAATGTTGATGTCTTTGTTGCTGATTTTTTTTTCTCAAAAAAGAGATGCTCAGACATTGGGATACAGGTGGAAAAACTTCCCTGCCCACCAGCAGCAGGGACAATAAGGACACTGAACACCAGGACTGAGATACTTTACCAGAGCTGTAACGTATACAGCTCTTGCATGTGTTATGCATGTGCCTTGACTGTGCTATTAATTCTTTTCTTTCAAGAATAGAAGGTTCCTAAAAAATGAAAAGCAAAAATAAAAAAAAAAAAAGAAAAGGAAAGAGAAAAGGAGGAGAAGGAAAAAAGAAAAAGAAAAAGAAAAAGAAAAAGAAAAAGAAAAAGAAAAAGAAAAAGAAAAAGAAAAAGAAAAAGAAAAAGAAAAAGAAAAAGAAAAAGAAAAAGAAAGAGAAAAAGAAAAAGAACAAGAACAAGAAAAAGAAAAAGAACAAGAACAAGAACAAGAACAAGAAAAAACAAGAAAAAGAACAAGAAAAAGAACAAGAAAAAGAAAAAGAACAAGAACAAGAACAAGAAAAAGAAAAAGAAAAAGAAAAAGAAAAAGAAAAAGAAAAAGAAAAAGAAAAAGAAAAAGAAAAAGAAAAAGAAAAAGAAAAAGAAAAAGAAAAAAGAAAAAGAACAAGAAAAAGAAAAAAAAAACAAGAAAAAGAAAAAGAACAAGAAAAAGAAAAAGAAAAATTAAAGGAACAACTTTGGTGCCATAAAAAGCCTTCCATATGAAAAGCAATAGGAAGTATTTCATAAAATCAGGGCATAATTCTGCTCCTGCTGAACAAAATTATTCAATGGTAACACCACAGTGGCTATGTACATAAGCCATGAAACAGCTAATACCCAACCATGGATATTAAAATGTGCTTTATTTGGAGATGAAAGACTGGGATATGAGAGTAATCACCTGTCAGCCTTTTACTATCACAGAAGAGGTCATTCTACTAAATAGAGTATTTGTACAAGAAAAAAAAAAGGGGGGGGGGGAGGAGGAAAAAAGAAAAAGAGCCATGTTGTAGTTGTTTTTTTCTCTGAAGGCAAATAACTCAGCCTTTGCTTTGCCATTTCTATCATCCCACCTCTATCTCTGTCCTACATAAAATCTGGGATTAATTGGGCCCTCTTCTCTTCCTAAACTGTCTTCCAACTTGTGCTATCTCTATCCTTGCTATGGATTTCCTTTCTCTATATGTTTCAATACCTTGTCTCTTCTCTTTCAGATTTTCCTAAGAGGCCTTCTGTAACTCAATATACAGTTTAGAGAAGCTAACTGTTATTAACAAGCACAAAAGTCTTTGGGCTAAGTTGCCACAGGTTACCTGGACTCCAGGGACTAGCTCTACCCCCTTTTGAACACTAACAAAACAAAACAAGCCTTACTCTTGCTTTTGTCAGGAATCAGTAATAGGGCTAATTAAAAGTGCAGTCTGCCTTTCTCAAATCACTCTGTAAGCCCCTCAAGACGAAGTCACTTCTTGCATTTAAGCTCTAGGCAGCGTAGCTACAATCAGATAAACAAGTGTATGTCTGAGGTTGATAACAGTCATATCAGAGATATCACCTATGTTTTCATCAGCAGCAAAACCATAAGGTTTTATTTCCAGTTAGGTTAAATGATGTGCAGTCACACCAGTGTGAGAGCTTTCTAGCTGAAAGAGAGGTTAAATGAGACTTATATGTCAGCACCTCAAAATGTCTCTAAATGGTTTAGGAAGGATCAGTCTGACAATGGTTGAAAGGTGTTCACATATATGGGATAGTTATTTTTGTTTATGACTGCCAATGGGATTTAATCTGTTGTAGAAAGTGAGTTAGAGTAGCTTTAAAATACTTTAAAATGTGGGGACTCAGAAGCAGTAGTAGGCATCTCTGAATACATTCTTAAATATAGGAATGGAGAAGGCAACAAGTGGACTGTTATATTAAATATGTGAGCTATGAAGTGTCATGATTTAACCCCAGCAGGCAGCTAAGCCCACACAGCTGCTCACTCGCACCCCCTTGTGGGATGGGGGAGAGAATCGGAAGGCTAAAAATGAGAAAACTCGTGGGTTGAGATAAAGACAGTTTAATAGGGAAAGCAAAAGCCGCTCACACAAGCAAAGCAAAACAAGGAATTCATTCCTGACTTCCCATGGGCAGACAGGTGTTCAGCCATCTCCAGGAAAGCAGGGCTCCATCACGCGTAATGGTTACTTGGGAAGACAAACACCATCACTCCGAATGTCCCCCGCTTCCTTCTTCTTCCCCCAGCTTTATATGCTGAGCATGACGCCATATGGTATGGGATATCCCTTTAGTCAGTTGGGGTCAGCTGTCCCAGCTGTGTCCCCTCCCAGCTTCTTGTGCACCCCCAGCCTACTCGCTGGTGGGGTGGGGTGAGAAGCAGAAAAGGCCTTGACTCTGTGTAAGCACTGCTCAGCAGTAACTAAAACATCCCTGTATTATCAACACTTGTTTCCAGCACAAATGCAAAACATAGCCCCATACTAGCTATCTGTAGAAAATTAGCTCTATCCCAGCTAAAACCAGAACATGAATGCAGAAAAAGATTATGCTAAAACTGAGTGCCAGAACAGGTAAAGTACAATCTCTGCATATTTTCTTTTTGCTTCTGAACAAAAGTAAAACCAAAACAATTTTTAGCAAACAAAAAAGATCCACAAGTTCTAAAAAAAATCACATGAAATTCTGATTGTGGTCCAACTCTTGTTTTAATGTAGCTGCAACTTCCCCCATGGTTAGAAAACAGTATGGATAGTATAGAAAGTAGAACTATAGTACATGCATATGTGTGAAGAAAGATTTTTTCTTTTCTCACTTTCTAAATGTCTGCAAAAAACAATGTACTGTTTTTGTGAATCTTCTATATAAAATTAAAGTCGTGCTATGTTTATTTGAAGTGCTCTGTATTTTCCTCTGGTATGCAAGAGAGAATTGAGGGATATGTTCCATTCTACTAAATTTGGAGGGTTGTTTTAATTTTGTTTGTTTAGTTTTTCTATTTCTAGCTAGCAAAAGCCCCGTCAATTTCCAGCCATGTCACTGATGGCTCCTGAGGCTTGGTCACACCAGCTGGTTAGGAACTTTCTCATTATGGTATAAGTAAATAAGCAATAGATGTTATGTTCATACTGTGAATGTCTCTTACACTGTGGCTTTTCTATAAGTTTAGCAGATCCACTGGATATTTTGTGTTTTCACTCTACAAAGCACTGTGTGTGACACATGCAGACTGCTATCAGCTTTATTTCTGCCAGAGCTATCTATGGCTCTCTGTTTAGCCATTAACAAAAGGTTTACAATTCTGAGTTTAATAACAGTAAGAAAAATACATTTCTTGGAGAATCTGTAGTGAAACATTACTGATTCTTCATTAACCTTTTTTTTCTGTAGCCTAGAAAGTCTCATATATCTTAATATGATACCTGATCCAGCATTCAAGGCTGGAGCCTAAAGTTATTCTGTATTTAGATGTCTAAATCTCCATCACTGATGCTCAGAGGTATCAATAACATATATCACCCAAGCTGCAGACACTAACGAACTCATAAAAATCATGTTTGAAAGAGGCACATTTTAGAGCTTGTGTAGGTATCTTCCCTCCTCACACACTCCCCACTAGTTTCTTAGTTTTTCAGGAGTTTTAAGACTAAAACACTGAAGGTTTCTCCATACATACATTCTTATTCTTCTCTGCTTTCATACCAGATGTCATTTACTTATTCATTTTTCCAATATTCAGAAAAGGAGGAGGAGGAGGGCGGTGAGAGAACAAGCAAAGTGCTCACACTGGTCTGTGTTTACCATGGAGAAGACAGGCCAAAGGATGTCACCATGTACTTCACGTTTTGTGGTGGACTTGTTGTCTAAGAGCAACTGTTCCATGGTTTCAGACGAGCCCCCAAGAAAGCCCAGTCTCACACAGTATGGATCTTATCCTTGTTGCAAGAAGATCCATGCTGCCTGAGGTTTGGTTACTGTGCCCAAAGCGTGTGCTCTGTTAGCTAACTGGGGCTTAAGACCCTTGCGCTCCGTGAACTTTGTAAGGCTTTGAGCTTTACAGAGAACTACCCACTGTACCTAGAATATATCACATTGCTACGTACACATTTTTTACTACTGAACTTTGAGAAAACAGGATCCGCCCTTTAAATATTGTTCACAAGTTGTCTTGACTCACCATGTTACTGCAGTATCAATCTTAAATTGGTATAAACACACCT